>NC_057797.1:485384000-485684000 GCF_018294505.1 Triticum aestivum
TTGTGTGAACCTGATCCGGCGTTCACACGAGCTAGATCTTTATTCCCTTCATCAGCATGCCACCGAAGAAGAAGACTTCGGCGGCAGCCACTCCGTCCACGTCACTTCCGCCACCGTTGGAGCAAACGGGTGGTGGAATGGACGCCGGCGGAAGAAAGGACGTTGACGAGGAAGCTCATGATGCCGCCAGGTCCAAGAACAAGGCTGCACAAACCTCGGCCACTGTGCATGTTCCACGCCACTCTCAGGAGGTGCAAGATCAACAGCGTCATGGCACTAGCAGTGCCATTCGCATGATAGGCCAAGACCAAGCTGGTGGATCTCGGGGCGCTCAAGACCAGCATGCACGCCGGCGTGCTGGCACGAGCGGGGCACGGTCGCCTGGACGGGATACTGCTCCTTCTAACATAGTTAGAAGCTCGAGCACGTCCGCTCCTCGCGCCGTCCGCCACTGCTACCCACCACTCCAGCAGAAGCTTTGGCACGACCTCAACTTCTCCTAGATTACCCTCCGACGTCGGACAAGATCGACGAATGGAGGGCCACCATTCAGAGTCTCATCGGCTACGCCAACGGCGACACTCCATGGCGGCCGAGCGCGTCGCCGCCGCGGCAGGGTTGCCGGACGCGAGCCGGCGGCGACGAAATGGGCGGAGGTGCAACTACCATGCAATCACCGCCCCGAAGGCCAAGATCGTCGACTCGCCGGATCCACCTCGACAGTGACTCCACTGCATCGTCGGATCCACGAGCTCGTCGCGATCAGCGCCAAGTTCTTCATGATCGACAACAAGAAGACGCTCGAACCCGCATCGAGCGCTGAAGAGAAGCGCGACGTCAATCCGACAAGCGCGCTGGGCCCTCTGTTGACATGCATGCGCCAGGGGAACCAGGCGATCTGCCGTACGCGGTAGGTTGTCCTGCATTCACTCGTGAGCTGCGGCAAGTCCAGTGGCCCAGCACAAAGAACTTCAAGCCAGACGTACCGGAGAAGTACGACGGCAAGACGCATCTGTTAGAGTTCCTCAGCATCTACACCATTGCGGTACAGGCTGCCGGGGGACGAGATGACAAGATCCTTGCCAACTACTTCCCGCTGGTGCTCAAGCCCAATGTCAGATCCTGGCTCATGCACTTGACAGACAACACCATATCCTCTTGGGCTGATCTGTGCCATCAGTTTGTCGGCGCCTTTACAGGCGGACACAAGCCTCATGGCCAGGAGAGTGATCTTCATCTGCTCGCCCAGAAGGAAGGAGAGCCCCTGCGCAAGTACATTCAGAGATTCAGTAGTGTGCAGCACAACATCCCAGACGTCCACCCTGCCGCGGTGATCAGCGTGTTCCATCAGAACGTGCGGAACCGCAGGATGCGGGAGGAAATGGCGATGTGCAAGATCAGGGACGTCAGCGAGTTATATGCATTGGCCGACAAGTGTGCACGTGCTGAGGAAGGGAGGAGACTCCCCAGAGAGAATGTAGGAGCGGGAGGGTCTGACAGTGAGGATGCTGCCCCGCCAAGGAAAAACCGGCGGCGGAACAATAGAAGGAGGAAAGGCAAAGAGGTGCTAGTTGTTGAGCAGTCCGGCAACGATGGTGGCGCCAAGGAAGCCAAAGCTGGTGACTCCGGCAAGGAGGTTGCCGCGGAGGTGGCGGTCGGTGATAAGCAGGACGGCCCCAACAAGCAATATTGCAAGATCCACCGCACCAAGGGTCATGATCTCCAGAACTGTAAGAAAGTCAAACAGCTTGTTGAGCAACAGAAAGCTGAATACGAGCGGCGCGACAAGGAGAAGGCCCAGGAAGGAGCTGGTGGATGCGGCAAGAAATGTCCCGGCCGAGGAGGACGCCGCGGCAAGGCCAAGCAGCAGCAAGGAGACAGACCTCCTCGCGGCCGCGACAAGGATGAAGATGACGACGACGATGAAGACATGGATGATGAGGAGACTGATGAGCAGGAGTTCCAGAAAGCCACAGAGGTCCTGTGCGTTGACGGTGGTGCTTCTCTGCATACCTCGCACCGCCAGCTCAAGCAGTGGGTGCGGGAAGTTAATGCAGCAGAACCACCCGTCGAGTCACGCAAGCCTCTGAAATGGTCCGGCACACCTATCATCTTCGACATTGAGGACCATCCTGATCGCATAACTGCGGTCGGGTGCTTGCCGATGCTGGTTTCACCAACAATCCGCAACCTCAAGGTCACTAAGATGCTAGTTGACGGTGGGGCCAGCTTGAACCTGATCTCCTCCGCGGTGCTCCAGAAACTCCAGATCCCTGACAGCGAGCTCGAAGAGACCGGCACATTTCAAGGAATCAACCCGGGAAGGAGCAAGCCAAAGGGAAAGATCACGTTGCCGGTAACGTTTGGCAGCGAGCTGAACTTCAGGACTGAGAGGGTCACGTTTGACGTTGCCGACTTTCCATTACCTTACAATGGAATCCTTGGCCGACCGGCACTCGCCAAGTTCATGGCAGCCTCTCACTATGTGTACAACGTACTGAAAATGCCAGGCCCAATAAGTGTCATCTCCGTCCCTGGCGACAAGAAGGATGCTCTTGTCTGTGCCGACAAGATCTACCGGGAAGCAGCAGCCGCAGCAGAACGCAAGACACTTGCCGCTGAAGCTCCCGGGGGGAAGAAGAAGACCAAGTCCGGCAAGAGCTCTGATGCCCACTCCGGCAAATGCACCTCTTCGGAGTGCTGCGCTACCGTCGAGGACGCACCATCGAGCTCCACCGGCAAGCGTAAGAAGGCAATGACAGCTCCACCTGAGACCAAGAAGGTGTCCGCCAAGGAGGGCGGCACTGGTGGTACCTTCACCATCAGCACCACTCTTGACCCCAAATAGGAAATCGTGCTTGTTGCTTTCCTACGGGCGAATGTCAACGTGTTTGCGTGGCAACCGTCTGATATCCCCGGTGTTCCCAGGAAAGTAATTGAGCACCACCTTGCCGTCTGTCCTCATGCGCGGCCCGTCAAGCAGAGAGTCAGGAAGCAGGCAGTAGAGCGCCAAGAATTCATCGCAGAAGAAATCAAGAAGTTGGAAGCAGCAGGCCTTGTCAGAGGAGTACTCCATCCCACGTGGTTGGCCAATCCTGTTGTTGTGCGCAAGGCTAACGGGAAATGGATACTTTGTATTGACTTCACTGATGTTAATAAAGCTTGTCCCAAAGACCCATTTCCCTTGCCGCGTATTAACCACATTGTTTACTCCACAGCCGGATGTGATTTGCTTTCATTTCTTGATGCATACTCAGGATACCATCAAATCTTCATGGCAGAAGAAGATGAAGAGAAAACCGCATTTATCACCCCGTGTGTCACGTACTACTTCGTACGGATGCCTTTCGGTTTGAAGAATGCTGGTTCAACATTCGCAAGGGTAGTCCACCATGCTTTTGAGCCGCAAATTCACAAAAATGTGGAAGCTTACATGGATGACATAGTGGTCAAGAGCAAGAACAAGGCGACCCTGATTCAAGATTTAGACGAGACATTTGCAAATCTGCGCAAGATCAACCTCAAGCTTAACCCCGAGAAGTGCGTGTTTGGAGTCCCTTCCGGCAAGCTTCTCGGGTTCTTCGTGTCTCAGCGGGGAATTGAAGCCAATCCCGACAAGATCAAAGCCATTGAGCAGATCGAATCACCAAAGCGCGTCAAGGATGTACGAAGGCTTGCTGGTTGCGTGGCTGCTCTCAGCAGGTTTATCTCTAGATCTGCTGAGCGCGCCCTGCCATTTTTCAAAATTTTGAAAAAGGCAGGTCCAATAAAATGGACTCCGGAAGCGGAGGCTGCGCTGCAGGACTTGAAGAGATACCTGTCCTCCACTCCAACGCTTGTCGCACCTAAGCCGCAAGAGAAGTTGCTGCTGTATATAGCGGCAACCAATCAAGTGGTTAGCGCTGCGTTAGTGGCAGAGAGGGAGGCGGATGATGAGCCAGCAACCACGGCAGATCCATCCAGCGACAAGCAGGGGGCTTCGCCGACAAGCTCTGGTCCCGACAAACATGGGTTTGCGCAGGAGCATGATAAGATGCCAAAGAGAATGGTGCAGCGCCCAGTTTACTTTGTCAGTTCTCTTCTGCAGGGGGCTAGATCAAGGTACTCTGGTGTGCAGAAGTTGCTTTTCGGCCTCCTCATGGCCTCGAGAAAGCTGCGCCATTACTTCCAAGCACATGAGATCACAGTCATCACTCGCTTTCCGCTGAAGAGGATACTGCAAAATCCAGAAGCAACAGGCAGGATTGTCGAGTGGGCGCTGGAACTGTCAAGCTTTGGCCTCAAGTTTGAGAGCACTTCAACTATCCAAAGCAGAGCATTAGCAGAGTTCATAGCAGAGTGGACGCCAACCCCAGATGGAGAAATTCCAGAAACAAGCATCCCCGTCAAAGAGGCAAGCAAAGAGTGGCTGATGTACTTTGATGGTGCCTTCTCGCTGCAAGGCGCCGGCGCAGGCGTGCTACTTGTCGCACCCACCGGAGAGCACCTTAAATACGTAGTCCAGATGCACTTTCCCAAAGAGCAAGCAACCAACAATACTGCAGAGTATGAAGGATTGCTTGCCGGTCTTAGAATCGCAGCAGACCTTGGGATCAAGAAGCTCATTGTCAGGGGTGACTCACAGCTTGTCGTCCGACAAGTGAACAAGAACTACCAGAGTCCGTTGATGGAAGCGTATGTTGATGAAGTGAGGAAGCTAGAAGAGCACTTTGACGGCCTACAAATGGAGCATATCCCAAGAGCTCAGAATGATATTGCTGATGGCCTGTCAAAGTGCGCCGCACTAAAGTTACCTGTGGAACCAGGGATCTGTGTGCTTAAGTTGACTCAACCATCCGTAACACCATCAATTGGACAAAGCAAGAAGAGGAAGTTGGTTTCTGGTGACTACTTTCCGGCAGAGCTCCCCGTAGCCACCGCCAAGAAAGTCCCCAAGATCAACACCAAGGAGGCTGAGGGGCAGTCTGCTCCGGCAAGCCTTATGGTTTGTTCCGTTGAAGCAGACGCTCCCGACAAGTTTTGCTCCGGCAAGCTTGCAGGGGAACATCAAGCTCCGGCAGGACCACAAGTCCTTGCCGTGGAAGCGGATGTTCCCGCAGCAGCAGATGCGCCTTTAGTCCTTGTTGTCGAGCCACAAGCTCCAGCATGGGCACAACAGATTGTCCACTTCCTTCAGACAGGAGAACTTCCCAAAGAACAAGAAGAAGCGGAAAGAGTAGTCCGACAGTCAAGTATGTACCAGTTTGTCGATAGCATACTGTACAGAAGAAGACTCAACGGTGTGAAATTGAAGTGTATTCGCCGGGAAGATGGACAAAAGATGTTGGCAGAGATACATGGAGGCATATGTGGCCACCACATTGGCGCAAGAGCACTTGCCGGAAAAGTTTTTCGGCAAGGTTTCTTTTGGCCGACAGCCCTCCAGGATGCAACTGCACAAGTAACCAAGTGTGAAGCGTGCCAGTTCCACTCCAAACAGATACACCAGCCAGCTCAAGCTCTCCAGACGATCCCTTTATCCTGGCCATTTTCGGTCTGGGGGCTCGATATCCTCGGCCCCTTCCCCCGAGCTGTCGGGGGCTTTGAGTACTTGTACGTCGCAATCGACAAGTTCACAAAGTGGCCGGAAGTGCAGCCAGTGAGGAAGGTGACAGCACAGTCAGCAGTCAAGTTCTTCAGGTCAATTGTTTGCCGTTTCGGGATCCCTAACAGGATCATCACCGACAACGGCACGCAATTCACGAGCCGCACCTTCATGCAGTACGTCCAAGACCTTGGCGCCAAGGTCTGCTTCGCTTCTGTTGGTCATCCAAGAAGCAACGGTCAAGCAGAGAGGGCAAATGCTAAAGTGCTGCGCGGGCTCAAAACCAGAACTTTCGACAGGCTGCACAGGTGCGGAAGGAACTGGATCAAGGAGCTGCCGGTGGTTCTTTGGTCGATCAGAACAGCGCCAAATCGAGCCACTCGCCAGACACCTTTCGCTCTAGTCTATGGAGCAGAGGTAGTTCTCCCCACGGAACTCGTATACGGATCACCTCGAGTGCTCGCTTATGATGAGCTTGAGCAAGAACAGCTGCGACAAGACGACGCGCTGCTCCTTGAGGAAGATCGTCTTCAGGCTGTTGTACGAGCTGCTCGATACCAGCAAGCTTTGCGCCGCTATCATAGCCGCAAAGTTAAAGCCAGAAGCTTCGAGGAAGGCGACCTTGTTCTTCGGCGCGTTCAGTCCGCCAAGAATTCCAACAAGTTGACGCCGAAGTTGGAAGGCCCTTATCGGGTGAGACGAGTCACAAGGCCTGGCGCTGTCCGCCTTGAGACCGAAGATGGCATTCCGGTGAGCAACTCCTGGAGCATAGAACATCTTCGTAAGTTTTTCCCATAGGGCGTGGTTGCCGGAACCCGTTCCCGCAACCACCTTTTGTACAAGTCTTGCCGCTGTTGCATGTAATCCTTTGTACAAAGCCGAGCGCAAATCCCGTGCATAAGTAAAACCCCATGTGCTCCGCACAACTTGTCCATTTCATGCGTTAGTTCCTTTCTTGCATGCGATTATCTGACACTTTGTGCAGCACCTACATCCGGTAAGCAGTAACGAGCCGAAGAGCTCCATATTATTATTTTCTCTTCTTTCTCCTTTGTTTAAAGGAAAAGAAGGTTCTCTCGCACACAAGTTTGCCGGGGGGAAAGAGAAGATTATGGTATGGGCCAGGCGTCGTTCAAGCAAAGACTTGCCTTACCGGGAAGCAAATGACAGAAAAGCTAAGTTGCCAAAGTTTGAGCAATCACTTTTTAAATTTTTGAGTTATCTTCCTCGAACGACCCTGCTTTGTATGGAAAACCTGTGCGCGGAGGAACCAACTCGTGGCTAGTTGCGCCCTTACTTTGTTTCGAGTCCGCTCAACAGCTTAAGCGTGCTGCATCTAGTCGCGACAAGGTTTCTTGTCGGAAGCAGCGCCGCCAGCAGGCTGCTGAAGTTCCGCACTCAGCGCTCGCGGCTCGGGCGCCTGCGCCGACAAGTTCCCTAGAAGCGTAGGATAAAAACATACAAAGGAAGGAATCTAGTAGAGGAAATAACATAGCAATTGATAACAGAAATAAAGTTATATTACAAGATAACTTGTCGCAGCTCTAACAGACTATTTTCATAACATGATTAGCAGCGGCAAGGGAAAAGAAGAAATGGGCGGCCTAGTCTACGCGTCCGCCCTCGACCCTCTTGATCTCGTTCACCTTGTCCACAATGGGTGCGACAAGGGCCTTGAGTGCATCCAGATCGGTGTCAGGCGGCAAGGACCTGAGGACGTTGGTGAAGCTGAGGCCTGGATTGCGGAAGGCTACCTTCATCAGCACCTTCTGGAGAACCCCGGTGCAGATTTTGCGCGGCTCGTCGGCCAGCTGCTTCGGGATCCTCTCCCGGAGCCGCTGGAGTGCCGTCGCCACGCCCTTGAAGAACAGGCTGAGCTTGGCGCTGGGTTGAAGACTCTCGTCGGAAGGATACCCAAAGTCCTCCATCCCCAGCTGCGCCAGCTCCTCGTTGATGACTGCGGCAATGTTCACCAGACCCTCGGTCCAGTGCTCCACAGTGTCTCTGAACGAGTTCTGGGTAACTGCAATGCTCTCCAGCAGCGCCGCATCAGCCTTGACCTTCTCTGACAAGGTCTTCTCCCGTTCCTTGGCGGCCTCCAGCGTCTGCGTCAGCGTGGCCAGCTTCAGCTCCAGGTCTGCTTTGGAATCCTTGGCGGCGCTGAGTTCTTTTCCCCTCTCAGCGAGAAGACCTTGCAGCTCACCGTGGGCGGCAGCATCCTTCTCACGCTCATGCTTGAGCGCGGCAAGCTCCTCGCCGCTCTTCCCAATGTTGGCCTCCAACTGCGCCACCTTCTCCTCCAGCTCTTTCTTGGCGGCCTCTGCAATTGCCGCAGCGTCCTTTGCCTCCTTGAGCGCCCCGCCAAGTGCTTGCTCGCGCTCGGTGAGCTCTTCCTCGTAGCTGTCGAGGTGGGCCTTCCGCTGCACTAGTTCACCTTCCCGCGCGGACTGCTTCTCGGCGGCCAGCCTTTGCTCCTCCTCAGCCTCGGCCTTCTCGAGAAGGAAGGCCGTGCGCTCCTCGTCGAGTCGCTCCCGCTCCTGCGCCAGGGACCGGAGAGTTTCTTGATTTTGGCCCCGGAGCTCCTGCGCACGCTTCTCCATGTCAACTCCCGCCTTCGCGACAAGCGCTTCCCGGGAAGCTAGTTTGGCTTACCGGGCGCGGTAGAGTGACAGCAGCTTCCGCAGATGCTGCTCCTCCTCAGGCTCACTGCTGCTGCTGCTAGGCGCGTCAACCAACGACAGTCCAGCAGAGGCGAGCACTTCCCCGTCGAAAGTTTCCCCCTCGACTGGCACTCTGGAGCTCGACGCCTAGGGTAGCTTGATGAAGATACTGTCGCCAGCCTTCAAGTAAGAGCCGGGCTGGGGCTCCTCGGAGCCCGGCTCCGCAGAAGCAGCAGAGGGATCGGCGGTCGGTGCAGCGCCTGGCGCTCCTGCGGCCTCAGGGTCGTCAGTGCAAGCGCCCGACCCCTCGCCGGCTTCTGCGGCGGCAGCCCTGGCGGCCTCCTCGCCGGCAGCCTCGTCAGCACCGGCCCCTTCCTCGCCGGCGCCCTCTGTCTCCATTGGCTCAGCCGCAGATGGGTTTGAAGAACGAAGAAGGGAGGAAAATCAATCAAAAATCCAAGAGAGGAAAAACGGAAGAAGCAGAACCCAAGGGAAAGTTTCTGGGCAAGTGGATTACCTGCGCCAAGATCTGCAGTTGTGGCCTAGGTCGCCGCAGGATTAGCAGTGCCGTCCCTTGCCGAAGAGTTCCCCCTTGCCGGAGAGCGCTCCCTTGCCGGGGACTCCTCCCTTGGCGGCGCAGTCGAAGCAGGTGGCACTTCGGGACCAGCTTCCGGGCGCTCCTGATGAGACTGCTCTGCTCCTGCACAAGTCAACAAGCAAGATATCAACAAAGGAAAAAGCACTCAAGCGCGCCCGGCAGCAGAAGGCTAAACTATGAACTTACGCTGGGGGCTGCGCTGGGGGCTGCTTTGAGGAGTGATTGCCGGGTCCGTCAAGGTGGTCTCGGACCCACCTCCTACTGACACGATGGGGTCATCATCGATGACGATCACCGCGGCCTTGGCCCTCTTCGCCGCTCTCTGGGCCAGCGTCCTGAAAAGAAAGGATTCCAGATTGGAGCAAGTCAGATACAAGATATAAACAGCAAGATTGAAGAACTACAAGAGCACCAAAGAAACTTACTCTTCTTCCTCCTCGTCGGAGCTGAGCGCGGAAAGATCGAAGTCCGGCCCTCCTCCGGTGCGGCGAGGTGGAGGAGTAGGATCCCTTGCCCGCTTGGCGGGGGCGGTGGCGGTGGCCCGGGAAGATCCCACTCCAGTTGCCGCTGTTGCGTGAGGCACTCCCGCGGCAACATTGCTTGCCGCGGTAGAGCGCGTCGCACGGCTCGGTGGCTGTTGACCCGGCTGCCGCCCCGTTGCGTCCCCGGCCCTGCGAAGGCGCCTTCTTGGCGGGGCCGGGGGCTCCGCCTGCGGCAAGTTTTCTGAAGGCTCGGGCTCCTCCTTGCCGGCCTCGCTCGGCTCGGCTTCGGAACCGGCAGGCTCCTCCTCGCCCATGAACTCCGCGCACTCGGCAAGGTTTGCCGCCTCCGCAGCCTCCGCCTCCTCCACAGTGAACCCAAACGCGCCCGCAGCAGCTGCGGCCGCAGCCTCTTCCGCCCTAGTGGCGATGCGCTGTAGCTCCTCGTCGGTGGTGTCACGGGTGAGGCTCTTCTGCTCGTCAGCGTGGACCAGCACTTCCTCCAAGGTGTCGAAGAACGCTCGCACAACGTCATCCGCAGGCTCTTGCCAAGTTGGGACGATTCCGTGTGAATCGCACAACGGCATCATGGCGCGGATCCGGTCAAGCGAAGAGTTATTGCACAAAGGAACTACGCCCCTCGGCAGTGTGAATGGGTGCTGGGGGTCGCGTTTGAATAACTCCAAGAGCATTGCGTCCAGCTCCAAGACAGTGAAGTTGTAGTTGAGGCCCGGCCGCAGCCTCATGATGTCCGCCGAATTCTTGAATTCCCAAGCGGGCCTCCCCCTCTCCTGCAGGGGGGCAATGCGGCGGCGGAGGAAATCTGCCCCGACAGCACCTACGGTGAGCCCGGCAAGCCTGAGGCGAAGAATCCTAGTGATGGCGATCTTCAGCCTCTCGTCTTCCGGGGCCACATTGCTCCAGTCATTGCCGCGCACTATTGGAGTTTGGCGCACGGCGGTGAAGGGTGCGGATTCTCCTCAACGATCCAGCACCACTCTGCTCTCCACTCCTCCCACTTGCTGTGGAGCTCACCCTCTAAGTACGCCTCTTTCTTGCCGACTCTCGAGATCCAGGCAATCCCTCCGGCAAGCGGCTCTCCTCTCTCTACCCGAGGTATGAAGAAGTGGCGGAAAAGGGCAACACTAGGGTGGACTCCAACAAAGTTTTCGCACAAATGTGCAAAAACTGCCATGGTCAGGACAACGTTGGGGGTGAAGTCAAGGAGGCGGAAGCCATACGTGTTCATGATATCACAGAAGAACTCCAAGAAGGGAGGGCAGAGCCCGCAATAGAAGAATAGCGCGAAGAACGGGTACCTGTTTGGAGCCAACTCCGAAGCAACGGCCGGGAGTACCCTCGTGCGCGGATGCGCACGCGTCTCCGTCTCCCAAAAGAGGTAGAAGTACTCCCTCAGCTCCTGCACGCCGAGCTGGGGGGTGAAGATCGCCCGCTCCTTCCGCAGCGCCGCGAGCCGCTGCGCCTCGGCCGACTTCACGCCCTTTCCCTTGTCGGCTTTCGGGGCCATGGCGGAGGTGGTGGGGAAGGTCGACGGCGTTGGTGATGCTGGTGGCAATGGGGGCCGGAGCGCTGCTCTCTCGGCTTCGAGAAGAAGGGGGGAGCGGAGGAATTTCTTGAAAATGAAGTAGCAGCAACCAGCGAGGGGGAACAAACTTCCCCTATTTCCTCTGCTTATAAAGAGGGACGGGGCGGACGTTTCGGCCTTCCAAATAAACAACCACCCACGATCTCTCCCACGATGCCGCATTCAACGCATGCCGTTATGGGAGAGCGCGGTGGATGCGGAGCAAGATTCGGTATGGCCCAGTCCGCGTGTGCCCGTGCCCTGACTTGGGCCTGGCCCAACAGCGCTCGGCACCGTGTCTGGCCCAGGCCCGGGGGCTCCTGTCGGTGTACTAGAATAGGGGTACCCTAGTACCCCGAACTTGTGCACGGGCAGTTGCAGCACCCCGCGGCAAGGCTTGCCGGGCGAACGCCAAGATCCCCCAAGGTTCCCTTGGAGCCATCCAAGAACAAAGTATTTAAGCTAAGGAGACAAGGCCCCGCAAGAGGAGCTTGCCGGGAAGGCCAACCAAGGCGCTCCAAGGAACTTGCCGTGACGCGCCACGCGCTCCGGCAAGGCAACAAGGCCCCGGCAAGAGGAGCTTGCCGGGAAGACTAAACAAGGTACCCCGAGGCCCGGTGAGCGACGAGCTTCTGGACCCAACAAGATAACAACAGCGGCAAGGCGCTTGCCGCGGCAGGCGGCCACTCTGCGCCCACGCTCCAGCGCATCCACCAACGTGTCGCTCTGGGGGCTTCTCCGGGCGCGCGTGGCGGGAGGCTGTGCAGCCAGCGGTGCGCAGTGGCATGCGAAGCTGACAAGATCGCCATCGTGGCGAATGGTGGCGCCCCTAACGGTCCTTTTCTGCACTGTTCGGGCGACTTAGACGGGCATTTAATGCCCTTGTCCCCTGCCGTCAGGGTTAGGTAGGGTGCACTGTACAAGTAACTGTATCAACTACCTCGCTTTTTACGTTTTTACCCTCCTCTGCGTTGCCACCTGTCGGTGACCCCTTTAGCGTATAAAAGGAGGCCCATGCGCAACGTAGAGGGGGTTCGGACGGTTCGCTTCGATTCATTCGTAGCCCAGAAAACATCACGCTCTCTCTCGAGAGAGCAAGAACACCAGATAATACAACCAGACAAGCAGCAGTAGGAGTGTTATCTCTCCGGAGAGCTCTGAAGCTGGGTAAACTGCTCGTGTGCCTCGCCTCGATCTGCTCTTCGTGCGATCTCCGCCCCCCCGCCGAACCGAAAGGGGCCCGGTCCGCCGGCCCCATAGGTGTTCGTGGATCAGTTTCCCCGACATCACTGAAGTGGAAGCAGAGGTGGGTAAGACGAGCCTGAATGATCTCGCTTAGGGAAATGAATATATTGTTCTTATGAAGTTGAACTAGCTATATGTTGTACTGTGTTGTTTTCATGTAGCTACTGTACTATGATGTTATAATATATTAATGTGCCTGATATGAAATTGGCAAACAGCTGTTCGATATGAAATGTGAATTTGTGAAATACTGGAATTATTAATTGTAAACTAATAAACCTGCTAAATGTGTCATGGATCTTTGCAAATGGTTCTAGCAGTAAAAGCTCTTGCGATGGATATCCCAATGCCACACAGTTTTCTTCATCAAATCGTGTGTGATATAGTTGATAAAAGCAAACAGTTAACCAAGGAAGACCGTGTGTGGTAGTTACACCTTTCAAACACGAGCCTACACATAAAAATGTGTGGGATGTATGTCTCAACAGAAACGTTTTCCCTGGATTTGACTGTGTGGGATGTACATAGGAACGGAAATGTATTCCTTGGATTGACCGTGTGTGATATACATACGAATGGAAATGTTTTTTTGGGATTCACCATGTGGGATGTACATACCTACGAAAATGATTTTCTCGGATTACCGTGTGGGATGTACATACCTACGGAAATGATTTTCTCAGATTACCGTGTGGGATATACATACCTACGGGAATGATAGGGTTTCGATGCCTCGCCCGATCGCACACGGCCCCAGCCTGGGTCCTAGGAGGGCCTATCCCCGACGATTTCTAGGTCGTGTGGGAAGGACACCCTATCGCACACACTCACTTGGCGACGGTTCCAAATGTCGTCATGGAAAGGGGTTAAAAACCGTTTGTTTAGGACCGACGCGCACCAGTGTTCTATTTGAAGGAAGCCCTAGTTATAATGGGGTGTGTACATTTAAAGATGTATTCCCCATAAGTGTGCGGCTTACCCGAACATACGCTAGAAATTGTAAATTAAATGAAAAAAGAGAGGGAAAAAAGAGAAGAAGGTAACGAACAATGTGTCCGGACTTAGGCGTAGAATCTTCGGAGTCTGGCAGCGTTCCATGGGTTCGGCTCTAAGTGATTGTCCAATGGATTACGAAGGAGATAGGCTCCTCTAGTGAGGACTTATCTATAATGAAGGGACCCTCCCATTTGGGCTTGAGATTGTCCTTTTTCTTCGCTGGTAGGCGTAGAATGAGTTCACCGACATTAGAAGTCTTGGCCCGCACTTCTCTGCTTTGGTATCTTCGAGCTTGTTGTTGGTAGAATGCGGAACGAGCTTTTGCAACATCGCGCTCCTCCTCCAGGCCATCTAAGTCATCTTGCCGATCGAGCTCGGCCTCTCTCTCTCTCTCTTCATACATGCGCACTTGAGGTGAGTCATGAATAATATCACAGGGCAAGACGGCCTCTGCGCCTTACACCATGAAGAACGATGTGTATCTGGTCGTGCGATTGGGTGTGGTCCGCAGCCCCCAGAGTACGGAGTCGAGCTCCTCAACCCAGTGTTTATCTGACTCCTTTAAGGATCGCACAAGTCTGGGTTTAATTCCACTCATTATCAGGCCATTGGCCCGGTCAACTTGACAGTTTGTTTGAGGGTGATATATGGAGGCGTAATCGAGTTTAATGCCTAGATTAGCACACCAAGTTTTTACCTCGTCGGCTATGAAGTTAGAGCCATTATCAGTAATAATAATGTGTGGGACACCATAACGGTGTATGACACCGGATATAAAGTCTATCACCGGTCCATCTTCAGCCGTTTTAACTAGTTTGGCCTCTATCCACTTGGTGAATTTACAAACCATAACCAGCAAGTATTTTTTCTTATGGCTTCGCCCTTTTAAGGGGTCCAACCATGTCCAGCCCCCAAACCGCGAAAGGCCAAGTACTGGGGATTGTTCGTAGGGCAGTGGGTGGCATATGGCTTTGATTGGCAAAAAGCTGGCATCCAACGCAGCGTCGTACAAGGTCTTGCATGTCTGCTCGGGCCGTGGGCCAAAAGAAACATGTACGGAAGGCCTTACTTACAAGGGCCCGAGCTGCGGCATGGTGGCCGCCAAGACCAGCGTGCATTTCGGCCAAGAGCTACCATCCTTCCTCTTCGGAGATACATCTTTGAAGGACTCTGGTTGCGCTTTTCTTGTAGAGCTTTCCTTCATGAACTTTGTAAGCTTTCGAACGCCGAACGATGCAACGAGCCTCATTCTGGTCCCGAGGGAGCTCCTGCCTATTAAGGTAGGCCAGGAAGGGTTCAGTCCATGGGGCGATTACCGCCATAATTACATGTGTGGAAGGTGTTGGATCTAAGCCCGAGGCCCCTATGATGTCTGAATCGTGTTCAGCATCCGGGGATGTGATCGGCGTCGGACTGGTATTTCCGCTCTCGTCCTGCCATACCACAGATGGCTTGAAGAGCCTTTCCAGGATGGTGTTTCGTGGGATGGGGTCGCGCTTAGCGCCCATTCGAGCAAGGATGTCTGCTGCTTGGTTACTGTCTTCGGCCATGTGATGAAACTCGAGCCCCTCGAAGCGAGCTGATATTTTGAGCACAACATTGCGGTAAGCTGCCATCTTTCGATCTTCTGCATCAAATTCTCCATTTATTTGGGATATTGCAAGGTTTGAATCCCCGCGCACCTCAAGGCGTTGTATGCCCATAGAAACAGCCATCCGGAGACCATGCAGTAGGGCCTCATAATCATCTGCATTATTGGAGTCCGTATACATGATTTGCAATACGTAGCAGACTGTGTCCCTATAGGGGATGTTAGGATGACACCGACCCCCAATCCGGCTAACATTTTAGAGTTGTCGAAGTACATCACCCAGTTGGAGTATGTGCCATACTCTTTAGGGAGTTCGGCTTCTGTCCATTCCGCGACGAAGTCGGCTAACACCTAAGATTTAATAGCTCGGCGTGGCTTGAATGTTATTTCAAATAGTAAGAGCTCGATAGCCCATTTTGCAATTCGGCCGGTGGTGTCTCGATTATTTATGATGTCATTGAGGTGTACCTCGGAGGCCACCGTGATCGAACGCTCTTGAAAGTAGTATCGCAGCTTCCGAGATGCCATGAAAACCGCATATGCTATATTTTGATAATGCGGGTATCGGGATTTGCATGGTGTGAGAACCGCCAATACATAGTATATTGGTTTTTGGAGAGGGAATTTATGTCCCTCTTCCTCTCGTTCAACGACGAGCACCGCGCTCACCACCTGTTGAGTTGTAGATATATACAGTAGCACGGGTTCGCTGATGTTAGGTGCGGCAAGGATTGGATTGATTGCAAGCCGAGTTTTTATTTCTGCCAGTCCGGTTGTTGCTGTGTCCGTCCATTCAAAGTGGTCGGTATGCCGAAGCAGGCGATATAGTGGCAGCGCCTTTTCTCCCAATCTAGAGATAAAGCGGCCAAAAGCTGCCACGCACCCAGCTAGTTTTCGGACCTGTTTTAGGCCTGTTGGTATCGCCAACGGTGACAAGGCTCGAATTTTTGCTGGGTTTGCTTCGATTCCTCTATTGGAAACGATGAACAGGAGCAACTTTCCAGCCGGAACGCCGAAAACGAATTTTTCCAGATTGAGCCGTATGTCATATGTTCGGAGGTTGTCGAACGTGAGATGTAAGTCGTCCACCAATGATTCGACGTGTTTGGTTTTGATGACTACATCATCTACATATGCCTCCACCGTCTTGCCAAATTGTTTTTCCAAGTATGTTTGAATCATGTGTTGGTAGGTGGCGCCGGCGTTCTTATGTCCGAATGGCATAGTGTTAAAGCAGAAAGGCCCATATGGAGTGATAAATGTTGTTGCGGCCTGATCGGATTCCTTCATCTTAATCTGATTGTATCCGAAGTATGCGTCAAGGAAACAGAATGAATTGTGTCCTGCAGTTGCTTCAATGATTTGGTCAATGCGGGGCAGTGGGAAGGGGTCCTTAGGGCAAGCTTTATTAAGGTCCTTAAAATCGACACAAAGTCGCCAGGATTTGTCCTTCTTTGGCACCATGACCAGGTTTGCTAGCCACTCCGGGTGTTTTATTACTCTAATAAACCCGACTTCAAGTAGCTTGGCTAGCTCCACACCCATAGCTTGCCGCTTGGGTTCGGAAAATCACCATAGCGCTTGCTTAACTGGCTTGAACCCCTTTATTATGTCGAGGCTGTGTTCGGCCAGTCTATGTGGGATTCCTGGCATATCCGAAGGGTGCCAGGAGAAATTTCCCAATTCTCTCGCAGGAATGCCCTTTGGGCGACATCGACCATCAGATCTAGCTATGACCCAATGGATGTTGTTTTGTTGGGATCCGTTGGGTGGACTTGGAATTTGACTATTTCGTCTGCTGGCTTGAAAGAAGTGGACTTAGGTCTTTTATCTAGAATTACGTCGTCTCTATCCACTATGGAATGCAGAGTCGTGAGCTCCTCGGCCGCGAGGGCGTCAGACAGTGCCTCGAGGGCCAAGGATGTGGTTTTGTTTTTGGCGCGGAGTGCTATGTTCGGATCACTGGCGACAGTGATGACTCTGTTGGGCCCGGGCATTTTGAGTTTCATGTACCCGTAAGAGGTACGGCTTGAAATCGTGTGAAAGCATCTCGCCCTAACAGGGCATGATATCCATTGTTGGAAGGTGCCACCTGGAAGAATAATTCTTTGGACCTGTAGTTCTCAGGCGTGCTGAATACCACATCAAGTTTTATTTGTCCCGCACACTGTGCTTCTCGGCTGGGGATAATACCTCGAAAGGTTGTACTTCTCTGCTCGGTGCGGCTCTTGTCTATTTGTATTTTGTCGAGGGTGTCCTCATAAATGAGGTTTAATCCGCTACCTCCGTCCATGAGCACTTTAGTTAGCCGAAAGCCGTCCATAATTGGGTTTAGGACTAAGGTGGCTGGTGCTCGGACTGATTGGGTGCGTGGTTGTCAGTGGCATTGAAGGTTATCGACGTGTCGTTCCAAGGGTTTATTGCGGCTACTTGGTTAACTTCAGCGAGGTCCCGGAGTGCCCTTTTACGCCGATTATTTGAAGAAAAGGTCTCGAAGGCCGTGAATACATTGAGATCATTATCCTCAGAGGAGTACTTCTCTGGGGTAGTGTTGGTGAGGATTGCCTCGCCGCTCTTAGCCACCTGCCGGAGTATCCAACATGCTCGAAGGTTGTGTGTTGGTTTGGAATTTGGTGTTGCGTGTATATGGCAGGGCTTGTCGAGCCATTCATCGAGGACAGTTCTCTGTCCCGTTAAGGGCTTAATTTTCTTGTCCATGTAGTGATGATCAGGTGCCCCGTGAGGGTCCATCCTTTTTGCCCGACCGGTGAGTGGCTTAACGGCCGGTGGTTGATACGTCCATTTTGCATCATGATTTTATATCAATATTTATTACATTATGGGTTTTTATTACACATTATGTCACAATACTTATGCCTATTCTCTCTTATTTTACAAGGTTTACATAAAGAGGGAGAATGCCGGCAGCTGGGATTCTGGGCTGGAAAGGGAGCAAACATTAGAGACCAAGTCTACACAGCTCCAAAAGTCCTGAAACTTCACGGAAGATGTTTTCCAAATATATAAAAAATACTGAGAGCAAGAACTTCACCAGGGGGGCCACACCTTGCCCACGAGGGTGGGGGGCGCCCTACCCCCCTGGGCGCACCCCTACCTAGTGGGGCCCCTGGTGGCCCTCCGGTGACCATCTTCTGCTATATGGAGTCTTTCAATGGGAAAAAAGCATAAGCCATCTTATCGGACGAAACTCCGCTGCCACGAGGCAGAACCTTGGTGGAACCAATCTAGGGCTCTGGTGGAGCTGTTCTGCCTGGGAAACTTCCCTCCCGGAGGGGGAAATCATCGCCATCGTCATCACCAACTCTCCTATCATCAGGAGAGGGCAATCTCCATCAACATCTTCATCAGCACCATCTCATCTCAAAACCCTAGTTCATCTCTTGTATCCAATTCTTGTATCCAAGTTCGGGATTGGTGCTAGTAGGTTGCTATTAGTGTTAATTACTCCTTGTAGTTGATGTTAGTTGGTTTAATTGGTGGAAGATCATATGTTCAGATCCTATATGCATATTAATACCCCTCTGATTATGAACATGTTTATGCTTTGTGACTAGTTACTTTTGTTCCCGAGGACATGGGACAAGTCTTGCTATTAGTAGTCATGTGAATTTGGTATTCGTTCGATATTTTGATGAGATGTATGTTGTCTCCTCTCTAGTGGTGTTATGTGAACATCGGCTACATGACACTTCACCATTATTTGGGCCTAGAGGAAGGCATTGGGGAGTAATAAGTGTATGATGGGTTGCTAGAGTGATAGAAGCTTAAACCCTAGTTTATGTGTTGCTTCCTAAGGGGCTAATTTGGATCCACATGCTATGGTTAGGTTTACCTTAATACTTTTGTTGTAGTTTCGGATGCTTGCAATAGAGGTTAATCATAAGTGGGATGCTTGTCCAAGTAAGGGCAGTACCCAAGCACCGGTCCACGCACATACCAAATTATCAAAGTACCGAACGCGAATCATATGAACGTGATGAAAACTAGCTTGACGATATTCCCATGTGTCCTCAGGAGCGCGTTACATCATATAAGAGTTTGTCCAGGCTTGTCCTTTGCTACAAAAAGGATTGGGCCACCTTGCTACACCTTATTTACTTTTGATACTTTTTGCTCGTTACAAACTATCTTATCACAAAACTATCTGTTACCATTTATTTCAGTACTTGCAGAGAATACCTTGCTGGAAACCACTTATCATTTCCTTCTGCTCCTCGTTGGGTTCGACACTCTTACTTATCGAATGGACTACGATAGATCCCCTATACTTGTGGTTCATAAAGAATCTTTTCGGGCGCCGTTGCCGGGGAGTGAAGCGCCTTTGGTAGGTGGAATTTGGTAAGGAAAAATTTATATAGTGTGCTGAAATTTACTATCAGTTGTTACCATGGAAAGTAATCCTCTGAGGGGCTTGTTCGGGGTATCTTCACCCCGACCAGTAGAGCAAAGAGTTGCTCCTCAACCTACTGAAC
Source organism: Triticum aestivum (assembly GCF_018294505.1). Lineage (NCBI taxonomy): Eukaryota > Viridiplantae > Streptophyta > Magnoliopsida > Poales > Poaceae > Triticum > Triticum aestivum. The sequence continues at coordinate 485,403,232 of NC_057797.1, forward strand.
CTACTAAAAATGAAAATGAAAATGCTTGCTTTGAAGTTCCTTTGGGTATGATAGAAAAACTGCTAGCTAATCCTTTTTTAGGAGATGGAACGAAACATCCTGATGAACATCTGATATATGTGGATGAAGATTGTGGATTATTTAATCTTGTAGGTGTACCCAGAGATGTTGTTAAGAAGAAGGTCTTCCCTTTATCTTTGAGGGGAGATGCATCGACATGGTATAGGCTATGTGATGATATGGGGTCTTGGAATTACAAACGATTGAAATTGGAATTTCGTCAAAAGTTTTATCCTATGCATCTTGTTCATCGTGATCGCAATTATATATATAATTTTTGGCCTCGCGAAGGAGAAAGCATCGCTCAAGCTTGGGGGAGGCTTAAATCAATGTTATATACATGCCCCAATCATGAGCTCTCAAGATAAATGATTATTCAAAAAATTTATGCTCGGCTTTCTGGTAACAATCGCACCATGCTTGATACTTCTTGTGCTGGCTCTTTTATGATGAAGACTATTGAATTCAAATGGGATTTATCAGAAAGAATTAAACGCAACTCTGAAGATTGGGACCTCGACAATGGTAAGGAGTTAGGTATGACACCTAGTTTTGATTGTGTTAAATCTTTTAGGGATACCGATATTTTTCGTAAATTTAGCACTAAATATGGACTTGACTCTAAGATAGTAGCTTCTTTCTGTGAATCTTTTGCTGCCTATGTTGATCTCCCCAAGGAGAAGTGGTTTAAATATCATCCTCCCATAGAAGTAAAAGTAGCTGCACCTATTTAAGTTGAAGAAAAGACTATCACTTATAATGATCCTATTGTTCCTACTTCTTATGTTGAGAGACCACCTTTCCCTGTTAGGATAAAGGATCATGCTAAAGCTTCAACTCTGGTTCGTAAAAGCAATATTAAAACATATACACCTCCTGAGCAAGTTAAAGTTGAACCTAATATTGCTATCGTTAAAGATCTCTTGTCTAATAATATTGATGGGCATGTTATTTATTTCTGTGATGAAACTGCTAGAATTGCTAAACCCCGTGATAAAGATAAACCTAGACCTTTGGTAGGCATGCCTATTATTTCTGTTAAAATAGGAGATCATTGTTATCATGGCTTATGTGATATGGGTGCTAGTGCTAGTGCAATACCTTATTCCTTATACAAAGAAGTTATGCATGATATTGCACCTGCTAAGATGGAAGATATTGATGTCACAATTAAACTTGCCAATCAAGATACTATTTCACCAATCGGAATTGTTAGATATGTTGAAGTCTTGTGTGGGAAAACTAAATATCCTGCTGATTTTATTGTTCTTGGTTCCCCACAAGATAACTTCTGTCCCATTATATTTGGTAGACCCTTCTTAAATACTGTTAATGCTACCATATATTGCAAAAGAGATGTTGTTACTATCGGTTTAGACGATATGACTCATGAATTTAATTTTTCTAAATTTAGTAGACAACACCGTGAAGAAGAATTACCTAGTAAGGATGAAATTATTGGTCTTGCTTCTATTGCCGTACCTCCTAGTGATCCTTTAGAACAATACTTGCTAGACCATGAAAATGATATGTTTATGAATAACAGAAGGGAGTTAGATGAAGTATTCTTTAAACAGGAACCTATTCTGAAAAACAATTTACCTGTTGAAATCCTAGGGGATCCTCCTCCACCCGAGGGTGATCCCGTGTTTGAGCTTAAACAGTTACCTGATACTCTTAAATATGCTTATCTTGATGAAAAGAAGATATATCCTGTATTAGTGCTAACCTTTCAGAGCATGAGGAAGAGAGATTATTGAAAACTCTAAAGAAGCATCGCGCTGCTATTGGGTATACTCTTGATGATCTTAAGGGCATTATTCCCACTCTATGTCAACATAAAATTAATTTGGAAGAAGATGCTAAACAAGTTCGTGATCATGGCTGAATCCTAAAATGAAAGAAGTGGTAAGAAAGCAGATACTAAAGCTCCTTGAGGCAGGTATAATTTATCCCGTTGTTGATAGTCAGTGGGTAAGCCCTGTCCATTGTGTCCCTAAGAAGGGGGTATTACTGTTGTACCTAATGATAAAGATGAATTGATTCCTCAAAGAATTATTACAGGTTATAGGATGGTAATTGATTTTCGCAAATTAAATAAGGCTACTAAAAAGGATCATTACCCCTTACCTTTTATCAATCAAATGCTAGAAAGATTGTCCAAACATACACATTTTTGCTTTCTAGATGGTTATTCTGGTTTCTCTCAAATACCTGTGTCAACCAAAGATCAATCAAAGACTACTTTTACATGCCCTTTTGGTACTTCTCCTTATAGATGTATGCCTTTTGGTTTATGTAATGCACCTGCTACCTTTCAAAGATGCATGATGGCTATATTCTCTGACTTTTGTGAAAAGATTTGTGAAGTTTTCATGGACGACTTTTCTGTCTATGGATCTTCTTTTGATGATTGCTTTAGCAACCTTGATCGAGTTTTGCAGAGATGTGAAGAAACTAATCTTGTCTTGAATTGGGAAAACTGCCACTTTATGGTTAATGAAGGTATTGTCTTGGGGCATAAAGTTTCTGAAAGAGGTATTGAAGTTGATAAAGCCAAGGTTGATACTATTGAAAAGATGCCATGTCCCAAGGACATTAAAGGTATAAGAAGTTTCCTTGTTCATGCCGGTTTTTATAGGAGGTTCATCAAGTACTTCTCAAAAATCTCTCGGCCTCTGACTAATTTATTACAAAAAGATATACCATTTGTCTTTGATGATGATTGTGTAGAAGCATTTGAAATACTTAAGAAAGCATTGACTTCTGCACCTATTGTTCAGCCACCTGATTGGAATTTACCCTTTGAAATTATGTGTGATGCTAGTGATTATGTTGTAGGTGCTGTTCTAGGACAAAGAGTTGATAAGAAACTAAATGTTATTCAATATGCTAGTAAAACTCTAGACAATGCTCAAAGAAATTATGCTACTACTGAAAAAGAATTCTTAGCAGTTGTATTTGCTTGTGATAAGTTTAGACCTTATATTGTTGATTCTAAAGTAACTATTCACATTGATCATGCTGCTATTAAATATCTTATGGAAAAGAAAGATGCTAAACCTAGACTTATTAGATGGGTTCTCTTGCTACAAGAATTTGATTTGCATATTGTTGATAGAAAAGGAGCTGAGAACCCCGTTGCAGACAACTTGTCTAGGTTAGAAAATGTGTTTGATGACCCACTAGCTATTGATGATAACTTTCCTGATGAGCAATTAAATGTCATAAATGCTTCTCATACTGCTCCATGGTATGCTGATTATGCTAATTACATTGTTGCTAAGTTTATACCACCTAGTTTCACATACTAGCAAAAGAAAAAGTTCTTCTATGATTTGAGGCATTACTTTTGGGATGACCCACATCTTTATAAAGAAGGAGTAGATGGTGTTATTAGACGTTGTGTACCTGAGTGTGAACAGGAACAGATCCTACGCAAGTGTCACTCTGAAGCTTATGGAGGACACCATGCTGGAGATAGAACTACACATAAGGTACTGCAATCTGGTTTTTATTGGCCTACTCTCTTCAAGGATGCCCGTAAGTTTGTCTTATCTTGTGATGAATGACAAAGAATTGGTAATATTAGTAGATGTCAAGAAATGCCTATGAATTATTCACTTGTTATTTAACCATTTGATGTTTGGGGCTTTGACTATATGGGACCTTTTCCTTCCTCTAATGGTTATACACATATTTTAGTTGCTGTTGATTACATTACTAAGTGGGTAGAGGCTATTCCAACTAGTAATGTTGATCATAACACTTCTATTAAAATGCTTAAAGAAGTTGTTTTTCCAAGATTTGGAGTCCCTAGATATTTAATGACTGATGGTGGTTCACATTTTATTCATGGTGCTTTCTGTAAAATGCTTGCTAAATATGATGTTAATCATAGAATTGCATCTCCTTATCACCCTCAGTCTAGTGGTCAAGTAGAATTGAGCAATAGAGAACTCAAATTAATTTTGCAAAAGACTATTAATAGATCTAGAAAGAATTGGTCCAAGAAACTTGATGATGCATTATGGGCCTATAGAACTGCATATAAAAATCCTATGGGTATGTCTCCGTATAAACTGGTCTATGGAAAAGCATGTCACTTACCTCTCGAACTAGAACACAAGGCTTATTGGGCTATTAAAGAACTTAATTATGATTTTAAACTTGCCAGTGAGAAGAGGTTATTTTATATTATCTCACTTGATGAATGGAGAACCCAAGCCTAAGAAAATGCCAAGTTGTTTAAAGAAAAAGTTAAAAGATGGCATGACAAAAGGATACAAAAGCATGAGTTTAATGTAGGTGATTATGTATTGCTATACAACTCTCGTTTAAGATTTTTGGCAGGAAAACTTCTCTCTAAATGGGAAGGTCCTTACGTTATCGAGGAGGTCTACCATTCCAGTGCCATAAAAATCAACAACTTCGAAGGCACAAATCCGAAGGTGGTGAACGGTCAAAGAATCAAACACTGTATTTCAGGTAATCCCATAAACGTTGAAACCAATGTTATTGAAACCGTAACCCCGTAGGAATACATAAGGGACACTTTCCGGAACGTTTCGGACTCTGAAAAGGAATAGGTATGTGATATGGTAGGTAAACCGACTCTAAAACAGTTTTCAAGGCAATATTTCTTCGTTTTGGAATGTTTAGAAAAATAGAAAAATAAGCAGCAGTCCGGGAAGGACACGAGGGCTCCATGAGGGTGGAGGGTGCGCCCTACCCTACTGGGCGCGCCCCCTATCTTGTGGGCACCTCGTGTGCTCTCCGGACTCCATTTCCATACACGACACATATTTTGGTCGGTAAAAATTCATTATATGATCTCCCCGGGGGTTTTGACTCCCGTATCATGCAAAAATCTCTTTGTTTTCGAGCTATTTTTCTGGCAGATCCAGGTCGTCATGTCGTCTTCAAGTGCCCCCAAGGACGAGTTCTTCAAGAATGTCATCAACCCCTACCTCGTAGAAGTGCTGCAACACCCTCAAACCATAGAGATGCGTGAGGGGTTGTTGCACATCCACGATGCTGAGGGACCAAGGAAGACCGGAAGCACGGAGGCCAGGCACGAGGCATTGGAGCAAGAAGTTTTCAAGTGTCAGGAGATGGTGGAGAGTGGACTTGATTCCAATCACATTATGATCACGGAGTTCACCAACAACCACAAGCTGGACGTCAAGGACATTGGGGAGGCCATCTTCAAGCTTCATGAGAAAATTGAGCACCTCCAAGCCCAGATTTATGACCTGCAAAACCAAAACTGTGAGTATGAATATAGATTCAAGAGGATGAGTTTTGCTGCAGATTTAAGGTTTCAGGAGACTCGATCATCCTTCTATGATGGTAAGCCTATGCCCTGGAAGAAGGACGACAAGCCTACGCCATCAACAAAATCACCACCGTCTCCACCAACAAAGAAGAATTGAGTATCTGGTGTGGGCACTCCACTTGGCAATTGCCAAGCTTGGGGGAGTGCCCCGGTATCATATCACCATCACTTTATCTTTACTGTTTTTCTTAGTTCGATACTTTTGGTAATATCTTGATCTAGTAGAATAAAAGTTAGTGTGATCTAGTTGTGAGTTTTGCTTTATTATCCTTCTATCTAATCGAGTTCGTGAGCTATATAATAAAGATTAGTGTTGAGCCAAGGCCTTGATTATTTTTCCATGATCCTAAGTGAATAAAAGAAAAGAGAAAGAAATAAAAAGAAACAAAGATATCATGTGAGTCTTATGGAGAGTAATGAGCTCACATAGAGAAGTATGATGAATAAAAGTTGTTGAGAGTTGACAAGCATAGTTTTGGTCATCGTTGCAATTAATAGGAAGTAATAAAGAAAGAGAGTTCTTCACATATAAATATACTATCTTGGACATGTTTTATGATTGTGAGCACTCATTAAAATATGACATGTTAAAGAGTTGACATTGGACAAGGAAGACAACGTAATGGGTTATGTTTTCTTACATCTGAGATGAATTATATTGTCTTGGATCTTCCAACATGATGAGCTTGCCTTTCCCCCTCATGCTAGCCAAATTAATTGCACCAAGTAGAGATACTACTTGTGCTTCCAAATACCCTTAAACCAGTCTTGCCATAAGAGTCCATCATATCTACCTATGGATTGAGTAAGATCCATCAAGTAAGTTTTCATCGGTGCAAGTAATAAAAATTGCTCTCTAAATATGTATGATTGATTGGTGTGGAGGAAATAAGCTTTAGACGATCATGTGATATGGAAGTAATAAAAGCAACAGACTACATAATAAAGGTCCATATCATAAGTGGCAATATAAAGTGATGTTCTTTCGCATTAAGATTTTGTGCATCCAACCATAAAAGCGCATGACAACCTCTGCTTCCCTTTGCGAAGGGCCTATCTTTTACTTTTATCTCCTACATTGCATAAGAGTCATGGTGATTCTCACCCTTCCTTTTTACATTTTATCCTTTGGCAAGCACAATATGTTGGAAAGATCCTGGTATATATGGCTAATTGGATGTGAGTTTTCATGAACTATTACTGTTGACATTACCCTTGAGGTAAAACGTTGGGAGGCAAAACTATAAGCCCCTATCTTTCTCTGTGTCCAATTAAAACTTCATACTCATAAGTAATGCGTGAGTGTCAGCAATTGTGAAAGACTATATGATAGTTGAGTATGTGGACTTCCTGAAAAGCTCTTATACATTGACTCTTTCCTATGTTGTGATAAATTGCAATTGCTTCAATGACAGAGATTATAGTTTGTTAGTTTTCAATGAAGTTTAAGATTCATACTTGATATTGTGATTGAATTATTACTCTAGCATTAGAGATTATATGACAAGAATTATATAAGTTGATGTTCTAAGAATGATCATGATGCCCTCATGTCCGTATTTTATTTTTATCGACACCTCTATCTCTAAACATGTGGACATATTTCTCGATTTCAGCTTTTCGCTTGAGGACAAGCGAGGTCTAAGCTTGGGGAGTTGATACGTCCATTTTGCATCATGCTTTTATATCAATATTTATTGCATTATGGGTTGTTATTACACATTATGTCACAATACTTACGCCTATTCTCTCTTATTTTACAAGGTTTACATATAGAGGGAGAATACCGACAGCTGGGATTCTGGGCCAGAAAAGGAGCAAATATTAGAGACCTAGTCTGCACAGCTCCAAAAGTCCTGAAACTTCACGGAAGATGTTTTCCAAATATATAAAAAATACTGAGAGCAAGAACTTCACCAGGGGGGCCACACCCTGCCCACGAGGGTGGGGGCGCGCCCTACCCCCCTGGGCGCGCCCCCCTACCTCGTGGGCCCCCTGGTGGCCCTCCGGTGACCATCTTCTGCTATATGGAGTCTCTTGATGGGAAAAAATCATAAGCCATCTTCTCGGACGAAACTCCGCCACCACGAGGCGGAACCTTGGCGGAACCAATCTAGGGCTCTGGCGGAGCTGTTCTGCCCGGGAAACTTCCCTCCCGGAGGGGGAAATCATCGCCATCGTCATCACCAACTCTCCTATCATCAGGAGAGGGCAATCTCCATCAACATCTTCATCAGCACCATCTCATCTCAAAACCCTAGTTCATCTCTTGTATCCAATTCTTGTCTCCAAGTCTGGGATTGGTGCTAGTAGGTTGCTATTAGTGTTAATTACTCCTTGTGGTTGATGCTCGTTGGTTTAATTGGTGGAAGATCATATGTTCAGATCCTATATGCATATTAATACCCCTCTGATTATGAACATGTTTATGCTTTGTGAGTAGTTACTTTTGTTCCTGAGGACATGGGAGAAGTCTTGCTATTAGTAGTCATGTGAATTTGGTATTAGTTCGATATTTTGATGAGATGTATGTTGTCTCCCCTCTAGTGGTGTTATGTGAACGTCGACTACATGAAACTTCACCATTATTTGGGCCTAGAGGAAGGCATTGGGGAGTAATAATTAGATGATGGGTTGCTAGAGTGAAAGATGCTTAAACCCTAGTTTATGCGTTGCTTCGTAAGGGGCTGATTTGGATCCACATGCTATGGTTAGGTTTACCTTAATACTTTTTTGTAGTTGCGGATGCTTGCAATAGAGGTTAATCATAAGTGGGATGCTTGTCCAAGTAAGGGCAGTACCCAAGCACCAGTCCACCCACATACCAAATTATCAAAGTACCGAACGCGAATCATATGAACGTGATGAAAACTAGCTTGACGATATTCCCATGTGTCCTCGAGAGCGCTTTACATCATATAAGAGTTTGTCCAGGCTTGTCATTTGCTACAAAAAGGATTGGGCTACCTTGCTGCACCTTATTTACTTTTGTTACTTGTTGCTTGTTACAAATTATCTTATCACAAAACTATCTGTTACCACTTATTTCAGTACTTGCAGAGAATACCTTGCTGGAAACCGCTTATCATTTCCTTCTGCTCCTCGTTGGGTTCGACACTCTTACTTATCGAAAGGACTACGATAGATCCCCTATACTTGTGGGTCATTAGTGGTTCCCACCGAGCTGTCTGGGCGTTCCAGGCGCTTTCATTACATAGTACTTCTGTACTATGTGTGCCAAATCTGTGAAGTGCAGTATACGACGTTGGTTGAGGGCATTGAGGATACCTTCATCCATACAGTTGCGGGAAAAGGTTGATACCACATCGTTGTCGCAACAATCTGTAATCTTGCTTTTAACAAGCAGGAACCTTGCCCAAAAGTGATGGACTGTCTCCCAAGGTTGCTATCGTATATACATTAAGTCGTATATATCCGAGGGACCGGAATTGCTGGGAAAGTATTGATTGTGGTGGGCGTGTGGTTTTCAATCCGAACCCTGACCCACTAGGGAATCTGGATTTTGCAAAATTTCTGAGGTGATTTGCCCATGATCCGGAGTGTCCTGGGGATTTTTAGGCTTGACTCCAGATTCTATGTTCGGAGGACAGATGGTCTCTTCTCGAAGAGGGGTATCTGGCTCGCAGGGCTCGGAGATCCGAACATAGTTCATTTTCAGCATAGGAGGAACGATATCCCCTACTTGCTCTTCCACAACGGTCACTAGGTGGGCGATGGGTGGGGACTTGATTTCCCTCTGGTTGGGTTTAAGCCCAATCAGATCATAATCTGTTGCGACCCCCAGGGCAACGATGCGATCTAGTAGTTCATTTAAAGACGAGATATCTACTGGATCCATCTTATCGACGCATTCAAGGATGATGCGGAGATGGTTTTTGGCTATCTGGGGGCCCGCCTTGGGCTTAACGGCCGGGCGAGCACCCATGGTGAAACTAACGATCTGGAGGATCTGCCCAGGAACTAGGGCCCTTCCAGAGGTGATTTTGTCATTGGCGACAAGGCGAGCCATCGATCCTTCTATTGATGACACAGAGGAACTCTCAATGAAAGCACCAATGTCAGTGTCAAAACCGGCCGATCTCGGGCAGGGGGTCCCGAGCTGTGCATCTGAGGATCGAAGGTAACTGGAGGCAGGGGACACGATGTTTACCCAGGTTCGGGCCCTCTTGATGAAGGTAATACCCTACTTCCTACTTGATTGACTTTGATGAGTATAGGGGTTACAAGAGTTGATCTACCCCAAGATCGTAATGGCTAGACCCTAGATATCTAGCCTATATGATTGTGATTGCCTCTATGGACTAAATCCTCCGGTATATATAGACACTGGAGGGACCTAGGGTTATATAAAATCAGTTTACAGAGAAAGGAATCTTCACATCCGAACGCCAAGCTTGCCATCCACGCAAAGGAGAGTCCCACCTAGACATGGGGGAAGGCCTTCTATCTTGTATCTTCATGGCCCATGTATCCGGCCCATGCCGCATAGCTCGGCCATCCGAGGACCCCATATTCCAGGATTCCCTCAGTCGTTGCTCGTCAACAACGGGTTTAGCATTAGGTTCCATATTAATTTTGTGCTGACAGAGAGTGGGACTAATGCCCTTAAGATCATCAAGAGTATATCCAATAGGAGCATGGTGCTTCCTTGGAATTTTTAATAATCTTTCTTCTTCATGTTCTAAAAGGTTAGCACTAATAATAACAGGATATATCTTTTTCTCATCAAGATAAGCATACTTCAATGTGTCAGGCAATTGCTTTAATTCAAACACAGGATCACCTTCACGTGGAGGAGGACCTCCTAGAGTTTCAATAGGCAAATTGTGTTTAAGGAGAGGTTGTTGTTCAATGAATATTTTATCTATTTCATTTCTTTCACTCAAAAGTGCATATCATTCTCATGGTTTGGTAAATATTGTTCTAGTGGATCAATAGGAGGTACGACAATAGAAGCAATACCAATTATGAGGTTGTCTACGAAACTTAGAGAAATTAAACTCATGAGACACATCACCAACACTAACACTGGCAGTTTCCTTCTCAAAATTTATTTTAGCATTAACAGTGTTCAAGAAAGGTCTACCAAAAATTATGGGACAAAAGTCATCTTGTCGAGAACCAAGAACTAGAAACTCAGTAGGGTATTTAATTTTCCCACACAAGACTTCAACATCTCTAACTATCCCAAGTGGTGTGTTGGTATCTCTATTAGCAAGTTTAATAGTAACATTTATGTCTTCTATTTCAACAGGTGCTATATCATCCATAATTTCTTGGTATAAAGTAAAAGGAATAGCACTCACACTAGCACCTAAGTCACATAAACCATGATAGCGATGATCTCCTATTTTAACTGAGACAACAGGCTTGTTCTTATCTTTAGTATTGGGTTTGGTAATTCTAGTAGCTTCATCACAAAAACAAATAGCATGGCCATCAAAATTTTCTAACAAGAGATCTTTAACCATAGAAACACACTAGGTTCTACTTTAATTTGTTCATAGGGTTTAGGTGCTTTGATATTACTTTTTCATACCACTATTGATATCTTAGCATGTTACTTTATCCTAATAGGGAAAGGTGGTTTTTCAATATAAGCAGTAGGAACAATTGGATCAACATTGTAATGATAGTTTCATCAGTTCGTTAGTTTCTTCTTTAATTGGGGTTGCTATTTAAACCACTTACCCTTAGAGAGATCAACATGAGTAGCAGATGATTCACAAAAACAGGCTACTATCTCAGAGTCAAGTCCATACTTAGTGCTAAACTTGTGAAAAGCATCGGTATTCATAAAATATTTAACACAATCAAACTCAAGATTAATAACTGACTCGTTACCTTCATCGAGTTCCCAATCTTTAGAGTTGCATTTAATTCTTTCTAAAAGATCCTGATAACCCACAAGTATAGGGGATCGCAACAGCTTTCGAGGGTAGAGTATTCAACCCAAATTTATTGATTTGACACAAGGGGAGCCAAAGAATATTGTCAAGTATTAAAAGTTGAGTTGTCAATTCAACTGCACCTGAAAGACTTAATATCTGCAGCAAAGTATTTAGTAGAAAGTAATATGATAGTAGCGGTAATGGTAGCAAAAGTAACATTATTGGTTTTGTAGTGATTTTAGAGTGGCAACGGAAAACTAAGCAAACATCAATATATGAAAATCTCGTAGGCAATGGATCAGTGATGGATAATTATGTCGGATGCGATTCCTCATGCAATGGTTACAACATAGGGTGACACAGAACTAGCTCCAGTTCATCAATGTAATGTAGGCATGTATTCCGAATATAGTCATACGTGCTTATGGAAAAGAACTTGCATGACATCTTTTGTCCTACCCTCCCGTGGCAGAGGGGTCCTATTGGAAACTAAGGGATATTAAGGCCTCCTTTTAATAGCGTACCGGACCAAAGCATTAACACTTAGTGAACACATGAACTCCTCAAACTACGGTCATAACCGGTAAGTATCCCGATTATTGTCACTTCTAGGTTAACGGATCATAACACATAAAGGTGACTATAGACTTGCGAGATAGGATCAAGAACACATACATTCATGAAAACATAATAGGTTCAGATCTGAAATCATGGCACTCGGGCCCTAGTGACAAGCATTAAGCATTGCAAAGTCATAGCAACGTCAATCTCAGAACATAATGGATACTAGGTATCAAACCCTAACAAAACTAACTCGATTACATGATAAATCTCATCCAACCCATCATTGTCCAGCAAGCCTATGATGGAATTACTCACGCACGGTGGTGAGCATCATGAAATTGGTGATGGAGGAAGGTTGATGATGACGATAGCGACGGGTTCCCCTCTCCAGAGCCCCTAACGAACTCTAGATCAGCCCTCCCGAGAGAGATTAGGGCTTGGCGGCGGCTCCGTATCATAAAACGCGATGAATCCTTCCCTCAGATTTTTTTCTCCCCGAACATGAATATATAGAGTTGGAGTTGAGGTCGGTGGGCACCAGGGGGGCCATGAGGTAGGGGGCGCGCCCCCACCCTCATGGATAGGGTGTGGGCCCCCTAGCCTTGATTATTTTGCCAGTATTTTTTATATATTCCAAAAATATTCTCTGTTGATTTTCATGTCATTCCGAGAACTTTTATTTCTGCACAAAAATAACACCATGGCAATTCTACTGAAAACAGCGTCAGTCCAGGTTAGTTCCATTCAAATCATGCAAGTTAGAGTCCAAATCAAGGGCAAAAGTGTTTCGAAAAGTAGATACGTTGGAGACATATCAACTCCCCCAAGCTTAAACCTTTGCTTGTCCTCAAGCAACTCAGTTGATAAACTAAAAGTGATAAAGAAAAACTTTTACAAACTCTGTTTGCTCTTGTTGTTGTCAATATGTAAAGCCAGCATTCAAATTCTCAGCAAAGATTATGAACTAACCGTATTCACAATGACATTTTGGTCTCATGTTTTCTCATATCAATGACATAATCAACTAGCGAGCGATAATAATAAATCTCGGATGACAACACTTTCTCAAAACAATCATAATATGATATGACAAGATGGTATCTCGCTAGCCCTTTATGAGACCGCAAAACAAAAATGTAGAGCACCCCTCAAGATCAAGGGCTAAATGGAAATTGTAAGAGATCCAGTCCCAGTCATACTCAATGTAAACTAATAATAATACATGCAAATGACAGCGGTGCTCTCCAACTGGTGCTTTTTAATAAGAGGATAATGACTCAACATAAAAGTGGATTTGTAGAGGTGCCAGAGCTCGATTTTGAAATAGAGATGAATAATATTTTGAGCGGTATACTTTCATTGTCAACATAACAACTGAGAGATCTCGATATCTTCCATGTTACACACATTATAGGCGGTTCCCAAGAAGAATGGTAAAGTTTATACTCCCCCACCACCAACAAGCATCAATCCATGGCTTGCCCGAAACAACGGGTGCCTCCAACTAACAACAATCCTGGGGGAGTGTTGTTTGCAATTATTTTTATTTGATTTGAGCATGGGACTGGGCATCTCGGTGACCGGCCATTTTCTCGCGAGTGAGGATCGGAGTCCACTCCTCTTGAGAATAACCCGCCTAGCATGGAAGATACAGATAGCCCGAGTTGATACATGAGCTATTCGAGCATACAAATCAGAATTTCATTTGAAGGTTTAGAGTTTGGCACATACAAATTTACTTGGAACGGCAGGTAGATACCACATATAAGAAGGTATGGTGGACTCATATGGAATAACTTTTGGGGTTTATAGAGTTGGATGCACAGGTAGTATTCCCGCTTAGTACAAGTGAATGCTAGAAAGAGACTGGGAAGCAACCAGCTAGAGAGCGACAACAGTCATGAACATGCATTAAAATTAATCAATGCTGAATGCAAGCATGAGTAGGATATAAATCACCATGAATATAAATATCATGGAGGCTATGTTGATTTTGTTTCAACTACATGTGCCAAGTCAAGCCACTCAAATCGTTCAAACGAGGATACCACCCTATCATAACACATCACAACCATTTTAATAGCATGTTGGCACGCAAGGTAAACCATTATAAACTCCTAGCAAATTAAGCATGGCATGAGCAACTGTAATCTCTAAATGTAATTGCAAACATGTTTCATTCATATTAGGCTGAATCAGGAATGATGAACTAATCATATTTACAAAAACAAGAGAGGTCGAGTTCATACGAGCTTTTCACATCTCAATCAGTCCATCATATATCGTCATTATTGCCTTTCACTTGCACAACCGAATATTGTGGATAATAATAATAGTGCACGTGCATTGGACTAAGATGGAATCTGCAAGCATTCAATTCAAGGGAGAAGACAAGGTAATATGGGCTCTTTGTTAGATCAACAATAATGCATATGAGAGCCCCTCAACATTTTCATTAAGGTCTTCTCCTCTCGACCCCAAAGAAAAGAAAGGAAACAAAACTATTTACACGGGAATGCTCCCAACAAGCAAAAAGAAAAACGAGAAATCTTTTTGGGTTTTCTTTTTAATTGCTACTACTACAAGCATGGAAAGTAAACTAGCTAAAGGATAAAACTAATTGTTTTTGTTTTTTCTTAAGGTTTTTCAAACACACAAGAAGAATGCCAGAAAAGAAAATAAACTAGCATGGATAATACAATGAAAAAGTATGAGCACCGACAACTGACATGAGTGTGTGAACATGAATGTAATGTCGGTGAGAAATACGTACTCCCCAAGCTTAGGCCTTTGGCCTAAGTTGGTCTATGCCCATGGATCAACGATGCCCTCTCCGGTGTACTAAGGAGGGCCCTCGGGTTGCCACTGGTTGGTGATCTCCTCTGGATCCCACTGATAAACAGACTGGCGGTGAGGATCAAATAGTGGCTCCGGCTCTAGAGCTGATATCAGGCTCTGGTATGCCTGAACGGCCTCTGGAAAAACAAGGTACGTGCCTGAAAATATGTTGAACAAAGAGGGAGCAGGCAAGGTAATATTCTCAAAGTAATTCTTATCAAATATCAGTCTATAGTTAAGAATCTTCTTCTTATACTTAACAATAAAATCATGTGCTACCATACTATTATAATCTAGAAAACTATGAGCTAGCAACTTTTCCTCTTTCTCATAGTGCAGCAAGGCACGAGGCGAAGATGCCTCCTAAGACGGGATCCTTTGTATGGTTCAAATTTAACCATTTAGCAACAATAGCGCTTAAACTAAAAGTTGTATTGTCGGGGGTTGGGTGCGACATATGCCAAAGGATGGCTTATCATGGTGGGGGCGAGTAGAACGTCGCCGGTGCCTGGAAACGGGATAAGGTGAAGACATGCACGCCGGCGAATCTTACCCAGCTTCAGGGCTCTCCGGGGAGATAATACCCCTACTGCTGCTTTGCGGGGTCTCTGCATGATCACTATGGCAAAGTGCTTACATGACTGCTCCTTGAACTGTTTCCTAGAGGTAGGAGAAGGCAAGGCTAACTCTCTCCTTCCTATATGATCTGGTCTAGTACTAATGGATTCCAACCCTCTGCATGGGTGCCCTGGGGGGTTATATAGGCCTACCCCCTAGGAGTACAATGGTAATCCGGCCGGACGCGGGCCGAGCCGTCTGTCTCTCTGGCCGCCGTCTTATCCGCCGACTCCTGGGGCCCGCCGACTGGTGGGCCCCGCCGACTAGCTCGGTACGGAGCCGACAGTCCGCGTCCGCCACGGGCGGGTCTTGCCGGCTGCTGATTACTGTAGCCGTGCTTCTAATGACGCGGGCTTGGTCATGGAGTCGTGGCAACAGCCCCGCCGTCTGGCGGGCGATCACTATTGCCACTCTCCGTCACATCTGGTTAATGGCGCGTGGGCCCCGAGGGAGGAGCTGGCCGACTCTCGGGGGCTGACTCCCAACGGGTCCGGCTGGTGGTGCACTTGCCGTCTTCTGGGATCCCGCTGGCCGATGGGACCCGTCACCCCAGGGTCATACAGACAAGCCGTCGTGGGCGCAGGATTCGGTCCACCGATGCTGATGTCAGGGCCGGCGTGACAATAGTGCCACGCCTCTCGGAGATCTCCATGGGTACGGCGTACTGTGGCCATGCCTGCCTCTGGGAAGGGGCGGGAGCAGGCTTCACTATAGCCACTCCCCTGTCCTGTCCCTCTTGATGAGGACATGGGGTTTGTGGGAGTCGCGGGCTGACTTCCCAAGGCCGGCTTCTCAGGAAGTCGTCAGTCAGGAGTTGGCTTATCCTGAAGTCGTCCCTGGGACTCGGCCACCAGCGGCTAGTCAGTTGCCTTGCCGCGGACTTCTCAGAAGGCGGCTCTTTGTCCTGGGGTCTTGAGGGGCGCAGCCTGCCCCGATGTCTTGAAAGGTTCTGGGACTCGGGTTAGCCTACCCGCGGCCCATTACTCCGACAGTAGTCCCCGAAGCTGATGAGGCGCCGCGGACGATCGGCCGAGGAGCCTCAGCAGTTTCTCTTTCCGGGTGCCCGAGACATGGATCTTGCTTGACTTCTGCCGGGCCGACTAGAAGGGGTCGGACTCGCCCAACTCTGACTCGCACGATATTTCGAACGTCGCGGCGGGATCCAAGTAGAGTGTTGGCTAAGCTTTCAGGTCGCCGCCCGTTCCGGGCCCGTCACGTGGCAACACGCGGCCAGGCCAGTCTGCCAGCCTACGTGCATGACAGGACAGGTCCGTAGGTGGGGCCCGTCATTACCGCGCCTTAGCGCCCAAGCGGATTCGCTGTGGCCCAGGCGGACGGTTTGGATTCCCATGGAGTTACTGCGCGCAGTAACTTTGTCGTGGAAACGTGGGGGTCGTGGGGTCGTGGGCGCAGTAAATTCCACGTCCGCCCCCTCGGCTTCACAGCCCATGAAGCTATAAGCAGGGGGAGGAGGGGGTGCGGCAGAGCACGCGCGCCCCTCCTCCAGGCTACTCCTTGCTCTTCTTCTTCTTCTTCTTCTTGCTCGCACTGCTGCACGCCCAAACTTTGCCGAACGTCGCGGCGATCCGCTCACGATGAGTTCTTCTTCTGCCGCCGCGCCTCCCTCGGTGCATTCCGGCACCTGGGATGGCTCAGAAGTCCATGACGACCACATCAAGCTCCTCCACAAGACTCGTCGGCTCCCCCGACGAAGATTATGTGCGGGTACGCCTTGCACCGAGGGGGGAGATCTCTCCGACGCCGGAGGAGGGCGAGCGGGTTATCTTCTGCTTGCACTGCCTGCACGGATTGGGGCTGCCGACGAGCAGCTTCTTCCGCTCCTTTCTGGAGTTCTACGGCCTCCAGCCGCACCACGTCACGCCCAACACGGTGGTGCTGTTGTCCGCCTTCGTGGCCTTGTGCGAAGGCTTCCTCGGAGTCCTCCCCACTCTCGAGCTCTGGGGGGAGTTCTTCTACTCCAAGCTCGGCACCCAGCTGCAGGCGTGCCGCCTCAGTGCGGCGCATTCATCACCGTGCGGAGGTCAGGGGCCAACAACCCCTTACCCACCATCAAGCTGATAAAGTCGGTGAAGATGTGGCAGTGATCGTACTTCTACGTGAAGAGCGTCTTCGAGAGGGGCGATTGGGTCAACCTGCCGGCTTTCGAAGCCGGCCCACCGGCTGGGAGACTGCCCAACTGGTCATTCCGGGCCAAGTCACTGACGCTTGCGGGAGCTGGCGTCATCGCGCGACTCCGAGTGCTGACGCAGTCGGAGGGCCTGACTGGCCCGGACCTGCTGGCCGCCTTCGTGGCGCGCCGAGTTCTCCCGCTCCAAGGCTGCCCCCACATGATATGCCAAATGAGTGGGCGCCGTGACCCGAGTCGGATGTGCACCAAGGACATGCCTCACGAGGAGGTGGCCTACATGGTGAACTACCTCTCGGATAGCAAGCTCCTAGAGGACTAGCGGTTCGGCAAGGAGCCATACTCCCGCGCCAACCCCCCGCCCACGGTGAGTTGCCCTTTCTTTCTTTGGATTGTCTTCTTTCTTGCCGAGTTTGTTTGTGCGACCTGACCAGTCGGCTTTGGTCAGAATCCCCTCCTCCATCCACCAGCCGGCACCACGGGGCCGGCCCGCGAGTTCCTTGCCGACCGGGCGGAGAGCGATGTCGACGACCCCGATCTGGGGGCGGCGGCTTTGGAAGACGACGCCAAGGGAGGAGGCAGCCCGCGGCTCGGTGCCAGTCCAGAGGACTGGCCTGATGATGAGAAGGAGGTCGCCCCCCGCCATCGGCCAGGAGCCAGCCATCCCAGCGCGGGCTCTTCTACCGCGCCGAGTGCTCTAGACGGCGGGAAGAAAGGTAGGGCCATGCCGACCTTATTCGGCAATCGGCCGAAGAAGCCCAAGAGTTCGGCCGCGGCGACCAAGCGGGACGAGGCGGCCGCGAAGGCCATCCGCTTCCGCAAGGAAGTAAAGAAGCCGCCACTGGTCTCCGCGTGAGTATTCCTGTCTTAACGCTTTATTCTTTCTTTGTAGCTTTTCTCTGAGTCTTTTACTTGCTTCCCTCGCTTCAGGGCTCCCCTCACTCTTGAGAGGGTTGTCGCCGCCTCCGTCATGGGGTCAGCGGAGACGTCCGCCACCACTCGGCGGATTGACCCCGCTGCCGACCTCTAGGAGGCAATGGAGCGGAACACGCAGGAGAAGCGCAACGAGGAAGAGGCCGCCCGCCTGGGGAAGGTGGAGGCCGATAAGGCGGAGGCCTCCGCCAAGAAGAAACTGGCGGAGGTCGAAGCCGTCGCCGCGACGAAGCGGAAGGCTGAGGAGGCTGCGCACCGCCAATCGGCGGTGTTCGTCACTCCGCTGAACTCTGCACCGCCGCCTCTGGAGTTCACGGGGCAGACTAGGGAAGCCGGCGGCGAGAACCACATCATGGAGAGGGAAGGCGGCGACTCCTCCATGCTGGACGTGATCATTCCGCCGCCACCTCCGCCGCCGTCTGGGAGCGCGCAAGGCAAACAGCCGGTGGACCCGCCGGTGCCGCCGATTGAAGACGAGGCCGTGGCGAGGCTACTCCTCCAAGTCGGCTCGCCAACACGCCGCCGTCTTGAGAAGGCGACTTCGGCGCCACGCCGCCCCCTGGAGACCGACACCGCCAGCTCGGCGATCCGAGATGCTAAAGTGACGAGCGCCGCGCCCATTGGGTGGGTGTGAGGAGGCGGCACAGGGCCGCTAAACCAGGCGCTTCTGGACGTCCAAACGAAGCTGCGAGCTGAGGGCGACGCCATCCAAAACTGCACCAAGGCGTATCTGGCTTTGCGGGCAGCTGTCCGGGTATGCTTTCTCGTTGGTCCTTGTTTTCTTGTTCCTTTCTGTGGGAGCGTGCCAGCGCACCCACTGGGTGTAGTCCCCGAGTTTCGGTCCGGCTGCTGAGCAGGCGGTCCGGAACTTCCAATTGGTGAGTTCCAGGTACTAATTTTTGTCTGAAATACTTGTCGCAGGACTACCACAACCTCTGTGTCACTGCCTTCAACCGCAGCATTGAAGAGCTGGGCAAGCGGACCGCCGACCTGTCGGAGAGCCGGAGTGAGTCCTTTTCCTTCTTTGCGGGGTGCACTGGCGCACCCGTGGGCTGTAGTCCCCGAGATTCGGACCGACTGCTGAGCAGTCGGGCCGGGTCTCCTCGGTGAACTTCTTGTTTGATGACTTAACGCCTTCTTTCTTCCTTCTCTTCAGGCGCCAACGCTGCTCTTCAATAGCAGCTGAGCGAAGCCAACTCCGCGCTGCGCGCCAAGGGGGAGGAGTGCAGCAAGCTTGCCACAGAGCGCGATCTGCTGGCCACACAATTGGCAGAGCAGAGGGAGCTGCTTACGAAGACGCAGAAGGAGGCGGAAGAGGCGGAAGCCGCCCTCCTGGCCGAGTTCGCGAGCGACCGCTCCTCCTGGACTGACAAAGAGGCAATGCTGGCCTTCGGCTTCCATGAGATTGAAGACATCGTTGATGGTGAGTTTCTTTACTTTCTTTCTTCGAGCTGCCGATTATAAGTCGTGCCGACTCCTGGTTTTGACTTGCTTCTTCGCTTCTTCTGTCTTGGCAGACTTCTTTCCCGGGCATTCGCAGGCTGCCATCCAAGCCATCGAGGCTGACCGTGAGGGTCGGAGGGCGGAAGGCGCAGAGATCACCGTCGACACTCCCTGAACCCTTGACGAGCATATCCTGAGCATCGAGGCTCGCCTTCGGCCGACTCACCGGATGTTGCGCCGGCTTTAACGTGTCGGCGCCCAGGCGATTGCCGCCCTGTGGCTGGATATGCAGGCTCCGTGCACCCCCAGTCGGACTGCCGACTAGATGGAGGTCGCGGCTGGTCGTCTTGAAGCCTGGAAAGGTTCCTCGGCCCGACCTGGAGCGCGCCGGGCCTTGGAGTTCGTCAAGGCGTGGTATCCGGGGCTAGACCTAGACCGGCTGGCCACACTCCGGTCAGAGGCCCAGCCGGAGCTGGCAGCCGCGGAAGACGCCCTCGTCAAGCATGCCGCAGCGATCACCGAGTACACCGACACCAGCATCTTCGTCCCCGAGCAGTCTGAAGACGGCGAGGAGGTACCGCCGGAGTGGCTTGGGATGAACCCAGACTACGGCAGGACTCGGCGGAGGTGATCGGCTCCAGCGTCGAGGAGGAAGGCGAGGCGGAGGACGGAGGCGAGGCGGAAGCACCAGAAGATGGAGCAGACGGCCAGCCTTAGCTTGACCGCGCCTCCAGCAATGAGCCGCGTGCGAGCGATCCGACTGCCACCGGAGGCGATGAAGCCGAGACTGCCCAGCCGGCCGCCCCAACGCCTGACGCTGCTGCCTCCTCCGACCCTCCGAATCCGTCTACCGCTTCCTAAGCTGCCGCATTATCTTTATTTTATCTGCTTTAGTAGTCTTTGAAGAACTTGTTAATTCGCACAATTCCACCCGCGGGGTGTATTTTGAACTTCTGCTCGAAGATTCGGCCAAGGGCCTTTGTTATGTAAATATTTATCCGAATTCTATCTTTTCTTGCTCATTGCTCTTTTGGCATTTTCCTTTGCCGCTTTCCCTTAGTTGCCTGTCTTGCCAGTCGGACAGCCGCTCTGCGGACTGCCGTTGGATCAAATGCTTGGCTACTTTGGGAAGGCAAGTACTTAGCCGTTTTAGAGTTTTATAGCAAGTTGGATAGAAGGCGGTGAGCCGACTGCTTAATAGTCGGCTTGCAAAAAGAAAAAAGGAAGGCTGGAAGCCGTCTTAAGCAATGTTTTATGCTTTGAGTCCTTAGCCATTTTTCATGCGAACGCCCATTCTACCTTACTCCTGCCCACCGTACAGTCGCTCTACGAGCTGCGGCTTCTGACAGGAGATGGCTTAGGCGCCACACACTACTTGTCCGGCTGCAGGAAGCATTTCATAGTGCAAGGCGGCAAGTCTCCGGGCCGACCTGTCGATCCCGGTGCCAAGCGGCATAACAAAGAGTAACATACTCGTAGGCACAATTTTTATCATATAGACAAAAGAGGGCAGTCCTCGAGCTCGTCTCGGGGGGCCCGAAGTCTTGGTACTTTAATACAAAAGGTAGAGTGGTACATACTGCATCAACTGTAAAATCTTCGGAGTAGATTTGCATTCCATGGCCGCTCTGTCTCTTTGCCGGAGTCGTCCCTCTTGCGTGCTCGGGGCTTCTGAGCGTCAATCAGGTAGTAGGAGTCGTTACCCAGTACTTTGCTGATGATGAAAGGGCATTCCCAAGGCGCCGACAGCTTGTGCTGGCCGGCCGTTCACTGGATCAGTCGGAGCACATGGTCGCCCTCTTGGAAAGATCTCGGCTTGACCTTCCTGTTGTAGTATTGGTACAGGCTCTGCTGGTAGATGCCGGACCGGCTGAGTGCCAACAGCCGGCCCTCTTCCAGCAGATCGACGCCGTCTTGACGTGCTTCTTCTGCTTCCTCCTTGGTGTACATGGTGACTCGCGGGGAGTCGAACTCTATGTCCGTTGGGATGACGGCTTCAGCACCATAGACGAGGAAGAAAGGCGTGAAGCCGGTTGACTTGTTTGGAGTCGTGCGCAGACTCCAGAGGACGGCTGGCAACTCATCGAGCCAGCAGCCAGCTGAACGCTCTAGAGGCTCGACCAGTCGGGGCTTGATGTCGGACAGGATGAGGCCGTTTGCTCTCTCCACCTAGTCGTTTGACTGTGGATGGGCGACGGACGCTAGGTCCAGTCGGATGCCCTGTGTTGCACAGAAACGGGCCAAGGCGCCTTTGACAAAATTTGTGCCGTTGTCGGTGATGATGTTGTGTGTATGCCGTACCGAATTGTGATATCGAACATGAAAGTCACGGCAGTCGGACCATTCAGTTTCTTGATTGGCTTCGCTTCTATCCACTTGGTGAACTTGTCCACTGCGACAAGTAAGTGAGTTAAGCCACCTCGTGCCGTCTTGAATGGTCCCACCATGTCTAGACCCCAAACTGTGAAATGCCAGGCAATGGGGATGGTCTTGAGTGCGGAAGCCGGCTGATGTGGCTTGGAGCGGAACTTCTGGCACCCTTTGCATTTTTGGACCAATTCCTTGGCCTCTTCTAAGGCCGTTGGCCAAAAGAAGCCGTGTCGGAAAGCTTTGGCGACGAGTGCTCTTGAAGCCGCATGGTGGCCGCACTCGCCTTGGTGGATGTCGTTGAGAATTGCTTGGCCTTGCTCTGGATCTACGCAGCGCTGGTAGATACCAGTGACGCTGCGCCTGACCAGCTCTCTGTTGACTATGGTGTAGGCTGCCGCTCGATGTCATACCTGCCGAGCTAAGGTCTCATCAGTTGGCAGCTCTTTGCTCACCAGAAATTTGAGGATGGGCTGGGCCCATGAGGGTGCTGCTATTTCTTCGACTGCCAGAACTGTGACTTGGACGAGGGCGGCTGGGCTGGGAGGCGGTGGGGTGGAGTCAACAACCGCTTGCTGGGTTAATGAAGTCCCCAGGCCGACTGGCGCGGCTCTCGGGCCGAGTTCTGGAGTCTTTGAGCCCACCGCCGCAGTCCCGGGGCCAGGCTCTGCAGTCCCTGGGCCGGCCTCGACTGTGGCGGCTTTGGAGCCATTTGCCAAAATCCCTGTACCGTCTACTGGGGCTCTGGAGTCGGATCTGACTTCTTCGGGAGGAGCCGGCATGAAGATGGAGTTTGATTCTAGTGAAGGCTTGACAGACGGTTTGAGGAGGCATTGAAGGGCGATGCCGGATGGTATTGCCTGACGGGTAGAGCCAATTCGTGCCAAGGCGTCTGCTTGGTCGTTGTCATTTATTGGCACATGGAGGAACTCGCACCCCTCGAAATACCCACTGAGTTGCTCCACGAGGAAACGGTAACTCGCCATGTTTGCATCTTTGGCGTCCCAGTCGCCAGACGACTGCTGCACAACTAAGTCTGAGTCACCATAACACAGGATCCGAC
This sequence comes from Triticum aestivum, assembly GCF_018294505.1. Classification (NCBI taxonomy): domain Eukaryota; kingdom Viridiplantae; phylum Streptophyta; class Magnoliopsida; order Poales; family Poaceae; genus Triticum; species Triticum aestivum. The sequence continues at coordinate 485,426,514 of NC_057797.1, forward strand.
GAATGCCGAGTTCTTTGGCAAGCCGGAGCCCGTGAATGAGTGCCTCGTACTCGGCGACGTTGTTGCAGGCGGCAAAATGGATTTGCAGTGCGTATTTCAGCTTGTCCCCTTTAGGAGAAGTGAGGACAACGCCAGCTCCCAAGCCGGTGCACATCTTGGAGCCGTCAAAATGCATCCGCCAATGGGTGGAGTCGGGCGCTGGAGGTAGGTACTGGGTCTCGGTCCAGTCGACGAGAAAGTCGGCCAGTGCTTGTGACTTGATGGCGGTGCGGGGCTGGTAGTGGATGGTGTAGGGAGCCAGATCTATGGCCCACTTGGCCACTCGGCCAGAAGCATCTCGGCTTCCGATGATCTCGGCAAGTGGGGCCTTGCAGACCACAGTGATTGGGTGGTCTTGAAAGTAGGGCTTCAATTTCTTGGCGGTAAAGTGCACGCCATAGCACATCTTCTGGTAGTGGGGGTAGTTCTGCTTGGAGGCCGACAGTACTTCGCTCAGGTAATATACTGGTCTCTGGACATGTAGTGCCTTGCCTTTCTCCTTGCGTTCTACTACAATGACCGTGCTAACTACCCGGCTGGTGGCGGCGATATACAGGAGCATAGGTTCCTTAGGAGTTGGAGCCGCCAGAACAGGTGGAGTAGTCAGCATCTTTTTCAACTAGAGAAAAGCTTCGTCCGCCTTGTGGTTCCACTCAAAAAAAGTGGTCTTCTTCATGAATTGGTATAAGGGGAGAGCTTTCTCACCCAGCCGACTGATAAATCGGCTAATGGATGCCAAGCAGCCGGTGAACTTTTGCACGTCCAGCAGTCGGCTGGGTACCTCCATCCTCTCAATGGCCTTGATCTTTACAGGGTTGCATTCTATGCCGCGTTTAGAGACCAGGAAGCCAAGGAATTGGCCGGCTGGTACTCCGAAGACTCACTTCTCGGGGTTGAGCTTGATCTGGAATCGGCGCAGGTTCTCAAAGGTCTCCTTGAGGTCTTCCAGTAGTGTTCCACGCTTTTCCGTCTTCACCACCACATTGTCCATGTAGACGTGGGTGTTCCTGCCGAGTTGCTTGAGGAGGCACTTCTGCATGCAACGCTGAAAGGTGGCGCCAGCATTCCTCAAACCGAACGTCATGCTGAGGTAGCAAAAGGCTCCAAACGGCGTGATGAAGGCGGTCTTCAGTCTGTCAGCTGGGTTCAGCTTGATCTGGTGATATCCTGAATATGCATCCAAAAAGCTCAACAGCTCGCATCCGGCGGTGGAGTCTATCACCTGATCAATTCTTGCCAGAGCAAACGGGTCCTTGGGGCAGGCCTTGTTGAGGCTCGTGTAGTCAATACACATTCGCCACTGCTTGTTCTTCTTCAGTACCAGGACCGGATTGGCTAGACACTCTGGAAAGAATACTTCCATAATGAAGCCGGCTGCTAGGAGTCGGGCTATCTCTTCTCCGACAACTCTTCTCTTCTCTTCTGATAGGCGGCACAGGGGCTGCCTGACCGGCTTTGCATCAGATCGGACAAGTAACTTGTGCTCGACGAATTCCGTCGGTACACCTGGCATGTCTTTGGGGGACCATGCGAAGATGTCCCGATTCTCACGGAGGAAATCGACGAGCTCGCCTTCCTATTTGCTGTCGAGGTTTGCGCCTACGACAGCGTACCTCTCTGGGTGCTCTGGATCCAAGGGTATCTTCTTTGTCTCCTTGGCCGGCTTGAACGAACCCTCAGCCTCCGACTCCTTTGGGTTAGGCGACACCTCTGGCTGCTTGCCGGCCATCGCCACAACCCATTCAAGGAGCCACTTCTCGGCTGCGATCACCAGGGACTTGGCTAGCTGACTGCTCTCAGCCGCACAGGCAGACGACTTCCTGTAGTCGCCGGCTACGGTCAGAATTCACCTGGAACTGGGCATCTTCATTTTGAGGTAGGCGTAGTGGGGGACTGCCATGAACTTGGCCAGGGCGGGTCGGCCAAGTAGTGCATGGTATGGGCTCTCGAGGTCCACCACCTCAAACCAAACTGACTCTCGACGGAAGTGATCTTTGTCTCCAAAGAGGACGTCCATGAGGATCTTGCCGATTGGAGAGCAGGAAAGTGTCGGGACCCCGATTCTAAGTGACAGCGATATAGCATGTAACACCTCATATCACTTTGCGGCCTCATGCACGGTATCCCCACGGGTGTCGCCTTACCATGGCCCGGGACCGTTTGCGCCTTTTGGCTCACGTATATGATAGTGTCGCTAGCATCCATATGACAGAGAACCCGGACTGACATGGCTAGTCGTGAACCCAAAGCGGCACTAACCTATGGGGACAGGCATACATGATTCACATCGAGCATGTCGGTCAGCAGCGTGTGAATCCGGGTTGTAGCACTGGGCTACTAGGACTCCGGATGTCACTGCGTGACATTTCCCCGAAGGGACAGACACAGGAACGAAGTGAAACACATGCCGGCCAGTCAAGTGGCCTGAGCAGTAGTGCTGGGCTAGTAGGACTCCGGTGAACCGGGCTGTAGCGGACTACTATGGCTCAAGGAAGCACTAGACTACATTTCCCCATAAGAGAGGCTGCCAAGGATAAACAACTAGATTGTCGGATCCCACACATAGCAATACACGTCACACGTACGCATAACATGCAAGTATGTGCTATACAACATGGCATCACAATATAACGCAAACTCATATAGATAAAGGCTCAGAAGAGCCACATAGCATTAATACAAACTGGGGTCACATGACCCATCATTCAGAGCATACAAGCAACGGAAGCATTACATGTCTGAGTACAGACAACTACAAAAGAAAAGGCTCGAGAAGCCTGACTATCTACAAGTCCCTCCAAGGTACAAGATCGTAGCTGAGGTAACAAGCTACTCGTCGAAGTCCAAGCGGTACTACTAGTGAGACAGATGTCTCACCTGCAAAACATAAATAAAGCAAACGTGAGTACAAAGGTACTCAGCAAGACTTACATCAGATCCTACCATACATGCATTTGTATCAAGAAGGTAATGTGGGGTTTAGTTGCAGCAAGCCAGCTTTGACTCAGTGGCTATCCTGTTCTACGACAACGAGAAACTTCTTTGAGATGAGGCAGCGCACACGAGTCCACTAATCACCACATCAATACACTACTATGGATTCATCCTCGTCTCCTTACGAGAAGGACATCCATAGCACTCACACTTGTCTTGAGCATTTTAGAGTATCCACTTTAAGTTGTCTATGTACCACGTAAGCATCCAAGAAGTCCATAACCGAGGACACGGCTATTCGAATAGATCATGATAACCCTGCAGGGGTGTACTTCTTCACACACGCTCTCACCACTTATCACCATGTACACGTCATGTATCTCGGCAACCTTCAAGCGGAAGCCTGGCGAGGGTGTCGGCACGACCTGACTAACCACGCAAGACTCTAGTCCAGGTTTATCGCCTATTTGGGTTCCATCCGCAAGGAGATCCGGCCGGGGTGTCGCTCACGGCCCCAAACGATGTGTACAGGGTTCCCGAGCCCACCATCCGGGTGCCACTCGGTACACCGGGCCACCTGTGCCTAGTCTGTCCCAAGTCCACCCTGCCGGGTGCCACTCGGTAGAAAAATAGCACTACCTACAACACCAGAAACTATTTGCAACTCCTGGACAGAGATCAAGTTGGCTAATAAGTCGAGAGGGGTCGAGTTACCGGAACCCAACGTGTGGTAGTAGCTAGTCCTTGGACAACATACACAGAACTCAGTTCTTAGGGACGGTTCCAGTGAGACAACCCACCATGTACTCCTACATGGCCTCTCACCGCTACCTTTACCAAATCGTGTTCACACGCTTAACTCTCAACATCAGAACATAGCACTGTACTCTAATTCATTCCCAATGAATCAGACCTGACATACTCTAAGCAATAGCAGGCATGGCATGGCAAGAACACAACATGGCTCAAGCAACTCCTACACATGCTAGTGGGTTTTAACTATTTACTGTGGCAATGACAGGTCATGCAGAGGAATGGGTTCAACTACCGCAGCATAAAGTAGCAGTTGAATCGTTGTTGTCCTAATGCAATAAATGAGAAGCAGGAGCGAGAGAGTAGGATTGTATCGGAATGAACAAGGGGGGTTGCTTGCCTGGTAGATCAACAGGGGGGCACTGCTCCTCAAACAGGTACTCTCGAACACTCTCCGGAGCAGGACCTATCGAGAAGGAACGGTGTCGGAAATCAAAACACAAGCATATGCAACATTATGATGCATGAACATGGTAATGATGTTATGATTGCAATAATGCATCTAGCAACCATTTAAATGAAGTCCATATGGACCAAGGGTTCATATGCACTCCATATTTAGCATTTAAAATGCCATTATCATGTTTTCACTTATACAGTGGTATAAGTTGGTTGAACATGCATGAAAGTGGTACAGATGGATAGATTGAATTTTTCTGATAATTTTCATATATAAATTATTTCAATCTGAGCTACGGTTGAATTTCTATGAATTTTTGAAGTTTTGAATATATTATGGAATTTCCTAATTAATTTAAACCAGAAAATGAAATATTGCATCAGCATTGCCTCATGCCTGCGTCAGCAGGTCAACAGAGCTGACCAGGTCAAACCTGACGTGTGGGGTCCACACGTCAGTGACTTAGTTAGTTAACAGAGGAGTTATTCCTAATCCAATTTAGATTAGTGGCTCTAGGGCCCACTGTCTGTGTCAGGGGGTTAGCAAAAATGGTGATTAGCCTTAAGCTAATCACCTGGCAGGTCGGGCCCGCACGTTGGGCCGGCGAGGTCGTCGCCGGTGACCTCAGGACGCGGCGGCGTCCATGTTGCAGGGCACGGGGGCGGTGGCTGGGAGCACCGAGGCGTAGCCCGTGCTCTCGCGCATCTAGTGGGGTAAGTATGAGGAGGAGGGTTGGTTGGAGCTCGCCGGAGCGAGGCTCGCGGCGGCGGCCGGAGCATGGCTAAGTGCGGGCGAGGGCTGCGGTGCATGGGGAAGCGAGCGGAGAGACTCTACGGCCTCCTGGCGTCACCAGGAGCAGGGTGACGCGCTCGGCTGCGGGCTGCGGTGGCCAGGGCGACGGCGGGGCGCTTCGGCCGTGGTGGGGAATGAAGCTACGACGCGGGAACGAGGGGGAGAAAAGAGGGGAAACGGGGAGATGCTCACGGCGGTCACGCGGAGTAGCACAGCGGGCTCGGGGAAGACCTGGTGACGGCGAATCGACGGCGGCGGACGGCATAGCCCGAGGAGGAAGATGACGTCGAGGGCAGCTCTGTAGGGCATCTCGACTTGCGTGAGTCATCGGAGAGGTTGAGGAGGACGGCACGGAGCGTCTGGGCACGGAACGAGGGCGAGGCCGTGATGGTGGGCGCGGCAACGGCGAGCCATGGCGACGGAGCCATTCGGGGCGGTGAGAGAGAGGGATCCAAGGGAGGAGGGAGAGCGATAGGGAGTGAGAGAGGCCGAGGGGAGTGCGTGGCATCATCGGGGCCCTCCAGCAGCGAGCGCGTGCCCCTGTCCTCCTGGCGCGAGGAAGGGGACGACTGGCAGTGCGAGTCGGCTGGGCCGGCCTGCTGGGCCGCTGGGCCAGGCCGGCTGCATAGTGCCTGGCCGCAGGTAAGCACAGGTAGGCTTTCCCTTTTTGTTTTCTTTTCTAATTTTCTGACATTTGTTTGGTTTAAATAAAATACTAAACCATTTTATTTTCTTATGCCAATTTTTGCAGGGGCTAATGGTATTATTTCAGAGCTCCTCAACAAACTGGCATAATTTTTGGACAATATCTTATATATATAAAAATATTTATCCAACGCAAATAAATACTGGATTAATTCCAAATGCCCAAAATAAATATTTATGAGCTCCTAAAAATATTGGTTTGATTTTTACCTCTGACCAATATTTTTAGAGAGTAACATGAACATTTTCTTGGACCTTTTTGGAGAAATATTTATCTGGATTATTTCCAGAAATGACTTCTGAGGGTTTCACAAATCCCCATTTCAAATTTATATGGAATTTAAACATGATGCAAACATGAAGGGCTAGCCTAGGTCATACCAGAACTAGGGATGGGACAACTCGCCCCCACTCGAAGAAATCTCATCCCGAGATTTAGGAGTTGGCGGAAAGAAAGCGGGGTACTCAAGTCGAAGACGATCTTCACGCTCCCAGGTAGCTTCTCTATCGGAATGATGAGACCACTGAACCTTGAGAAACTTGATGTTATGACGTCGAGTGACATGCTCTGCTTGATCAAGGATGCGAACAGGGTACTCTCAATAAGTGAGGTTATCTTGAAGATCAAGCGTTTCGTGGTCCACTTCGCGGATGGGATCCGAGAAGCAACGCCTGAGTTGAGAGACATGGAAGACATCATGAACTCGAGAAAGATGTGGCGGTAGTTCCAACTGGTAGGCAACCTCTCCTCGTTTAGCGAGAATGAGAAAGGGACCAGTGTAACGAGGAGCCAACTTGCCCTTGATACCGAATCGATGGGTACCCTTCAAAGGGGTAACCCGAAGGTAAGCTTTGTCGCCAATTCATAAGCCACTTCCTTATGACTACGGTCATACTGGCTCTTTTGACGAGATTGGGCTATTTTCAAATTCTCACGAATGATGCGAACTTGCTCTTCTGCCTCCTGGATCATATCCGGTCCAAAGAATTGTCTTTCACCGGTTTCTGACCAGTTCAAAGGTGTTCGACATCTTCGTCCATACAGAACCTCAAAAGGAGCTTTCTTGAGGCTGGATTGGTAGCTGTTGTTATAAGCAAACTCGGCGAAGGGAAGACACTTCTCCCAATCCATACCGAATGAGATAACACAAGCTCTAAGCATGTCTTCGAGAATTTGGTTGACCCTTTCCACCTGACCACTTGATTGAGGGTGGAAAGCGGTACTGAAGGAAAGATGGGTGCCCATGGCAGTTTGGAAACTCTCCCAGAAATGAGAAGTGAAAAGACTACCACGGTCTGAATTGATCTCTAGTGGAACACCATGAAGTGACACTATTCGAGAAATATATAAGTCAGCGAGCTGACTAGCAGTGATACTCTCTCGAACAGGTAGGAAGTGAGCCACTTTGGAAAGACGATCAATGACTACGAAGATAGCATTATTCCCTCTCTTGGTCCTGGGAAAGCCGGTGATGAAGTCCATACCAACTTTATCCCATTTCCATTCAGGAATAGCTAAAGGCTGAAGGGTGCCAGCAGGTCTCTGATGCTCTGCCTTCACGCGACGACAAACGTCACAGTTAGCAATAAACTGAGCGATTTCTCTCTTCATCCTAGTCCACCAGAACCTCTGGCGTAGGTCCTGATACATCTTAGTACTACCGGGATGAATCGTGAGAGGAGATTCATGCGCCTCCTTAAGGATTAATTTCCGAAGATGCTGCTTCTTGGGGACCACCAGGCGATTCCCGAAGAAAACAACACCCCGATCATCTATAGAGAAACTACCAGCAATGCCCTTGGCAATGTTTCTCTTGATCCGGGTAATCCCCGTATCATGCTTCTGGGCTTCTATGATATGGTCCACAAGAGTAGGTCTCGCCACCAAGGTAGAGAGGAACCCGTGAGGAGCAATATGAAGGTTAGGTTTACATAATTCCTCATGGAGAAGTGGTTGGCCCTGCTGCAACATGAGATTGTTGCAATAGGACTTACGACTTAGCGCATCAGCCATGACATTCCCCTTGCCTGGGGTGTAGGTAATCCCTAAGTCGTAATCTGAGATCAACTCCAGCCAACGTCTTTGCCTAAGGTTCAAATCTGGTTGGGTGAAGAAATACTTGAGACTCTGGTGATCGGTGTAAATCTCGCAACGTTTACCAAGAAGGTAATGTCGCCATGTCTTAAGTGCATAGACTACGGCTGCAAGCTCTAGATCGTGTGTAGGATAATTCTCCTCATGTGGATGCAACTGTCGAGATGCATAGGCAATCACATGGCGATCTTGCATAAGAATGCAACCTAGTCCCTGTCGTGAGGCATCGCAGTAGATAACAAAGTCTTTAGTGAAATCCGGTGGCACAAGTATGGGAGCAGAAGTCAGGCGTCTTTTCAGTTCCTGAAAACTGTGCTCACACTGTGGGGACCACTCAAACTTTTATCTTTCTTGAGAAGTTCCGTGAGAGGTTTGGCCACTTTGGAGAAGTTCTCAACGAAGCGGCGACAATAACTGGCTAGGCCAAGGAAACTCCTAACTTGCTTAACTGTTTCAGGCGGAGTCCAATCAAGAACGGCCTGAACTCTCTCGGGATTGACGGCAATGCCCTTACCAGATATCACGTGGCCTAGGTAGGTCACTTCTGGCAACCAAAATTCGCACTTGGAGAACTTGGCATAAAGGCGGTGCTCTCTGAGTTTTTCTAACACAAGTCTAAGAAGTTCGGCATGCTCTTCCTCGTTCTTCGAGTAAATAAGGATATCATCGAGGTAAACCACGACGAACTTATCTACGTACTCCATGAAGATCGAGTTCATCAAGCGGGAGAACGTAGATGGAGCATTAGTTAGACTGAAGGACATGACGGTGTACTCATACTAGCCATAATGAGTGACAAAAGCTGTCTTAGGAATGTCCCCATTTCTGATCTTGATTTGGTGGTAGCCTAACCTCAAATCCATCTTGGAAAAGACTGAGTATCTAGCGAGCTGATCATACAGGTCGTTGACCCTGGGGAGCGAATACTTGTTCTTTATTGTGACCAAATTAACGGGACGATAATCTACGACCATCCGGTCCGTACCATCCTTCTTCTTGACAAAGAGGATGGGGCAAGCCCAGGGAGAAGAACTAGGATGGATGAAACCCTTTTGCAAGGATTCATCAAGTTGTTTCTTAAGCTCAGCTAGTTCTACGGGTGCCATCTTGTAAGGTCTCCTAGAGATTGGAGCGGTTCCTGAAATAAGATCTATGACAAACTCTACATCTCTGTCAGGTGGAATACCTGGCAGTTCCTCTGGAAAGACATCCGGAAAGTCATGGACTACCGGGACATCTTCAAGGTCAGGAAGAGGGTTGGCATTAAGAGAATAGAGTTGGCGCTTTGTAACTCTAGTGGAGACAGTGACTATCTTGACAGATGGGTGTGTAAGCTGAACTGACCTAGTGTAACAATCAATCTTGGCATAATGAGCTTTCATCCAGTCCATACCCAAGATGATGTTAATATCTGTAGACTTGAGGGCTATAAGTGATGCAAGGAATACAAGTCTGTCAGCAAGGATTTCGTTACCATGGCTTATTCTGGTAGTTTGCCATCTAGACCCTGGAGTTTGGATTTCAAGTGGAGTTGGCATATCACAAAATGACATGTCATGCAAACGAGCATAGCCTTCAGAGATGAAGGAGTGAGATGCTCCGGTATCGAACAGAACCAAAGCTGGATGACAATTGACAAGGAGTGTACCAAGAACGACATCCGGATCATCATGAGTGTCTTTAGCTGAGACGTGATGCACACATCCACGTTCAGTGGGAGCTGACTTGACACTAATCATAATGTGTGATGGCTTACCATGGCCAACAGACTTCTCAGGCTGGGGTGGAGCATAATTGGTTTGAGGGCAGTCACGTGCATAGTGTCCTGGCTCTCCACATGTGAAGCAAGTCCCTGAGGTAGGACGTGGACCCGCATTGACAAGCGGTCTACCAATAGGTCTAGGTGGAGCATGTAACTGAACTGGGTGAGGTGCCACACAAGATGGCCTTGGTGTATAAACGGGTGGAAGAGCAGAGTTCGGAACCCAAATCCGACGCTTCTGCGAAGTAGAACCGGAAGAAGAACCCAAATCACGGGTGTGCTTACGAGACTCCTCGTAAGTGAGCTGAGCTGTCTCTGCATTAATGGCCTTGTTCACAAGAGCCTGGAATGTATTGCAATGATGCAAGTGGAGATCACGACACAACTTGGGGTTGAGACCCTTCCGGAACCTAGCCTGCTTCTTGGCGTCCGTGGACACCTCTTCTGTAGCATAGCGGGCAAGGTTCTCAAACTCTCTACTGTAAGCATCAACAGCCATCTTACTCTGAGTAAAACTACAGAACTCTTCTCTCTTACGGTCAATGAGAGCCTGAGGGATGTGATGCTCGTGAAAAGCCTCAGTGAAATCTCTCCAGGTAGGTATCTGGCCAGCTGGAAGCATAGCCTCATAGTTCTTCCACCAAAGACTAGCAGGACCTTCCAGATGATAAGCAGCGTAGGTGACCTTGTCACTTTCAACTACGTTCGCACAGTGCAGCTTGTGTGTGATACTACGGAGGCAGTCATCTGCATCGAGTGGTTCAATGGAATGATGGAAGGTAGGTGGTTTCAGACCAATGAAATCATAGATGGACGCTGACTCTTTGTGCTGATGGGAGGTGTTCTCCGCAATACGTGCCAACAAGCGGTTAGACTCTCGCTTGTTCTTCTCCATCTCTAACATGAACTCTGCCAATGAAGGCTGGTCGGGAGGATCCTAATCCCTACCATCTCCATGGTTCCGGCTACGAGCAACAGAACTTCGGTTAACTGACGACATCCTGAAGAACCAACCAAGGAAACAAGGATGGATTCAGCATCATCATAAGGATGTAGAATATAGTACGAGAAAAATACTATCTCTTGAAATCCTAGGGCAATTCCGGCAGCATAACGGCAGTAAAATGCTCAAAATGAGACATCCTGCAAATGATGGGGTAGCATCAAACTCAACAACATCACTTAAGGTTCAAAAATATTACTAAACAGGCTACACCGAAGATATGACTCAGATCAACCAATCCTTAGAGACTACGGACTAGTAACACGTGATCCTGATAGAAGGAAGAGAAAGCCTAGTTCCTTAACCCCATAGGAAAGATAGGATGACTCAGATCAGAAGGCATGAGGCATAAGGAGTAAAAAGAGCCTTACGTTCCCTTCCACAATCAGTTCCCCTATATAGCTAAAGAATTTCTAGACTCAACTTCGACCAGGTTGGCTTGGTAATCCTACAAGCAGTCAGGCTCTGATACCAAAGCTATCGGGGCCCCGATTCTAAGTCACACCGATCTAGCATGTAACACCTCATATCACTTTGCGGCCTCACGCACCGTATCCCCACGGGTGTCGCCTTACCGTGGCCCGGGACCGTTTGCGCCTTTTGGCTCATGTATATGATAGTGTCGCTAGCATCCATATGACAGAGAACCCGGGCCGACATGGCTAGTCGTGAACCCAAAGCGGCACTAACCTATGGGGACAGGCATACATGATTCACATCGAGCATGTCGGTCAGCAGCGTGTGAATCCGGGTTGTAGCACTGGGCTAACAGGACTCCGGATGTCACCGCGTGACATTTCCCCGAAGGGACAGACACAGGAACGAAGTGAAACACATGACGGCCAGTCAAGTGTCCTGACCAGTAGTGCTGGGCTAGCAGGACTCCGGTGAACTGGGCTATAGCGGACTACTATGGCTCAAGGAAGCACTAGACTACATTTCCCCATAAGAGAGGCTGCCAAGGATAAACAACTAGATTGTCGGATCCCACACATAGCAATACACGTCACACGTACGCATAACATGCAAGTATGTGCTATACAACATGGCATCACAATATAACGCAAACTCATATAGATAAAGGCTCAGAAGAGGCACATAGCATTAATACAAACAGGGGTCACATGACCCATCATTCAGAGCATACAAGCACGGAAGCATTACATGTCTGAGTACAGACAACTACAAAAGGAAAAGGGCTCAGAAGCCCGACTATCTACAAGACCCTCCCAAGGGTACAAGATCGTAGCTGAGGTAACAAGTTACTCATCGAAGTCCAAGCGGTACTACTAGTGAGACAGATGTCTCACCTGCAAAACATAAATAAAGCAAACGTGAGTACAAAGGTACTCAGCAAGACGTACATCAGATCCTACCATACATGCATTTGTATCAAGAAGGTAATGTGGGGTTTAGTTGCAGCAAGCTAGCTTTGACTCAGTGGCTATCCTGTTCTACGACAACGAGAAACTTCTTTGAGATGAGGCAGTGCACACGAGTCCACTAATCACCACATCAATACAATACTATGGATTCATCCTCGTCTCCTTACGAGAAGGCCATCCATAGCACTCATACTTGTCTTGAGCATTTTAGATTATCCACTTTAAGTCGTCTATGTACCACGTAAGCACCCAAGAAGTCCATAACCGAGGACACGGCTATTAGAATAGATCATGATAACCCTGCAGGGGTGTACTTCTTCACACACGCTCTCACCACTTATCACCATGTACACGTCATGAATCTCGACAACCTTCAAGCGGAAGCCTGGCGAGTGTGTGGCCACGACCTGACTAACCACGCAAGACTCTAGTCCAGGTTTATCGCCTATTTGGGTTCCATCCGCAAGGAGATCCGGCCGTGGTTTCGCTCACGGCCCCAAATGATGTGTACAGGGTTCCCGAGCCCACCATCCTGGTGCCACTCGGTACACCGGGCCACATGTGCCTAGTCTGTCCCAAGTCCACCCTGCCAGGTGCCACTCGGTAGAAAAATAGCATTACCTATAAACACCAGAAACTATTTGCAACTCCTGCACAAAGATCAAGTTGGCTAATAAGTCGAGAGGGGTCGAGTTACCGGAACCCAACGTGTGGTAGTAGCTAGTCCTTGGACAACATACACAGAACTCAGTTCTTAGGGACGGTTCCAGTGAGACAACCCACCATGTACTCCTACATGGCCTCTCACTGCTACCTTTACCAAATTGTGTTCACACGCTTAACTCTCAACATTAGAACATAGCACTGTACTCTAATTCATTCCCAATAAATCAGACCTGACATACTCTAAGCAATAGCAGGCATGGCATGGCAAGAACACAACATGGCTCAAGCAACTCCTACACATGCTAGTGGGTTTTAACTATTTACTGTGGCAATGACAGGTCATGCAGAGGAATGGGTTCAACTACCGCAACATAAAGTAGCAGTTGAATCATTGTTGTCCTAATGCAATAAAGGATAGCAGGAGCGAGAGAGTAGGATTGTATCGGAATGAACAAGGGGGGTTGCTTGCCTGGTAGATCAACATGGGGGGCACTGCTCCTCAGACAGGTACTCTCGAACACTCTCTGGAGCAGGACCTATCGAGAAGGAGCGGTGTCGAAAATCAAAACACAAGCATATGCAACATTATGATGCATGAACATGGTAATGATGTTATGATTGCAATAATGCATCTAGCAACCATTTAAATGAAGTCCATATGGACCAAGGGTTCATATGCAAACTCCATATTTAGCATTTAAAATGCCATTATCATGTTTTCACTTATACAGTGGTATAAGTTGGTTGAACATGCATGAAAGTGGTACAGATGGATAGATTGAATTTTTCTGATAATTTTCATATATAAATTATTTCAATCTGAGCTACGGTTGAGTTTCTATGAATTTTTGAAGTTTTGAATATATTATGGAATTTCCTAATTAATTTAAACCAGAAAATGAAATATTGCATCAGCATTGCGTCATGCCTACGTCAGCAGGTCAACAGAGCTGACCAGGTCAAACCTGACGTGTGGGGTCCACACGTCAGTGACTTAGTTAGTTAACAGAGGAGTTATTCCTAATCCAATTTAGATTAGTGGCTCTAGGGCCCACTGTCTGTGTCAGGGGGTTAGCAAAAATGGTGATTAGCCTTAAGCTAATCACTTGGTAGGTCAGGCCCGCACGTCAGGCCGGCGAGGTCGTCACCGGCGACCTTTGAATGCGGCGGCGTCCATGCTGCAGGGCACGGGGGCGGCGGCTGGGAGCACCGAGGCATAGCCCGTGCTCTCGCGCGTCCAGCGGGGTAGGTAGGAGGAGGAGGGGTGGCCGGAGCTCGCCGGAGCGAGGCTCGCGGCGGCGGCCGGAGCATGGCTAAGTGTGGGCGAGGGCTGCGGTGCATGGGGAAGCGAGCAGAGAGACTCTACAGCCTCCTAGCATCACCAGGAGCAGGGTGACATGCTCAGCTGCGGGCTACGGTGGCCAGGGCAATGGCGGCAACATGGACAGCGGCGGGGCGCTTCGTCCATGGTGGGGAATGAAGCTACGACGCGGGAACGAGGGGGAGAAGAGAGGGGAAACAGGGAGATGCTCACGGCGGTCACGCGGAGCAGCACAACGCGCTCGGGGAAGTCCTAGTGACGGCGAATCGACGGCGGCGGATGGCGGAGCCCAAGGAGGAAGATGACGTCGAGGGCAGCTCTACAGGGCGTCCCGGCTTGCGTGAGTCGTCGGAGAGGTCGAGAAGGACGGCGCGGAGCGTTTGGGCACGGAACGAAGGCGAGGCCGTGACGGTGGGCATGGCAACGGCGAGCCGTGGCGACGGAGCCGTTCGGGGGGGTGAGAGAGAGGGATCCAGGGGAGGAGGAAGAGCGAGAGGGAGTGAGAGAGGCCGAGGGGAGTGCGTGGCGTCGTCGGGGGCCTCCAGCAGCGAGCGGGGAAGCAGGAGGTGGCCGGCGCGTGCTCGCGCGCGGCGAGCGCGTGCCCCTGTCCTCCTGGCACGAGGAAGTGGACGACTGGCAGTGCCAGTCGGCTGGGCCGGCCTGCTGGGCCGCTGGGCCAGGCCGGCTGCACAGTGCCAGGCCGCAGGTAAGCACAAGTAGGCTTTCCCTTTTTGTTTTCTTTTCTAATTTCCTGACATTTGTTTGGTTTAAATAAAATACTAAACCATTTTATTTTCTTATTGCAATTTTTGCAGGGGCTAATGGTATTATTTCAGAGCTCCTTAACAACTAGCATAATTTTTGGACAATATCTTATATATATATATAAATATTTATCCAACGCAAATAAATACTGGATTAATTCCAAATGCCCAAAATAAATATTTATGAGCTCCTAAAAATATTGGTTTGATTTTTACCTCTAACCAATATTTTCAGAGAGTAACATGAACATTTTCTTGGACGTTTTTGGAGAAATTTTTATCTGGATTATTTCCAGAAATGACTTCTAAGGGTTTCACAAATCCCCATTTCAAATTTATATGGAATTTAAACATGATGCAAACATGAAGGGCTAGCCTAGGTCATACCAGAACTAGGGATGTGATAGAAAGCCCAGGAACAATGTCGTGGAACACAGTCCGGCTGCTCTGAAGCTGTCTTTGCTTGATCCCCAGTTTCTCCATGGTGTCCTTGTACAGGATGTTGATGCTGCTACCTCCGTCTATCAGAACTCGCGAAAAACGAGCGGCTCGTCTATCCGTTGCAAAGGTGGCATCCATGACCAAGGCATAGGAGCCCGGACTCGGCATCACCTCTGGGTGATTAGCCCTGCTCCAGCTGATAGGCTTCTCGGACGAGTGCATGAACTCTGGCGTCTCTAATGCTACTACATTCACCTCTTGTCGCTGCAGCCGCCTGCTGTGTTGATCATCAGCCATACTGGTAAACACCACGTAGGCTCCATGCTCTTTGGGGTATTCGTCTTGTACTGCGCCGACTGGTCTGACAGCCGGCTGCTGGGGCGGAGGCGGAGGCGGCTGCCCAGCAGGCTGGGGAGGTAGGAGGCCATCTCCCTTGGCGATCCTGGTGAGCCAGTGGCACTTCTGGGTGGTGTGATTTGACGGCTTCGCGCCACTATGGAATTTTCAAGGACCATCCAGAGTCTACTCGTAGGAGAAGGCCGGCAACCAGTTGGGCTTGCCACCTTTCTGTCGCTTGGGTGGAGGCTGCCCATCCGGCTGCTGGGCTTCAACTGTCGCGACCTACCGACTGCTGGAAGCCGACTGTGGGGCCTTGCGCTTGTGGTCGCTCTGTTGTTGCCGCCGACTGGCGTCTCCAGCCGGAGTTCTTGGAGCCTGAGGGGCTACTTTGCCAGTTGTGCTAACTTGAATCTCCACCTTCATGGAGGAGTCGGCCATGGCGTACTTGTCTGCTATGATGAGCAGCTCGTCGAGGGTTTCTGGCTCGTCGCAGAGGAGCTTCTGCTTGAGGAGGGTGCCTTCTCTGCACCCGGCTATGAAGTACTCGATAGCCTGCACCTCGTGCATGCCCTCGCAGGAGTTCCGAAGCTCGGCCCAATGCGTGAGATAATCGCGTGTCGACTCGTTGGGACCTTGCATGCACAAGGAAAGCTGACGAGGCTTGGGAGGACGCTTGTACATGCTGGTGAAGTTGCGGACGAATGCCTCGGTGAAGTCGACCCAGCTATTGATGCTACGGGGCTTCAGGCTGTTCAGCCATGTCCGGGCCGTGCCCTGGAGCATGAGCGGAACGTATTTTATGGCGACACGCTTGTTGCCATTCGCTATGCTGACAGCCGTGGAGTAGTCGACCAGCCAGTCTTCTGGCTTCATGGAGCCAGTGTACTTGGGTGTGTCTCTTGGGAGCGTGAACCCTTTGGGAAAGGGCTCGTCTCGAATGCGGGGCCCGAAACAAGGCGGACCCAACTCGTCTTCTTCTTCCAGCACCAGGGATCGGTGAAGTCGGTCGATCCGGTGGCGGGCGTCGTTTTCTCCGACTCCCTCTCGGCGGCCAAGGTGGTCGCCGAGAGTCGGATGGTCAATAGGCGGCAGGGAGACTCACCTTTCCTTGCGAGGAGGAGGCGGACAGTCGTCCCGTCGTTCCACTGCTCTCGGGCGGCCGTCTCGGTCGCGCTCTATGGTAATGTAAGTCCGACTGTGGCTGACAGTCGGATCCTTGTCTCTTCTTCCTCGGGCGCCGCCAGTCGGCATTCGAGACGTCGCGCCTTGATCTCGGCGAAGGTTGTCGTTTTGCCGCTGCGGCGCCTCCGTGCGGCAGTCGGCCTCGTTCTGCGCGGCAGCCGCGTCGAGGAGCCGCTGGACTCGCTCCATCATCAGGCGGCGCTCTTCGGCCTTGAAATTGTCCAGCTCGTCCGCCGCCGCCTGGGCAGCTCGGATGTTCTCCGCTGGTGTAGCATACACAGGGCGACTTGCCCCGAACAGATTGGCGATGGCTACGCCGTGCTGCTGGACCGCGCCAAGGCGGCTGGGCCCTGCTGGGGCCGGCGAGCCACCAATAGCGCGATCCATCTCTCGCTGGTAGGCTTCTGACAAGCATCTCATGCTAGCCAGCTTCTTCACGCCTTCGACGAGCTGAAGGCGGCGCGCCTCCAACGTCTCCGCGTCAGCGTCTTCCGAAATGGGCACAGTTAGGTCTTGTAGCACCACGCCAAGTGGGTCATGCGCTCCCCCGCCAGGAGGCTCGTCATGACTGATGACGAGCACCTCGGTGATGGTGCTTCCGCCGCTCTCCGCATGAGGGAGAGGCTCGTCATAGACCACCACATTAGTGGGGAACGCGTCGAGCGACGCGGTGTCGGAGTCGACCAGCATCGGGTCGGTGGAACCTACAGACTCCAAGTCCACGGCAGGCTCGCCGGTGACGTGGAGTTGATCAAGGAGGCCCGCGAGGAGGCTCTCGAAGCCGCCCGTGCCTGCGTTGGATGCAGGTTCGTCAGAGAGGCGAACCTTGCTGACAAGTTTGGCGAGGCAGCTGGCTGCGCAGGCGATCTCAACACCGTGCAGCGCGTCAGCGCTAACTCCGTCTGGCGTGCCTGGCTGGCTGCGCTCGCCAGGGAGGAAAAGGGTCCTGTCCAGAGCAGGTCTCCAGACGGCGGTGCACCAGGCCCCACGGTGGGCGCCAAATGTCGGGGGTTGGGTGCGACATATGCCAAAGGATGGCTTATCATGGTGGGGGCGAGTAGAACGTCGCCGGTGCCTGGAAACGGGATGAGGCAAACACATGCACGTCAGCGAATCTTACCCAGCTTCAGGGCTCTCCTGGGAGATAATACCCCTACTGCTGCTTTTAGGGGTCTCCGCATGATCACTATGGCAAAGTGCTTACACGACTGCTCCTTGAGCTGTTTCCTAGAGGTAGGAGAAGGCAAGGCTAGCTCTCTCCTTCCTATATGATCTGGTGTAGTACTAATGGATTCCAACCCTCTGCATGGGTGCCCTGGGGGGTTTATATAGGCCAACCCCCCAGGGGTACAATGGTAATCCGGCCGGACACAGGCCCAGCCGTCAGTCTCTCTGGCCGCCGTCTTATCTGCCGACTCCTGCGGCCCGCCGACTGGTGGGCCCCGCCGACTGGCTCGGTACGGAGCCGACAGGCCACGTCCGCCGCGGGCGGGTCTTGCCGGCTGCTGATTACTGTAGCCGTGCTTCTAATGACGCGGGCTTGGTCATGGAGTCGTGGCAATAGCCCCACCATCTGGCGGGCGATCACTATTGCCACTCTCCGTCACATCTGGTTAATGGCGCGTGGGCCCTGGGGGAGGAGCTGGCCGACTCTCGGGGGCCGACTCCCAACGGGTCCGGCTGGTGGTGCACTTGCCGTCTTCTGGGATCCCGCTGGCGGGTGGGACCCGTCACCCCAGGGTCGTACAGACAAGCCGTCGTGGGCGCAGGATTCGGTCCACCGGTGCTGATGTAGGGGCCAGCGTGACAATAGTGCCACGCCGCTCGGAGATCTCCACGGGTACGGCATACTGTGGCCATGCCTGCCTCTGGAAAGGGGTGGGAGCAGGCTTCACTGTAGCCACTCCCCTGTCATGTCCCTCTTGATGAGGACATGGGGTTTGTGGGAGTCGCGGGCTGACTTCCCAAGGCCGGCTTCTCAGGAAGTCATCAGTCAGGAGTCGGCTTATCCTGAAGTCGTCCCTGAGACTCGGCCGCAAGCGGCTAGTCGGTTGCCTTGCCGCCGACTTCTCAGAAGGCAGCTCTTTGTCCTGGGGTCTTGAGGGGCGTAGCCTGCCCCGATGTCTTGAAAGGTTCTGGGACTCGGGTTAGCCTACCTGCGGCCCATTACTCCGACAGGTATCACGAAACAAAGCATGGCACAAAATAACAATATCAGGGGCACTAAGATTTCCACAGTTCTCGCGACCAATTAAGCATCTACTAGCAAATATTGCGAAGTAACATAGAACAGGAAAATGTATGCTAGTAATTCTTGCATCAGAAACCTTCCTCGTTTCCCCTACAACAATCATATCAATGAATCCTTCCACACCATTATGATGTGGTTCCTCTATGCTGCCCTCAAAGGGTATCCTACAAACCCGGCAAAAATAATGAAGTGACATCTCCTTATGCTCATTATATAAATAAAATTCCATCGAAGGTGGCGATCTCCTAGCATGGAAATGAAATTTTTGCACAAAAATATTGGTTAGTAGGAGATACTGTTCACGCTGGTCGTGGAGGAAGTCGGTGAGGCCTGCATTCCCAGCCAAATAATAAAAATCTTCATAAATCCCGCCTTCTCTCAAGAACTCATCACAAGGCCATTCACATGGCCGAACCTCCGAAGTACGAGGGAGATTATACTTGGGCTTCTTATTCTCTTCACATTGCTTATCCTTCGAGCTTTGGCTCGATGAGCCCTTCAAAAATCTCTTCATATTTTTCTGAATTTTTTTGAAATTTTTAGTAACTTAAAATAAAAGTGAACCAAACTCAACAAAATTGATAGCACCTACTCCTACAAGTGTCTAGAGGCTATATCATGCATTAAAACTACTTTTAACCACATAAATTTGACATGCAGGCTCAAGAAAACGGTCACCTAAGCAGCAAAAATTTGCAGTAAATAAAGCACTAGAACAAAAACTAATTGGACCATTGGAGGAGTCACATGCCAAAGAACAATCCCCCAAAGCGGTTTTGTGAATGGAGCTTTGAGCAAGGAGATCGAAAATGGCAGCAAGATGAGCTAGAACACGGGTTTGAGCTGGTGGATGATTTTTTTCTGGTGGAAGACGAAGTGTGTGGATGCAAGAATAAGTGGAGGGGACCCACGTGGGGCCCACGAGGCAGGGGGCGCACCCTCCACCCTCATGGGGACATGGTGGGTCCCCCTGGTGTGTTCTCAGTGCCAATAATTCTCAAATATTCCAGAAAAATCATATTAAATTTTCAGGGCATTTGGAGAACTTTTATTTTCAGGGTATTTTTTTATTGCAAGGATAATTCAGAAAACAGACAGAAAATACTATTTTTACTTTATTTAATATAAATAGCAGAAAGTAAAAAGAGGGTACAGAAGGTTGTGCTTTCTAACTTCATCCATCTCATGCTCATCAAGAGGAATACACTAACAAGGTTGATCAAGTCTTGTTAACAAACTCATTCCGATTCGCATAAAACCGGAGAATTTTCGAATAACACTAGGTTACGTCAACGGGGATATGCACGTCCCCAACAATAAGAATAGCATATTTCTTCTTGACAATAGGAAGGGGAAATTCAAAACCTCCAATAGTAATTGTTGGAATTTTTCCAATAGAATTGATACTGTGGACTTGAGGTTGTTTCCTCGGAAAGTGTATCGTATGCTCATTACCATTAACATGAAAAGTGACATTGCCTTTGTTGCAATCAATAACAGCCCCTGTAGTATTCAAAAAGGGTCTACGAAGGATAATCGACATACTATTGTCCTTGGGAATATCAAGAATAATAAAGTCCGTTAAAATAGTAACGTTTGCAACTACAACAGGAACATCCTCACAAATACCGACAGGTATAGCACTTGATTTATCAGCCATTTGCAAAGATATTTCAGTAGGTGTCAACTTATTCAAATCAAGTCTACGATATAAAGAGAGAGGCATAACACTAACACCGGCTCCAAGATCACATAAAGCAGTTTTAACATAGGTTCCTTTAATGGAGCATGGTATAGTTGGTACTCCTAGATCTCCAACTTTCTTTGGTATTCCACCTTTAAAAGTGTAATTAGCAAGCATGGTGGAAATTTCAGCTTCTGATATCTTTCTTTTATTAGTAACAATATCTTACATATACTTAGCATAAGGATTCATTTTAAGCATATCGGTCAAACGCATACGCAAAAAGATAGGTCTAGTCATTTCAGCAAAGCGCTCAAAATCCTTATCATCCTTTTTCTTGGATGGTTTAGGAGGAAAGGGCATGGGTTTCTGAACCCATGGTTCTCTTTCTTTACCGTGCTTCCTGAGGGAGTCCTGGATTAGGGGGTCTCCGGACAGCTAGACTATATCCTTTGGCCGGACTGTTAGACTATGAAGATACAAGATTGAAGACTTTGTCTCGTGTCCGGATGGGACTCTACATGGCGTGGAAGGCAAGCTAGGCAATACGGATATGTATATCTCCTCCTTGTAACTGACCTTGTGTAACCCTAGCCCCCTCCGGTGTCTACATAAACCGGAGGGTTTAAGTCCATAGGATAACATACAATCATACCATAGGCTAGCTTCTAGGGTTTTGCCTCTCTGATCTCGTGGTAGATCAACTCTTGTAATACTCATATCATCAAGAATAAATCAAGCAGGACTTAGGGTTTTACCTCCATCAAGAGGGCCCGAATCTGGATAAAACATCGTGTCCCCTGCTTCCTATTACCATCCACCTTAGACGCTTAGTTTGGGACCCCCTACCCGAGATCCGCCGGTTTTGACACCGACACTTCCTAGCAACGAAGTCTCTCTTATCATAACGTTGATTCTTTTATTGTGGGTTATCAAGATCAACAGCAGGTTCAATCTCTACATCATTATCATTGCTAGGTTGAGCATGAACATGAACATCATTATTAACGATATCACTAGGTTCGTGTTCATTACCAGATTGTGTTTCAGCATCAGAAATAGAAATATCATTGGGATTCTCAGGTGTGTCAACAACAGGTTCACTAGAAGCATGCAAAGTCCTATCATTTTTCTTTTTCTTCTTCTTAGAAGAACTAGGTGCATCAATATTAGTTCTCTGAGAATCTTGCTCAATTATTTTAGGGTGGCCCTCAGGATATAAAGGTTCCTAAGTCATTTTACCCCCTCTAGTCATAACTCTAATATCATTTTTCTTATTATTTAGTTCATTGAGCAAATCATTCTAAGCTTTAAGTACTTGTTCTACTTGAGTGGTAACCATAGAAGCATGTTTACTAATAAGTTTAAGTTCACCTTTAACACTAGACAAATAATCACTCAAGTGTTCAATCATATAAGAATTACGTTTCAATTGTCTACCAACATAAGCATTGAAGTTTTCTTGTTTAACGATAAAATTATCAAACTCATCCAAGCATTGGCTAGCAGACTTATAATGAGGAATATCACCTTCATCAAATCTATAGAGAGTATTTACCTTTACTACCTGTGTCGGGTTATCAAGACCATGTATCTCTTCAATAGGTGGTACATTCTTAACATCTTTAGCTTTAATACCTTTTTCTTTCATATATTTCTTTGCCTCTTGCATATCTTCAGGAGTGAGAAATAGAATACCCCTTTTCTTTGGAGTTGGCGTAGGAGTTGGTTCAGGAAGTGTCCAATCATTTTCATTACTCAACATATTATTCAATAGCAATTCAGCTTGATCAATAGTTCTTTCCCTGAAAACACAACCAGCACAACTATCCATGTGGTCTCTGGAAGCATCGGTTAGTCCATTATAAAAGATATCAAGTATTTCATTTTTCTTTGGAGAATGGTTAGGCAAAGCATTAAGTAATTGAAGAAGCCTCCCCCAAGCTTGTGGGAGACTCCCTTCTTTAATTTGCACAAAATTATATATTTCCCTTAAGGAAGCTTGTTTCTTATGAGCAGGGAAATATTTAGCAGAGAAGTAATAAATCATATCCTGGGGACTACGTACACAACTTGGATCAAGAGAATTAAACCATGTTTTAGCATCACCCTTTAATGAGAATGGAAATAGCTTAAGAATAAAGTAATAACGAGTTTTCTCATCATTAGTGAACAGGGTGGGTATATCATTTAATTTAGTAAGATGTGCCACAACAGTTTCAGATTCACTGCCATAGAAAGGATCAGATTCAACCAAAGTAATTAACTCAGGATCGACAGAGAAATCATAATCCTCATCGGAAATAAAGATAGGTGAAGTAGCAAAAGCAGGGTCATATTTCATTCTAGCATTCAAGGATTTTTCTTTAAGCTTAGCTAATAATTTCTTAAGATCATATCTGTCATTGCAAGCTAAAAAGTCTCTAGCAGTTTCTTCATCAATAACATAACCCTCAGGCACAACAGGCAATTCATATCTAGGGGGAGAATCTTCAACATCACTTTCATCAATATTATCAGTTTCAATAATTTCATTCTCTCTAACCCTAGCAAGTCCTTCATCAAGAAATTCACCTAGTGGCACAGTATTATCAAGCATAGAGGTAGTTTCATCATAAGTATCATGCAAAGCAGAAGTGGCATCATCAATAACATGCGACATATCAGAATGAATAGCAGGTGTAGGTGTCCCAAGTTTACTCAAAACAGAAGGAGAATCGAGTGCAGAGCAAGATGGCAGTTCCATACCTCCCCTCGTAGTTGAGGGAAAAATCGTGGTTCTTTTATCTTTCAAGTTATTCATAGTGATCAGCAGATATAAATCCCAAGTGAGTCAAAGAATAGAGCTATGCTCCCCGGCAACGGTGCCAGAAAATAGTCTTGATAACCCACAAGTATAGGGGATCGCAACAGTTTTCGAGGGTAGAGTATTTAACCCAAATTTATTGATTCGACACAAGGGGAGCCAAAGAATATTCTCAAGTATTAACAGTTGAGTTGTCAATTCAACCGCACCTGAAGGACTTAATATCTGCAGCAAAGTATTTAGTAGCAAAGTAATATGATAGTAGCAGTAATGGTAGCAAAAGTAACAGTATTGGGTTTGTAGTGATTATAACAGTGGCAACGGAAAATTAACTAAGCAAAGATCAATATATGAAAAGCTCGTAGGCAATGGATCAGCGATGGATAATTATGTCGGATGCGATTCCTCATGCCATGGTTATAACATAGGGTGACACAGAACCAGCTCCAGTTCATCAATGTAATGTAGGCATGTATTCCGAATATAGTCATCAAAGAAAAGAACATGTCGGATCACGGGTTCCGGCAAACCCTTGAGGTTCGAACACTGGGGTGCGCACAAAGGTTTTCTCCCTATCGATCCACGCTCTAGCTTTCTAAGATCCTGCAGATGAACTCGACGAACTCACAACACAGAAAGACACAAGATTTTACTGGTTCGGGCCACCGTTGTGGTGTAATACCCTACTCCAGTGTGGTGGTGGTGGATTGCCTCTTGGGCTGATGAAGAACAGTTACAAGGGGAAGAACAGCCTCCTGAGGTTGAGGTGTTCTTGTTCTTGGTTTGCTTGTGATGAGGTCGATCCTCTCTCATTTCCTCTCTCTTCTCCTCTCTCCCCTTTTTCCTTTCATC
Source organism: Triticum aestivum (assembly GCF_018294505.1). Lineage (NCBI taxonomy): Eukaryota > Viridiplantae > Streptophyta > Magnoliopsida > Poales > Poaceae > Triticum > Triticum aestivum. Next base: position 485,450,748 of record NC_057797.1, read on the forward strand.
CCCCCTCTCTATGGTGGCTAGTTCTACTTATATAGGCCCTGGTCCTCTTCCCAAATATTGTGCAGCAAGGGACCAACAACGGCCAATTTGAAAGGGGACAGCTAGTACAAGTTATCCCGACAAAAGGTGGTCTTTGCCTACCAAAGGCTCTGGTGATGACGCCGTCTTGGGCTCCATGGTGATCTCCGTCCTGCCGTCCTTCTGGTCTTGGTCTCGTTGCACCAATATGGAAACCTTTGCTTGATGCCTCGGTACTCCGCGCCTGCGCTTGCCCCCTTGGCACCAAAGGAGAAACAAGGACACTGCATGCGCTGGTGCCCGCCTGGTCTCGATCGTCATGGCTCACGTCACGCGGACCTCACGAGGTTTGCCCTGGCTTGGTCTCTCCGCCCCTCGTGAGCCTACTTGGCGTGGCCACTCCTGAGGGGGTCTTGCGCCGTCCGCCTCATGAGGCTTGGCCCCTCGCGAGGGTCTTGAATGCCTTGTCGATGACAATGGGACGTACAGACCTGCCAGCCCAGCCACACCGTTGGCCGCAGGCAGGCAAATCTGGGGACCCTCGTTCACAGGACGCTGACAGTAGACTGATACGTCTCTAACGTATCTATAATTTTTGATTGCTCCATGCTATATTATCTTCTATTTTGGACATTATTGGGCTTTATTATTCACTTTTATATTATTTTTGGGACTAACCAATTAACCGGAGGCCCAGCCCAGAATTGTTGTTTTTTGCCTATTTCAGAGTTTCGCGGAAAAAGAATATCAAACTGAGTCCAAACGGAATGAAACCTTCGGGAACATGATTTTTGGAACGAACAAGATCCAGGAGACTTGGACCCTACGTCAAGCAACCAACAAGGAAGCCACGAGGTAGGGGGGCCCGCCTACCCCCCCCCCCCCCCAAGCGCGCCCTCCACCCTCGTGGGCCCCCTGTTTCTCCACCGACGTACTCCTTCCTCCTATAAATACCTATGTACCCCCAAACGATCAGATACGGAGCCAAAACCCTAATTCCACCGCCGTAACTTTTTGTATCCACGGGATCCCATCTTGGGGCCTGTTCCGGAGCTCCGCCAGAGGGGGCATCGATCATGGAGGGCTTCTACATCAAACACCATAGCCTCTCCGATGAAGTGTGAGTAGTTTACCTCAGACCTTCGGGTCCATAGTTATTAGCTAGATGGCTTCTTCTCTTTTTTTGGATCTCAATACAAAGTTCTCCCCCGCTCTTCTAGAGATCTATTCAATGTAATCTTCTTTTGCAGTGTGTTTGTTGAGACCGATGAATTGTGGGTTTATGATCAAGTTTATCTATGAACAATATTTGAATCTTCTTTGAATTCTTTTATGTATGGTTGGTTATCTTTGCAAGTCTATTTGAATTATCAGTTTGGTTTGGCATACTAGATTGATCTTTCTTGCAATGGGAGAAGTGCTTAGCTTTGGGTTCAATCTTGCGGTGTCCTTTCCCAGTGACAGTAGGGGCAGCAAGGCACGTATTGTATTGTTGCCATCGAGGATAACAAGATGGGGTTTTTATAATATTGCATGAATTTATCCCTCTACATCATGTCATCTTGCTTAAGGCGTTACTCTGTTCTTATGAACTTAATACTCTAGATGCATGCTGGATAGCGGTCGATGTGTGGAGTAATAGTAGTAGATGCAGGCAGGAGTCGGTCTACTTGTCTCGGACGTGATGCCTATATACATGATCATACCTAGATATTCTCATAACTATGCTCAATTCTGTCAATTGCTCAACAGTAATTTGTTCACTGATAACCCACAAGTATAGGGGATCGCAACAGCTTTCGAGGGTAGAGTATTCAACCCAAATTTATTGATTCGACGCAAGGGGAGCCAAAGAATATTCTCAAGTATTAGCAGCTGAGTTGTCAATTCAACCACACCTGGAAACTTAGTGTCACATCCCTAGATCTGGTGAAATTTAGTGTCACATCCTTCTTGTGAGCATCATGTTTAAATTCCATTTAAATTTGAAATGAGGATTTGTGTAACCCTCAGAATCATTTCTGGAAATGACCCAAATAAAAAAAATTGCTCCAAAAAGGTCCAAGAAAATGCTCATGTTGCTCTCTAAAAATATTGGACAGAGATGAAAATCAAACCAATATTTTCAAGAGCTCATAAGTATTTATCTTGGGCATTTGGAATTAATCCAGTAATTAATTGCTTTGGATATATATTTGCTATATATAATATATATGTCCAAAAATTCTGAATTTTGGTGAGCGGCTTTGGATTAATCCTTTAGGTCCCTGCAAAAATTGTGAGAAGAAAATAAAATGATTTAGTATTATTACTAAGTAAAAACAAATGTCAGAAAATAGAAAAGAAAACAAAAAAAGGAAAAACGCTTACCTGTGCCTTCCTGCAGCCTGGCACTATGCAGCCCAGCCGGCCCACTGGCATAGTGCCAGTTGTCCTTGTCCTCGCGCCAGTCGGCTGGGCGTGTGGCCGACGCGCGCGCACCGCCGTACCGCCACGCCACCTACCTGCCTGGCCTCCCCCTCATCGCCTGGATGCCCCGCGCGATGCCACGCGCCGCCCCGCACCTCTCTCACTCTCTCTCGTTCCTTCCCCTCCTCTCGCTCGCTCTCTCCCACGACAGCCAAAGCGCTGCCATTGCCATAGCTCACCGCCGATGCGCTCCCCGCCATCCCCTCGCCCCTCCATCGAGTCCACAAGCTCCTCCACGTCGCCGTCTACCTCTCCGTCGAAAGACGCACCTCGGGAGGCCCTGGAGCGCCTCCATCGCCGTCATCTTCATCGCCGGCCACCGGAGATCGCCGTCGCCGTTCCACTCGCATTCGAGCCTCCCCAAGCTCGCTGACGACGTCTACGCTCTCCCCGTGAGCTCTACTCTGTTTTCCCCTCCTTCCCCGCGCTCGATTTCGTGCCGTAGCCACGCTAGCCGCCGGACCCGAGCGGTCGCGCCACCGTGGTACCTCCCCGTCATGGCCAGAGCCACCGACGCCCTTGTCGTGCCCTGCAGCCACATCCCGCTCGGAGCCGTGCTCCGGCCGCCACTGCGAGCTCCGCTCCGGCGAGTTCCGGCCACCCCGCGTCCTCGCGTCACCTCAACGAGATGTGCGCGAGCACAAGCTCCTCGAAGATGGTCTCCGCGGCCCATTTGGTCACCGGAGGACCAAATCCGAGGCCCTCCGCCGCGTCTGGCCTCGCCGACGTCGAGTCGCCGGCGGGTTTGACCCCGCTGACCAGGGGTTTGACCTCCCCTGGATCGCTGACAAGTGGGCCCAGGCCCCTGCTAATATTAGTTAAGTGTTAATTAAACCTAATTAGCCTCCTGATACTGACATGTGGGCCCAGGACCTTAACTAAGCTAGATTAGGATTAGATTAGTGCTAATTAACTTAGGTTAGTTAATTAGACACTGACATATGGGTCCCACTGGTCAGGTTTGACCTGGACCGACCCGTTGACCTGCTGATGTCACTGAGACGTCATGCCGACACAATTAATTCTTTTCTGGTTTTAAATTAAATCAGGAAATTCCAGAAAATTAGCTGTACTTCAAAAATTCATAGAAATTCAACCGTAGCTTAGATTGAAATAATTTATATATGAAAATTATCAAAAAAATGCAATCTATCCATCTGTATCATTTTCATGCATGACAAACCAACTTATACATGCTCTATATGAGAAAAGACACTTATGGCATTTAAAGGGACTTAATTTAGAGTTGCATTTGAACCTTTGGTTCAAATGGACCTCTTCCAAATACAATGCTAAATGCATTAGCTCAAAACAAATCACATACTCATGCCATGTTCATGCATCATATTGTTGCATATGATTGTGTATTGATTGCCGACACCGTTCCTTCTCGATAGGTCCTGCTCCGGAGACCGATCCAGAGTACCTATCAGAGGAGCAGTGCCCCCCTGTTGATCTACCAGGCAAGCAAACCCCCTTGTTCATTCCGATACAGTCCTACTCTCTCGCTCCTGCTCTCATTTATTGCATTAGGACAACAACGATTCAACTGCTACTTTATGCTGTGGTAGTTGAACCCATTCCTCTGCATGACCTGTCATTGCCACAGTAAATAGTTAAAACCCACTAGCATGTGTAGGAGTTGATTGAGCCATGTTCTGTTCCTACCATGCCATGCCTGCCATTTCTTAGAGTTATGTCAGGTCTGATTCAACGGGAATGAATTGGAGTGTTACGATATGTTCTGGTGCTGAGAGTTAAGCATGTGAACACAATTTGGTAAAGGTAGCGGTGAGAGGCCCTGTAGGAGAACATGGTGGGTTGTCTCATTGGGACCGTCCTTAAGAACTGAGTTCTGTGTAAGTTATCCAATGACTAGCTACTACCACACATTGGGCTCCGGGCGCTCCAAGCTCTCTCGACTTATTAGCCGCCTTCATCACTGTCTAGGAGTTGCAAATAGTTTCTTGTGTTTGTAGGTAGTGCTATTTTTCTACCGAGTGGCACCCGGCAGGGTGGACTTGGGACAGACTAGGCACCGTGGCCCGGTGTACCGAGTGGCACCTGGATGGTGGGCTCGGGAACCCTGTACACATCGTTTGGGGCCGTGAGCGAAACCCTGGCCAGATCTCCTTGAGGATGGAACCCGAATAGGCGATAAACCTGGACTAGAGTCTTGTGTGGTTAGTCTGGTCGTGGCCGACACCCTCGCCAGGCTTCCGCTTGAAGGTTGATGAGATACATGATGTGTACATGGTGATAAGTGGTGAGAGCGTGTGTGAAGAAGTACACCCCTACAGGGTTATCATGATCTATTCGAATAGCCGTGTCCTCGGTTATGGACTTCTTGGATGTTTACGTGGTACATAGACAACTTAAAGTGGATACTCTAAAATGCTCAAGACAAGTGTGAGTGCTATGGATGTCCTTCTCGTAGAGAGACGGGGATGAATCCATAGTAGTCTATTGATGTGGTGATTAGTGGACTCGTGTGCGCTGCCTCACCTCAAAGAAGTTTGTCATAGTCGTGGAACAGGATAGCCACTGAGTCAATGCTGGCTTGCTGCAACTAAACCCCACATTACCTTCTTGATACAAATGCATGTATGATAGGATCTGATGTAAGTCTTGCTAAGTACCTTTGTACTCACGTTTGCTTTATTTATGTTTTGCAGGTGAGACATCTGTCTCACTAGTAGTACCGCTTGGACTTCGACGAGTAGCTTGTTACCTCAGCTATGATCTTGTACCCTTGGGAGGGACTTGTAGATAGTCAGGCTTCTTAGCCTTTTTTTTCTTTTTTAGTTGTCTGTACTCAAACATGTAATGCTTCCGTTGCTTGTATGCTCTGAATGATGGGTCATGTGATCCCTGTTTGTATTTAATGCTATGTGGCTCTTCTGGGCCTTTATCTATATGAGTTTGCGTTATGTTGTGATGCCATGTTGTACAGCACATACTTGCATGTTATGCGTACGTGTAATGTGTATTGCTATGTGTGGGATCCGACAACCTAGTTGTCTATCCTTGGTAGCCTCTCTTATGGGGAAATCTAGTCTAGTGCTTCCACCGAGCCATGGTAATCCGCTACAGCCCGGTTTACCCGGAGTCTTGCTAGCCCAGCACTACTGCTCTGGAACACTTAGATTGGCCGGCATGTGATTCACTTCGTTCCTGTGTCTATCCCTTCGGGAAATGTCACGCGGTGACATCCGGAGTCCTGCCTAGCCAGCTACAGCCCGGTTCACCGGAGTCCTGTTAGCCCAGTGCTACAGCCCGGATTCGCCCGCTGCTGACCGACATGCTCGATGTTGATTCATGTATGCATGTCCCCGTAAGTTAGTGCCACTTTCGGTTCACGACTAGTCATGTCGGCCCGGGTTCTCTATCATATGGATGCTAGCGATACTATCATATACGTGAGCCAAAAGGCGCAAACGGTCCCGGGCCATGGTGAGGCGACACCCGTGGGAATACCGTGTGTGAGGCCGCAAAGTGATATGAGGTGTTACATGCTAGATCGGTGTGACTTAGAATCGGGGTCCCGACAGCTTTGGTATCAGAGTCTGACTGCCTGTAGGATTACCAAGCCATCCTGGTCGAAGTTGGGTCTAGAAATTCTTTAGCTATATAGGGCAATTGATTGTGGAAGGGAACGCAAGGCTATTTTTACTCCTTATACCTCATGCCTTCTGATCTGGGTCATCCTATCTTTCCTACGTGGTTAAGGAACTAGGCTTACTCTTCCGTCTATCAGGATCACGTGTTACTACTCCGTAGTCTCTAAGGATTGGTTGATCTGAGTCATATCCCAGTTCGAGTACCTCCGGTGTAGCCTGTTTAGTAATATCTCAGAACATTGAGTGATGATGTTGAGTTTGGTGCTACCCCGTCTTTTGCAGAATGTCTCATTTTGAGCATTTTATTGCCATTATGCTGCCGGAATTGTCCTAGGGGTTCGAGAGATACTAATTTCTTGTGCTACCTTCTGCATCCTATAGTGGTGCTGAATCCATCCTTGTTTTCCTTGGTTTCGTTCTTCAGGATGTTGCCGGTTAACCGAAGTTATGTTTCTCGTAGTCGGAACCCCGGAGATGGTAGGGATGAGGATCCTCTTGACCAGTCTTCATTGGCAGAGTTCATGTTAGAGATGGAGAGGAACAAGCGTCAGTCTAACCGCTTGTTAGCCCGTATCGAGAAGAACACTGCACCCTAGTGCAAAGAGTCAGCGACCATCTATGATTTCATTGGTCTGAAACCACCTACCTTCCATCATTCCATTGAACCACCCGATGCAGATGACTGGCATCGTAGTATCACTCACAAGCTGCGTTCTGCGAACGTAGCTAAAAGTGACAAGGTCACCTACGCTGCATATCACCTGGAAGGTCCTGCTAGTCTTTGGTGGCAGAACTATGAGGCTATGCTTCCAGCTGGCCAGATACCCACCTGGAGAGATTTCACTGAGGCTTTTCGCGAGCATCACATTCCTCAAGCCCTCATTGACCGCAAGAGAGAAGAGTTCTATAGTTTCACCCAGGGTAAGATGGTTGTTGATGCTTACAGTAAAGATTTTGAGAACCTCGCCCGCTATGCTACAGAAGAGGTGTCCATGGACACCAAGAAGCAAGCTAGGTTCCGGAAGGGTCTCAACCCCAAGTTGCGTCGTGATCTCCACCTGCATCACCATGATACATTCCAGGCTCTTGTGAACAAGGCCATTAATGCAGAGACAGCTCAACTCACTTACGAGGAGTCTCGTAAGCACACCCGTGATTTGGGTTCTTCCTCCGGTTCTAGTTCTCAGAAGCGCCGGATTTGGGTTCCGAACTCTGCTCTTCCACCTGGTTATACACCGAGGCCTTCTTGTGTGGTACCTCACCCAGTTCAATAGTATGCTCCACCCAGGCCTATTGGTGGACCGCTTGTCAATGCGGGTCCACGTCCTACTTCAGGGACTTGTTTCACATGTGGAGAGCCAGGACACTATGCACGTGACTGCCCTCAAGCCAAATATGCTCCACCCCAGCCCGAGGAGTCTGTTCTTCGTGGTAAGCCATCACGCAAGACAATTAGTGTCAAGTCAGCTTCCACTGGACGTGGATGTGTGCATCACGTCTCAGCTAAAGACGCTCATGATGATCCGGATGTCGTTCTTGGTACACTCCTTGTCAACTGTCATCCAGCTTCGGTTCTGTTCGATACTGGAGCATGTCACTCCATCTCTGAAGGCTATGCTCGTTTGCACGACATGTCATTTTGTGATATGCCAACTCCACTTGAAATCCAAACTCCGGGGTCTAGATGGCAAACTACCAGAATAAGCCATGGTAATGAAATCCTTGTTCACAGACTTGTATTCCTTGCATCACTTGTATCCCTCAAGTCTTTAGATATTAACATCATCTTGGGTATGGACTGGATGACAGCTCATCATGCCAAGATTGATTGTTTCACCAGGTCTGTTCAGCTTACACACCCATCTGGCAAGATAGTCACTGTCTCCACTAGAGTTGCAAAGCGCCAACTCTATTCTGTTAATGCGAACCCTCTTCCTGACCTTGAAGGTATCCCGGTAGTCCATGACTTTCCGGATGTCTTTCCAGAGGAACTGCCAGGTATTCCACCTGACAGAGATGCAGAGTTTGTCATAGATCTCATCCCAGGAACCGCTCCAATCTCTAAGAGACCTTACAAGATGGCACCCTTAGAACTAGCTGAGCTTAAGAAGCAACTCGATGAATCCTTACAAAAAGGTTTCATCCGTCCTAGTTCTTCCCCTTGGGCTTGCCCCGTCCTCTTTGTCAAGAAGAAGGATGGTACAGATCGGATGGTTGTAGATTATTGTCCCGTTAATTTGGTCACGATAAAGAACAAGTATCCACTCCCCAGGATCAACGATCTATATGACCAGCTCGCTGGATCCTCAGTCTTTTCCAAGATGGATTTGAGGTTAGGCTACCACCAAATCAAGATCAGAAATGGGGACATTCCTAAGACGGCTTTTGTCACTCGTTATGGCCAGTACGAGTACACCTTCATGTCCTTTGGTCTAACCAATGCTCCAGCTACATTCTCTCGCTTAATGAACTCGATCTTCATGGAGTACTTAGATAAGTTCGTGGTGGTTTACCTCGATGATATTCTTATTTACTCGAAGAACAAGGAAGAGCATGTCGAATATCTTAGACTTGTGTTAGAGACACTCAGAGAGCACCGCCTTTATGCCAAGTTCTCCAAGTGCGAATTTTGGTTGCCAGAAGTGACCTACCTGGGCCATGTGATATCTGGTAAGGGCATTGCTATCAATCCTGAGAGTGTTCAGGTCGTTCTTGATTGGACTCCGCCTGAAACGATTAAGCAAGTTAGGAGTTTCCTTGGCCTAGCCAGTTATTGTTGCCGCTTCATTGAGAACTTCTCCAAAGTGGCCAATCCTCTCATGGAACTTCTCAAGAAAGATAAAAAGTTTGAGTGGTCCTCACAGTGTGAGCACAGTTTTCAGGAACTGAAAAGATGCCTGACTTCTGCTCCCATACTTGTGCCACCCGATTTCACTAAAGACTTTGTTATCTACTGCGACGCCTCACGACAGGGACTAGGTTGCATTCTTATGCAAGATCGCCATGTGATTGCCTATGCATCTCGATTGTTGCATCCACATGAGGAGAATTATCCTACACATGATCTAGAGCTTGCAGCCGTGGTCTATGCACTTAAGACCTGGCGATATTACCTTCTTGGTAAGCGTTGCGAGATTTACACCGATCACCAGAGTCTCAAGTATATTTTCACCCTACCAGATTTGAACCTTAGGCAAAGGCGTTGGTTGGAGTTGATATCAGATTACGACTTAGGGATTACCTACACCCCGGGCAAGGGAAATGTCATGGCTGATGCACTAAGTCGTAAGTCCTATTGCAACAATCTCATGTTGCAACAGGGCCAACCACTTCTCCATGAGGAGTTATGTAAGCTCAACCTTCACATTGCTCCTCACGGATTCCTTTCTACCTTGGTGGCGAAAACTACTCTTGTGGATCAGATCATCTCTGCTCAGAAGGAGGATACGGGAATTTCTCGGATCAAGAGAAACATTGACAAGGGAGTTGGTGGCAGTTTCTCCATAGATGATCGAGGTGTTGTTTTCTTTGAGAATCGCTTGGTGGTTCCCAAGAATCAACATCTGCGACAACTGATCCTTAAGGAGGCTCATGAATCTCCTCTCACAATTCATCCTAGTAGTACTAAGATGTATCAGGACCTACGCCAGAGGTTCTGGTGGACTAGGATGAAGAGAGAAATCGTTGAGTTCATTGCTAACTGTGACGTTTGTCATCGCGTTAAGGCAGAACATCAAAGACATGCTGGCACCCTTCAGCCTTTAGCCATTCCTGAGTGAAAATGGGATAAAGTTGGTATGTACTTCATCACCGGCTTTCCCAGGACCAAGAAAGGGAATAATGCTATCTTCGTAGTCATTGATCGTCTTTCCAAAGTGGCTCACTTCCTACCTGTTCGAAAGAATATCACTGCTAGTCATCTCGCTGACTTATATATTTCTCAAATAGTGTCACTTCATGGTGTTCCACTAGAGATCAATTTAGACCATGGTAGTCTTTTCACTTCTCATTTCTGGGAGAGTTTCCAAACTGCAATGGGCACCCATCTTTCCTTCAGTACCGCTTTCCACCCTCAATCAAGTGGTCAGGTGGAAAGGGTCAACCAAATTCTCGAAGACATGCTTAGAGCTTGTGTTATCTCATTCGGTATGGATTGGGAGAAGTGTCTTCCCTTCGCCGAGTTTTCTTATAACAATAGCTACCAATCTAGCCTCAAGAAAGCTCCTTTTGAGGTTCTGTATGGACGAAGATGTCAAACACCTTTGAACTGGTCAGAAACCGGTGAAAGACAATTCTTTGGACCTGATATGATCCAAGAGGAAGAAGAGGAAGTTCGCATCATTCGTGAGAATTTGAAAACAGCCCAATCTCGTCAAAAGAGCCAGTATGACTGTAGTCATAAGGAAGTGGCTTATGAAGTTGGCGACAAAGCTTACCTTCGGGTTACCCCTTTGAAGGGTACCCATCATTTCGGTATCAAGGGCAAGTTGTCTCCTTGTTACATTGGTCCTTCTCGCATTCTCGCTAAACGAGGAGAGGTTGCCTACCAGTTGGAACTACCCCCACATCTTTCTCGAGTACATGATGTCTTCCACGTCTCCCAACTCAGGCGTTGCTTCTCGGATCCCATCTGCGGAGTGGACCACGAAACGCTTGATCTCCAAGATAACCTCACTTATCGAGAGTACCCCGTTTGCATTCTGGATCAAGCAGACCGTGTCACTCGACGTCATAACATCAAGTTTCTCAAGGTTCAGTGGTCTCATCATTCCGAGAGAGAAGCTACGTGGGAGCGTGAAGATCGTCTTCGACTGGAGTACCCCACTTTCTTTCTGCCAACTCCTGAATCTCGGGACAAGATTTTTTCTAGTGGGGGCGAGTTGTCACATCCCTAGATCTGGTATGACCTAGTCTAGCCTTCTTGTGAGCATCATGTTTAAATTACATTTAAATTTGAAATGAGGATTTGTGAAACCCTCAGAATCATTTCTGGAAAGGACCCAAATAAAAAAAATTGCTCCAAAAAGGTCCAAGAAAATTCTCATGTTGCTCTCTGAAAATATTGGACAAAGATGAAAATCAAACCAATATTTTTAAGAGCTCATAAGTATTTATTTTAGGCATTTGGAATTAATCCAGTAATTAATTGCTTTGGATATATATTTGCTATATATATAATATATGTCCAAAAATTCTGAATTTTGGTGAGGGGCTTTGGATTAATCCTTTAGGTCCCTGCAAAAATTGTGAGAAGAAAATAAAATGATTTAGTTTTATTACTAAGTCAAAACAAATGTCAGAAAATAGAAAAGAAAACAAAAAAGGAAAAACGCTTACCTCTGCCTTCCTGTAGCCTGGCACTGTGCAGCCCAGCCGGCCCACTGGCATAGTGCCAGTCGTCCTTGTCCTCGCGCCAGTCGGCCGGGCGTGTGGCCGATGCGCGCGCACCGCCGTGCCGCCACGCCACCTACCTGCCTGGCCTCCCCCTCATAGCCTGGATACCCCGCGCGATGCCACACGCCGCCCCTCACCTCTCTCACTCTCTCTCGTTCCTTCCCCTCCTCTCTCTCGCTCTCTCCCGCGATAGCCGACGCGCTCCCCGCTGTCCCCTCGCCCCTCCGTCGAGTCCACAAGCTCCACCATGTCCCCGTCCACCTCTCCGTCGAGCCATGCGCCTCGGGAGGCCCTGGAGCGCCTCCATCGCCGTCATCTTCATCGCCGGCCACCGGATCACCGTCGCCCTTCCGCTCGCGTTCGACCTTTCCTGAGCTTGCTGACGACGTCTACGGTCTCCCCGTGAGCTCTACTCCGGTTTCCCCTCCTTCCCCATGCTCGATTTTGTGCCGTAGCCACGCTAGCCGCCGGACCCGAGCGGTCGCGCCGCCGTGGTACCTCCTTGTCATGGCCAGAGCCACCGCAGCCCGCGCCTGCACCTGCCACCGCGCTCAGCAGCCTCCCAGAAGGCCAACACCGCCACCTGCAGCTCCAGTCGTGCCCTGCAGCCACATCCCGCTCGGAGCCATGCTCCGGCCGCCACTGCGAGCTCCGCTCCGGCGAGCTCCGGCCACCCCGCGTCCTCCCGTCGCCTCCACTAGATGTGCGCGAGCACCAGCTCCTCGGAGATGGTCTCCGCGGCCTATTTGGTCACCGGAGGACCAAATCCAAGGCCCTCCGTCGTGTTTGGCCTCGCCGGCGTCAAGTCGCCGGCGGGTTTGACCCCGCTGACCAGGGGTTTGACCTCCCCTGGATCGCTGACAAGTGGGCCCAGGCCCCTGCTAATATTAGTTAATTATTAATTAAACCTAATTAGCCTGCTGATACTAACAAGTGGGCCCAGGACCTTAACTAAGCTAGATTAGGATTAGATTAGTTCTAATTAACTTAAGTTAGTTAGTTAGACACTGACATATGGGTCCCACTCGTCAGGATTGACCTGGACCGGCCCATTGACCTGCTGATGTCACTCAGACATCATGCTGATGCAATTAATTCTTTTCTGGTTTTAAATTAAATCAGGAAATTCCAGAAAATTAGCTATACTTCAAAAATTCATAGAAATTCAACCGTAGCTCAGATTAAAATAATTTATATATGAAAAATTATCAAAAAAATGCAATGTATCCATTTGTACCATTTTCATGCATGAAAAACCAACTTATACATGCTGTATATGAGAAAACACACGTATGGCATTTAAAGGGACTTAATTTAGAGTTGCATTTGATCCTTTGGTTCAAATGGACCTCTTCCAAATATAATGCTAAATGCATTAGCTCAAAACACATCACATACTCATGCCATGTTCATGCATCATATTGTTGCATATGATTGTGTATTGATTGCCGACACCGTTCCTTCTCGATAGGTCCTGCTCCGGAGACCGATCCAGAGTACTTGTCAGAGGAGCAGTGCCCCCCTGTTGATCTACCAGGCAAGCAAACCCCCTTGTTCATTCCGATACAATCCTACGCTCTTTCTCCTGCTCTCATTTATTGCATTAGGACAACAACGATTCAACTGCTACTTTATGCTGCGGTAGTTGAACCCATTCCTCTGCATGACCTATCATTGCCACAGTAAATAGTTAAAACCACTAGCATGTGTAGGAGTTGATTGAGCCAAGTTGTTTTCCTACCATGCCATGCCTGCTATTGCTTAGAGTTATGTTAGATCTGATTCATCGAGAATGAATTGGAGTGTTACGATATGTTCTGGTGCTAAGAGTTAAGCCTGTGAACACGATTTGGTAAAGGTAGCGGTGAGAGGCCATGTACGAGTACATGGTGGGTTGTCTCATTGGGATCGTCCTTAAGAACTGAGTTCTGTGTAAGTTGTCCAATGACTAGCTAGTACCACACATTGGGCTCCGGGCGCTCCAAGCTCTCTCGACTTATTAACCGCCTTGATCTATGTCCAGGAGTTGCAAATAGTTTCTGGTATTTGTATGTAGTGCTATTTTTCTACCAAGTGGCAGCCGGCAGGGTGGACTTGGGACAGACTACGCATCGTGGCCCGGTGTACCGAGTGGCACCCAGATGGTGGGCTCGGGAACCCTGTACACATCGTTTGGGGCCGTGAGCGAAACCCTGGCCGGATCTCCTTGCGGATGGAACCCGAATAGGCGATAAACCTGGACTAGAGTCTTGTGTGGTTAGTCAGGTCGTGGCCGACACCCTCGCTAGGCTTCCGCTTGAAGGTTGCCGAGATACATGACGTGTACATGGTGATAAGTGGTGAGAGCGTGTGTGAAGAAGTACACCCCTGCAGGGTTATCATGATCTATTCGAATAGCCGTGTCCTCGGTTATCGACTTCTTCGATGCTTACGTGGTACCTAGACAACTTAAAGTGGATACTCTAAAATGCTAAAGACAAGTGTGAGTGCTATGGATGGCCTTCTTGTAGAGAGACGGGGATGAATCCATAGTACTGTATTGATGTGGTGATTAGTGGAATCGTGTGTGCTGCCTCACCTCAAAGAAGTTTCTCGTAGTCGTAGAACAGGATAGCCACTGAGTCAAAGCTGGCTTGCTGCAACTAAACCCCACATTACCTTCTTGATACAAATGCATGTATGATAGGATCTGATGTAAGTCTTGCTGAGTACCTTTGTACTCATGTTTGCTTTATTTATGTTTTGTAGGTGAGACATCTGTCAGCTTGTTACCTCAGCTACGATCTTGTACCCTTGGGAAGGACTTGTAGATAGTTAGGCTTCTTAGCCTTTTTCTTTTGTAGTTGTCTATACTCAGACATGTAATGCTTCCGTTGCTTGTATGCTCTGAATGATGGGTCATGTGACCCCTGTTTGTGTTTAATGCTATGTGGCTCTTCTGGGCCTTTATCTATATGAGTTTGCGTTATGTTGTGATGCCATGTTGTATAGCACATACTTGCATGTTATGCGTATGTGTAACGTGTATTGCTATGTGTGGGATCCGGCAACCTAGTTGTCTATCCTTGGTAGCCTCTCTTATGGGGAAATGTAGTCTAGTGCTTCCACCGAGCCATGGTAGTCCGCTACAGCCCGGTTTACCAGGAGTCCTGCTAGCCCAGCACTACTGCTCCGGAACACTTAGACTGGCCGGCATGTGATTCACTTCGTTCCTATGTCAGTCCCTTCAGGGAAATGTCACATGGTGACATCTGGAGTCCTGCCTAGCCCGCTACAGCCCGGTTCACCGGAGTCCTGTTAGCCCAGTGCTACAGCCCGGATTCACCCGCTACTGTCCGACATGCTCGATGTTGATTCATGTATGCCTGTCCCCGTAAGTTAGTGCCACTTTGGGTTCACGACTAGTCATGTCAGCCCGGGTTCTCTATCATATGGATGCTAACGATACTATCATATACGTGAGCCAAAAGGCACAAACGGTCCCGGGCCATGGTGAGGCGACGCCCGTGGGAATACCGTGCGTGAGGCCGCAAAGTGATATGAGGTGTTACATGCTAGATCAGTGTGACTTAGAATCGGGGTCCCGACACTTAGTATCTGCAGCAAAGTGTTTAGTAGCAAAGTAATATGATAGTGATGGTAATGGTAACAAACGAGTAATGAAAGAAAAGTAATATTTTTGGTATTTTGTAGTGATTGTAACAATAGCAACGAGAAAGTAAATAAGCATAAACCAGTATGTGGAAAGCTCATAGGCATTGGATCAATGATGGATAATTATGCCGGATGTGGTTCATCATGTAATGGTCATAACATAGGGTGACACAGAACTAGCTCCAATTCATCAATGTAATGTAGGCATGTATTCCGAATATAGTCATACGTGCTTATTGAAAAGAACTTGCATGACATCTTTTGTCCTACCCTCCCATGGCAGCGGGGTCCTAATGGAAACTAAGGGATATTAAGGCCTCCTTTTAATAGAGAACCGGAACAAAGCATTAGCACATAGTGAATACATGAACTCCTCAAACTACGGTCATCACCGGTAAGTATCTCGATTATTGTCACTTCGGGGTTAACGGGTCATAACACATAATCGGTGACTATAGACTTGCAAGATAGGATCAAGAACTCTAATAAATTGATGAAAACATAATAGGTTCAGATCTAAAATCATGGCACTCGGGCCCTCGTGACAAGCATTAAGCATAGCAAAGTCATAGCAACATCAATCTCAGAACATAGTGGATACTAGGGATCAAGCCCTAACAAAACTAACTCGATTACATGATAAATCTCATCCAACCCATCACCGTCCAGCAAGCCTACGATGGAATTACTCACACACGGAGGTGAGCATCATGAAATTGGTGATGGAGGATGGTTGATGATGACGACAATGACGAATCCCCCTCTCCAGAGCCCCGAACGGACACCAGATCAGCCCTCCCGAGAGGTTTTAGGGCTTGGCGGCGGCTCCGTATCATAAAACTTGATGAAATCTTCTCTCCTATTTTTTTCTCCCCGAAAGCAGTTATATAGAGTTGGAGTTGGAGTCGGGAGGTCTCCAGGGGGCCCACGAGGTAGGGGGAGCGCCCTAGGGGGGACGCCCCCCACCCTCGTGGAAAGGGTGTGGGCCCCCTTGTCTTCATCTTTGGCAAGGATTTTTTATTATTTATTGTAAGATATTCCGTGGAGTTTCAGGTCATTCTGAGAACTTTTGTTTTCTGCACATAAAACAATATCATGGCAATTCTGCTGAAAACAGCGTCATTCCGGGTTAGTTCCATTCAAATCATGCATGTTAGAGTCCAATACAAGGGCAAAAGTGTTTGGAAAAGTAGATACGACGGAGACATATCAACTCCCCCAAGCTTAAACCCTTGCTTGTCCTCAAGCAATTCATTTGACAAACTGAAAGAAATAAAGAAAAACTTTTACAAACTTTGTTTGCTCTTGTTGTTGTAAATATGTCAAGCTAGCAATCAAGTTTTTAGCAAAGATTAGAACTAACCACATTTGCAATAATTCTCAGGTCTCATGATTATCCATATCAATAGCATAATCAACTAGCAAGCCATAATAATAAATCTCGGATGACAACACTTTCTCAAAACAATCATAATATGATATAACAAGATGGTATCTCTCTAGCCCTTTCTGAGACCGCAAAACATAAATGCATAACACCTTTAAAGATCAAGGACTGACTAGACATTGTATTTCATGGTAAAAGAGATCCAATCATAGTCACACCCAATGTAAACTAACAATAATGAATGCAAATGACAGCGGTGCTCTCCAACTGGTGCTTTTAATAAGAGGGTGATGACTCAACATAAAAGTAAATGGATAGGCCCTTCGCAGAGGGAAGCAGGGATTTGTAGAGGTGCCAGAGCTCGGTTTTGAAATAGAGGTGAATAATATTTTGAGCGGTATACTTTCATTGTCAACATAACAACCAAGAGATGGCGATATCTTCCACGCTACACACATTATAGGTGGTTCCCAAACAGAATGGTAAAGTTTATACTCCCCCTCCACCAACAAACATCAATCCATGGCTTGCTCGAAATAACGAGTGCCTCCAACATACATCAGGTCCCAAGGGGAGTTTTGTTTTGCAATTATTTTGATTTAGTTTGCATAAAGCATGGGACTGGGCATCCCGGTGACCATCCATTTATCTCGTGAGTGAGGAGCGGAGTCCACTCTTCTTGAGAATAACCCGCCTAACATGGAAGATACAAACAGCCCTAGTTGATACATGAGCTATTCGAGCATACAAAACAGGATGATTATTTGAAGGTTTAGAGTTTGGCACATACAAATTTACTTGGAACGGCATGTAGATACCACATATAGGAAGGTATAGTGGACTCATCTGGAATAACTTTGGGGTTTAAGGGATTGGATGCACAAGCAGTATTCCCGCTTAGTACAGGTGAAGGCTAGCAAAAGACTGGGAAGCGACCAACTAGAGAGCGACAACAGCCATGTACATGCATTAAAATTAATAAACATTGGATGCAAGCATGAGTAGGATATAATCCACCATGAACATAAATATCGTGAAGGCTATGTTGATTTGTTTCTGTTGGGGAACGTAGCAGAAATTCAAAATTTTCCTACGTATCACCAAGATCTATCTATGGAGAAACAAGCAACGAGGGGAAGGAGAGTGCATCTACATACCCTTGTAGATCGCTAAGCGGAAGCGTTCAAGTGAACGGGGTTGATGAAGTCGTACTCGTCGTGATTCAAATCACCGATGATCAAGTGCCGAACGCACGGCACCTCCGCGTTCAACACACGTACAGCCCGGTGACGTCTCCCACGCCTTGATCCAGCAAGGAGAGAGGGAGAGGTTGAGGAAGACTCCATCCAGCAGCAGCACAACGGCGTGGTGGTGGTGGAGGAGCGTGGCAATCCCGCAGGGCTTCGCCAAGCACCATGGGAGAGGAGGAAGAGGAGAGACAGGGCTGCACCAACGAGAGGAGAAGTTCTCATGTGTTATGGGCAGCCCCAGGCCTCTATTTATATAGGGGAGAAGGGGGATGCGCCCCCTTTAGGGTTTCCCACCCCAAGGGGTGCGGCCAGCCCTAGATGGGACTTGGGGAGGCGGCCAAGAGGGGGAGAGAGGGGAGGCGCACACTAGGTGGGCCTTAAGGCCCATCTGGACTAGGGTTTGCCCCCTCCCACTCTCTCTTGCGCCTTGGACCCCTTGTGGGGGGCGCACCAGCCCACCTAGGGGCTGGTCCCCTCCCACACTTGGCCCACGCAGCCTTCTGGGGCAAGTGGCCCCACTTGGTGGACCCCCGGGACCCTCCCGGTGGTCCCGGTACAATACCGATATCGCCCGAAACTTTTCCGGTGACCAAAAAGGACTTCCCATATATAAATCTTTACCTCCGGACCATTCCGGAACTCCTCGTGACGTCCGGGATCTCATCCGGGACTCCGAACAACATTCGGTAACCACATACAAGCTTCCTTTATAACCCTAGCGTCATCGAACCTTAAGTGTGTAGACCCTACGGGTTCGGGAGACATGCAGACATGACCGAGACGTTCTCCGGTCAATAACCAACAGCGGGATCTGGATACCCATGATGGCTCCCACATGTTCCACGATGATCTCATCGGATGAACCACGATGTCAAGGACTTAATCAATCCCGTATTCAATTCCCTTTGTCTATCGGTATGTTACTTGCCCGAGATTCGATCGTCGGTATCTAATACCTTGTTCAATCTCGTTACCGGCAAGTCACTTTACTCGTTCCATAACACATCATCCCGTGATCAACTCCTTGGTCACATTGCGCATATGATGATGTCCTACCGAGTGGGCCCAGAGATACCTCTCCGTTTACACGGAGTGACAAATCCCAGTCTCGATCCGCATAAAACAATAGATACTTTCGGAGATACCTGTAGTGCACCTTTATAGTCACCCAGTTACGTTGTGACGTTTGATACACCCAAAGCACTCCTACGGTATCCAGGAGTTACACGCTCTCATGGTCGAAGGAAGAGATACTTGACATTGGCAAAGCTCTAGCAAATGAACTACACGATCTTTTGTGCTAGGCTTAGGATTGGGTCTTGTCCATCACATCATTCTCCTAATGATGTGATCCCGTTATCAACGACATCCAATGTCCATAGCCAGGAAACCATGACTATCTGTTGATCACAACGAGCTAGTCAACTAGAGGCTCACTAGGGACATATTGTGGTCTATGTATTCACACGTGTATTACGATTTCCGGATAATACAGTTATAGCATGAATAAAAGACTATTATCATGAACAAAGAAATATAATAATAACACTTTTATTATTGCCTCTAGGGCATATTTCCAACAGTCTCCCACTTGCACTAGAGTCAATAATCCAGTTCACATCGCCATGTGATTAACACTCACAGGTCACATCGCCATGTGACTAATACCCAAGAGTTTACTAGAGTCAGTAGTCTAGTTCACATCACTATGTGATTAACACTCAATGAGTTTTATGTTTGATCATGTTGCTTATGAGAGAGGTTTTAGTCAACGGGTCTGAACCTTTCAGATCCATGTGTGCTTTACAAATCTCTATGTCATCTCCTAGATGCAGCTACCACGCTCTATTTGGAGCTATTCCAAATAACTGTTCTACTTGGAGCTATTCTAAATTATTGCTCCATTATATGTATCCGGTCTCTCTACTCAGAGCTATCCGGATAGGTGTCAAGCTTGCATTGACATAACCCTTTATGACGAACTCTTTTACCACCTCCATAATCGAGAAAATTCCTTAGTCCACTAGTTACTAAGGATAACTTTGACCGCTGTCCTGTGAGCCATTCTTGGATCACTCTTGTACCCCTTGACTGACTCATGGCAAGGCACACTTCAGGTGCGGTACACAGCATAGCATACTGAAGAGCCTACGTCTTAAGCATAGGGGACGACCTTCGTCCTTTCTCTCTATTCTGCCGTGGTCGAGCTTTAAGTCTTAACTTCGTACCTTACAACTCAGGCAAGAACTCCTTCTTTGACTGATCCATCTTGAACACCTTCAAGATCATGTCAAGGTATGTGCTCATTTGAAAGTACCATTAAGCGTTTTGATCCATCCTTATAGATCTTGATGCTCAACGTTCAAGTAACTTAATCCAGGTTTTCCATTGAAAAACACTTTTCAAATAACCCTATATGCTTTCCAGAAATTCTACGTCATTTCTGATCCATAACAATATGTCAACAACATATACTTATCAGAAATTCTATAGTGCTCCCACTCACTTCTTTGGAAATACAAGTTTCTCATAAACTTTGTATAAACCCAATATCTTTGATCATCTCATCAAAGCATACATTCCATCTCCGAGATGCTTACTCCAGTCCTTAGAAGGATTGCTGGAGCTTTGCATATTTTTTTAGCATCCTTAGGATCGACAAAACCTTTCTGATTGTATCACATACAACCTTTCCTTACGAAAGTTGGTAAGGAAACTCATTTTGACATCCATCTGCCAGATTTCATAAATGCAGCTTATGCTAACATGATTCCGACGGACTTAAGCATCGCTACGGATGAGAAAATCTCATCGTAGTCAACTCCTTGAACTTGTGAAAAAACTCTTCGCCACAAGTCGAGCTTCATAGACGGTGACATTACCGTCCACGTCCGTCTTCTTCTTAAAGATCCATTTATCTCAATGGCTTGTCGATCATCGGGCAAGTCCACCAAAGTCCATGCTTTGTCCTGATACATGGATCCTATCTCGGATTTCATGGCTTCTAACCATTTGTCGGAATTTGGGCCCACCATCGCTTCTCCATAGCTCGTAGGTTCATTGTTGTCCAGCAACATGACTTCCAAGATAGGATTACTGTACCACTCTGAAGTAGTACGTATCCTTGTCACCCTACGAGGTACGGCAGTGACTTGATCCGAAACTTCATGATCACTATCATAAGCTTCTACTTCAATTGGTGTAGGTGCCACATGAACAATTTCCTGTGCCCTGAAACACACTGGTTGAAGTGATGGTTCAATAACCATATCAAGTCTCCACCATCCTCCCACTCAATTCTTTCGAGAGAAACTTTTCCTCGAGAAAGGACCTGATTCTCGAAACAATCCCTTATTGCTTTCGGATCTGAGACAGGAGGTATACCCAACTGTTTTGGGTGTCCTATGAAGATGCATTTTATCCGCTTTGGGTTCGAGCTTATCAATCCTGAAACTTTTCCACATAAGCGTCGCAGCCCCAAACTTTCAAGAAACGACAACTTAGGTTTCTCTAAACCATAATTCATACGGTGTCATCTCAACGGAATTATGTGGTGCCCTTATTTAAAGTGAATGTGGTTGTCTCTAATGCCTAACCCATGAACGATAGTGGTAATTCGATAAGAGACATCATGGTACGCACCATATCCAATAGGGTGCAACTATGATGTTCGAACACACCATCACACTATGGTGTTCCAGGCGGTATTAATTGTGAAACATTTTCCACAATGTCTTAATTGTGTGCCAAAACTCGTAACTCAGATATTCATCTCTATGATCGTATCATAGACATTTTATCCTCTTGTCACAATGATCTTCTACTTCACTCTGAAATTACTTGAACCATTCAATAATTCAGACTTGTGTTTCATCAAGTAAATATTCTCAACATCTACTCGAATCATCTGTGAAGTAAGAACATAACGATATTCACTGCATGCCTCAGCACTTATTGGACTGCACACATCAAAATGTGTTACTTCCAACAAGTTGCTATCTTGTTCCATCTTATTGAAACCGAGGCTTTTCAGTCATCTTGCCTATGTGGTATGATTTGCATATCTCAAGTGATTCAAAATCAAGTGAGTCTGAACGGTCCATTTGCATGGAGTTTCTTCATGCATATACACCAATAGACATGGTTCGCATGTCTCAAACTTTTCAAAAACGAGTGAGTCCAAAGATCCATCAACATGGAGCTTCTTCATGCGTTTTATACCAATATGACTTACACAGCAGTGCCACAAGTAAGTGGTACTATCATTACTATCTTATATCTTTTGGCATGAAAATGTGTATCACTACGATCGAGATTCAATAAACCATTCATTTTAGGTGTAAGACCATTGAAGGTATTATTCAAATAAACAGAGTAACCATTATTCTCCTTAAATGAATAACCGTATTGCGATAGACATAATCCAATCATGTCTATGCTCAACGCAAACACCAATCTCGGTGGTAGAGGGAGCGTGCGATGCTTGATCATATCAACCTTGGAAACACTTCCAACATATATCGTCAGCTCACCTTTAGCTAGTCTCCGTTTATTCCGTAGCTTTTATTTCGAGTTACTAATACTTAGCAACCGAACCGGTATCCAATACCCTGGTGCTACTAGGAGTACTAGTAAAGTACACATTAACATAATGTATATCCAATATACTTCTATCGACCTTGCCAGCCTTCTCATCTACCAAGTATCTAGGGTAATGCTGCTCCAGTGGTTGTTCCCCTTATTACAGAAGCACTTAGTCTCGGGTTTGGGTTCAACCTTGGGTTTCTTCACTGGTGCAGTAGCTGATTTGCCGTTTCATGAAGTATCCCTTCTTGCACTTGCCCTTCTTGAAACTAGTGGTTTCACCAACCATCAACAATTGATGCTCCTTCTTGATTTCTACTTTCGCGGTGTCAAACATCGCGAATACCTCAAGGATCATCATATCTATCCCTGATATGTTATAGTTCATCACGAAGCTCTAGCAGCTTGGTGGCAATGACTTTGGGGAAACATCACTATCTCATTTGGAAGATCAACTCCCACTCGATTCAAGTGATTGTTGCACTCAGACAATCTGAGCACAAGCTCAACGATTGAGCTTTTCTCCCTTAGTTTGTAGGCTAAGAAAATTGTCGGAGGTCCCATACCTCTTGACATGGGCACGAGCCTGAAATCCCAATTTCAGCCCTCGAAGCATCTCATATGTTTCGCGATGTTTCGAAAACGTCTTTCGTGCCTCAACTCTAAACCGTTTAACTGAACTATCACGTAGTTATCAAGACGTGTATGTCCGATGTTCACAACATCCACAAACGACGTTTGGGGTTCAGCACACTGAGCGGTGCATTAAGGACATAATCTTTCTACTGATCGCATAATCGCTACTATCAACTTTCAACTATAATTTTATCTAGGAACATATCTAAACAGTAGAACTATAGCGCGAGTTACGACATAATTTGCAAAAGGTCTTTTGACTATGTTCAGGATAATTAAGCTCATCTTATGAACTCCCACTCAGATAGACATCCCTCTAGTCATCTAAGTGATTACATGATCCGAGTCAACTAGCCTGTGTCCGATCATCACGTGAGACGGACTAGTCATCATCGGTGAACATCTTCATGTTGATCGTATCTACCATACGACTCATGCTCGACCTTTCGGTCTCCGTGTTCCGAGGCCATGTCTGCACATGCTAGGCTCGTCAAGTTAACCCTAAGTGTTTTCGCTGTGTAAAACTGTCTTACACCCGTTGTATGTGAACGTAAGAATCCATCACACCCGATCATCACGTGGTGCTTAGAAGCGACGAACTGTAGCAACGGTGCACAGTTAGGGGAGAACACTTCTTGAAATTTTGTAAGGGATCATCTTATTTACTACCGTCGTCCTAAGTAAACAAGATGCATAAACATGATAAACATCACATGCAATCAAATAGTGACATGATATGGCCAATATCATTTTGCTCCTTTTGATCTTCATCTTCGGGGCTCCATGATCATCATCATCACCGGCATGACACCATGATCTCCATCATCATGATCTCCATCATCGTGTCTTCATGAAGTTGTCACGCCAACGACTACTTCTACTTTTATGACTAACACGTTTAGCAATAAAGTAAAGTAAGTTACATGGCGTTCTTCAATGACGCACAGGTCATACAAAAAATAAAGACAACTCCTATGGCTCCTGCCTGTTGTCATACTCATCGACATGCAAGTCGTGAATCCTATTACAAGAACATGATCAATCTCATACATCACATATCATTCATCACATTCTTCTTGGCCATATCACATCACATAGCATACCCTGCAAAAACAAGTTAGACGTCCTCTAATTGTTGTTGCATGTTTTACGTGGCTGCTATGGGTTTCTAGCAAGAACGTTTCTTACCTACGCAAAACCACAACGTGATATGCCAATTGCTATTTACCCTTCATAAGGA
The DNA here is from genome assembly GCF_018294505.1 of Triticum aestivum. Classification (NCBI taxonomy): domain Eukaryota; kingdom Viridiplantae; phylum Streptophyta; class Magnoliopsida; order Poales; family Poaceae; genus Triticum; species Triticum aestivum. The sequence goes on from NC_057797.1 coordinate 485,475,000, forward strand.
CCCTTTTCATCGAATCCGTTCCGACTAAAGTGGGAGAGACTGGCACCTGCTAGCCACCTTATGCACCAAGTGCATGTCAATCGGTGGAACCTGTCTCACGTAAGAGTACGTGTAAGGTCGGTCCGGGCCGCTTCATCCCACAATACCGTCGAAACAAGATTGGACTAGTAACGGTAAGCATATTGAACAACATCAACGCCCACAACTACTTTGTGTTCTACTCGTGCAAAGAATCTACGCAATAGACCTAGCTCAGGATGCCACTGTTGGGGAACGTAGCAGAAATTCAAAATTTTCCTACGTATCACCAAGATCTATCTATGGAGAAACAAGCAACGAGGGGAAGGAGAGTGCATCTACATACCCTTGTAGATCGCAAAGCGGAAGCGTTCAAGTGAACGGGGTTGATGAAGTCGTACTCGTCGTGATTCAAATCACCGATGATCAGGTGTCGAACGCACGGCACCTCCGCGTTCAACACACGTACAGCCCGGTGACGTCTCCCACGCCTTGATCCAGCAAGGAGAGAGGGAGAGGTTGAGGAAGACTCCATCCAGCAGCAGCACAACGGCGTGGTGGTGGTGGAGGAGCGTGGCAATCCCGCAGGGCTTCGCCAAGCACCATGGGAGAGGAGGAAGAGGAGAGACAGGGCTGCACCAACGAGAGGAGAAGTTCTCATGTGTTATGGGCAGCCCCAGGCCTCTATTTATACAAGGGAGAAGGGGGCCGCGCCCCCTTTAGGGTTTCCCACCCCAAGGGGTGCGGCCAGCCCTAGATGGGACTTGGGGAGGCGGCCAAGAGGGGGAGAGAGGGGAGGCGCACACTAGGTGGGCCTTAAGGCCCATCTGGACTAGGGTTTGCCCCCTCCCACTCTCTCTTGCGCCTTGGACCCCTTGTGGGGGGCGCACCAGCCCACCTAGGGGCTGGTCCCCTCCCACACTTGGCCCACGCAGCCTTCTGGGGCAAGTGGCCCCACTTGGTGGACCCCCGGGACCCTCCCGGTGGTCCCGGTACAATACCGATATCGCCCGAAACTTTTCCGGTGACCAAAAAGGACTTCCCATATATAAATCTTTACCTCCGGACCATTCCGGAACTCCTCGTGACGTCCGGGATCTCATCCGGGACTCCGAACAACATTCGGTAACCACATACAAGCTTCCTTTATAACCCTAGCGTCATCGAACCTTAAGTGTGTAGACCCTACGGGTTCGGGAGACATGCAGACATGACCGAGACGTTCTCCGGTCAATAACCAATAGCGGGATCTGGATACCCATGATGGCTCCCACATGTTCCACGATGATCTCATCGGATGAACCACGATGTCAAGGACTTAATCAATCCCGTATTCAATTCCCTTTGTCTATCGGTATGTTACTTGCCCGAGATTCGATCGTCGGTATCCAATACCTTGTTCAATCTCGTTACCGGCAAGTCACTTTACTCGTTCCGTAACACATCATCCCGTGATCAACTCCTTGGTCACATTGCGCATATGATGACGTCCTACCGAGTGGGCCCAGAGATACCTCTCCGTTTACACGGAGTGACAAATCCCAGTCTCGATCCGTATAAAACAATAGATACTTTCGGAGATACCTGTAGTGCACCTTTATAGTCACCCAGTTACGTTGTGACGTTTGATACACCCAAAGCACTCCTACGGTATCCAGGAGTTACACGCTCTCATGGTCGAAGGAAGAGATACTTGACATTGGCAAAGCTCTAGCAAATGAACTACACGATCTTTTGTGCTAGGCTTAGGATTGGGTCTTGTCCATCACATCATTCTCCTAATGATGTGATCCCGTTATCAACGACATCCAATGTCCATAGCCAGGAAACCATGACTATCTGTTGATCACAACGAGCTAGTCAACTAGAGGCTCACTAGGGACATATTGTGGTCTATGTATTCACACGTGTATTACGATTTCCGGATAATACAGTTATAGCATGAATAAAAGACTATTATCATGAACAAAGAAATATAATAATAACACTTTTATTATTGCCTCTAGGGCATATTTCCAACAGTTTCAACTATATGCGTGAACATGTGCCAAGTCAAGTCACTTAAATCATTCAGAGGAGGATACCACCCTATCATACCACATCATAACCATTTGAATAGCATGTTGGCATGCAAGGTAAACCATTATAACTCATAGCTAATCAAGCATGGCACAAGCAACTATGATCTCTAATTGTCATTGCAAACATGTTTATTCATAATAAGCTGAATCAAGAACGATGAACTCATCATATTTACAAAAACAAAAGAGGTCGAGTTCGTACCAGCTTTTCTCATCTCAGTCAGTCCATCATATATCATCATAATTGCCTTTCACTTGCATGACCGAACGATGTGAATAATAATAAGAGTGCACGTGCATTGGACTAAGCTGGAATCTGCGAGCATTCCATTCAAGAGAGAAGACAAGGTAATATGGGCTCTTTGTTAGGTCAACAATAATGCATATGAGAGCCACTCAACAATTTAATCATGGTCTTCTCCTATCGACCCCCAAAGAAAAGAAATAAAACTATTTACACGGGAAAGCTCCCAACAAGCAAAAGAAGAACGCGAAATCTTTTTGGGTTTTCTTTTTAATTACTACTACAAGCATGGAAATTAAACTTATTAAAAGTTACAACTAATTTTTTTGGTTTTTTTCTTAAGGTTTATTAAACACACAAGAAGAAAGCGTAAAAGGAAATAAACTAGCATGGATGATACAATGAAAAAGTATGAGCACCGACATCTAGCAATGAGTGTGTGTGAACATAAATGTAATGTCGGTGAGAAATACGTACTCCCCCAAGCTTAGGCTTTTGGCCTAAGTTGGTCTATGGCCACGGCTGGCCTGGCTGATATCCATAATAATAGTTGGAGTCATACTGCGATGAGGAAGAAGAAGGCTCCGATTGCCACTGGCTGGCAATCATCTCCGGATCCCACTGGTAGTTAGACTGTCGTGAAGGATGAAATTGTGGTTCCGGTTCTGGCTCCTCGGCTGGTGCAGGGTTCCGGTAGGCATGGATAGCTGTCAACGGAACAAGGTACGTGCCTACAGTCAAATCAAACAAAGAAGGAGCAGGCAAGGTAATAGTCTCAGGATGATGTTTATTAAAGAACAATTGATATTTAAGCTCTCCTGCCCTATTCTTAATAATAAAGTCATGTGCCACCATACTTTTATAATCTAGATAAACACGAGGCAACACTTTTTCTTCCTTCTCAGCATGCCTAATAGGTATGTTAAAATGTGCATCTAGGCATGTAGCATAGATGCCTCCAAAGATGGGGCCCTTTGTACGGTTCAGACTTAACCGTTTAGCAACAATATCACCCATACTAAAAGTGTTATCACTGTATAAACCATGGAGTAGAATAATTATATCAGGGATACTAAGGTTTCCAAAGTTTCCGCGTCCAATTGAGCAACGACTAGCAAATAACGCAAAGTAACGTAAAACAGGAAAATGTATGCTAGTGATACGTGCATCGGAAACCTTCCTAGTTTCTCCTACAATGATAGTATCAATAAACCCCTCCACATCATCATGATGTGGTTCTTCTGTCTTGCCCCCAAAAGGGACTAAACAAATCCGACAGAAATCATAAAGTGACATCTCCTTATGCTCATCATATAAATGAAACTCCACCATAGGTGGTGAGTTCCTAGAATGAAAATGAAAGTTTTGCACAAAGGTATTTGTGAGTAAGAGATAGTGATCGCATTGGTCGTGGAGGAAAGTGGTGAGGCCTGCATTATGAGCCAATTCATGAAAATCTTCATAAATCCCGGCTGCTCTCAAGAAATCCTCGGAAGGCCATTCACACGCCCGAACCTCCATGGTGCGTGGCAAATTATACTTAGGCTTCGGTGCCTTTTCCTTCGAGCTTTGGCTCAATGAGCCCCTCAATAATCTCCTCATCATTTTTTGAAAAATTCTGAAATTTTTAGTAACTTCAAAATAAAAGTAAACCAAACTCAATAATATTGATAGCAACCACTCCTACAAGTGCCTAGGGCCTATATCATGCATCAAAACTACTTTTGACCATATAAACTTGACATGCAAGCTCAAGAACAGGGTCACCTAAGAAGCAAAAATTTGCAATCAATAAAGCACTAGAACAAAAACTAATTGGACCAATGGAGGGGTCACATACCAAGGAACAATCTCCCCAAGCAGTTTTGTGAGAGGTGCTTTGAGCAAGGAGATCGAAAACGGCAGCAAAGAGGGTTGGAACTCGTGCTTGAGTTGGTTTTTCGTGTTTGTGGGAGGAAGAAGAAGAGGATGGGTGCAGGAATAAGTGGAGGAGGGCCACCGTGGGCCCACAAGGTGGGGGGGCGCCCTCCACCCTCGTGGTAAGGTGGTTGGCCCCCCTGGTGTGTTATTTGTTCCATAAATCCTCAAATATTCTAGAAAAAATCATATTTAATTTTCAGGGCATTTGGAGAACTTTTATTGTATTTCAACAAAATAACAGAAAGTATAGAGAGGGTACAGAAGGTTGTGCTTCTAGTTTCATCCATCTCATGCTCGTCAAAAGGAATCCACTAACAAGGTTGATCAAGTCTTGTTAACAAACTCATTCCGATTAACATGAAGCCGGAGAAATTTCGAATAACACTAGGTTACCTCAACGGGGATATGCACATCCCCAATAATAATTATATCATATTTCTTCTTGACAGAAGGAAGAGGAAATTCAAAACCTCCAAATATAATCGATGGAATTTTTCAGATAGAACTGATACTATGAACTTGAGGTTGTTTCCTCGGAAAGTGTACCGTATGCTCATTACCATTAACATGAAAAGTGACATTGCCTTTGTTGCAATCAATAATAGCCCCTGCAGTATTAAGAAAAGGTCTTCCAAGAATAATAGACATGCTATCGTCCTCGGGAATATCAAGAATAACAAAGTCCGTTAAAATAGTAACGTTTGCAACCACAACAGGCACATCCTCACAAATACCGACAGGTATAGCAGTTGATTTATCAGCCATTTGCAAAGATATTTCAGTAGGTGTCAACTTATTCAAATCAAGTCTACGATATAAAGAGAGAGGCATAACACTAACACCGGCTCCAAGATCACATAAAGCAGTTTTAACATGGTTTCTTTTAATGGAGCATGGTATAGTAGGTACTTGTCGGTGTCCAAACCAGCGAATCTCGGATAGGGGGTACCGAACTATGCATCTAGGAGGCAGGGGACACGATGTTTACCCAGGTTCGGGCCCTCTTGATGGAGGTAATACCCTATGTCCTGCTTGATTATTCTTGATAATATGAGTAGTACAAGAGTTGATCTACCACGAGATCAGAGAGGCTAAACCCTAGAAGCTAGCCTATGGTATGATTGTTGTTCGTCCTACGGACTAAACCCTCCAGTTTATATAGACACCGGAGGGGGCTAGGGTTACACAGAGTCGGTTACAAGGAAGGAGATCTACCTATCCGTATTGCCAAGCTTGCCTTCCACGCCAAGGAGAGTCCCATCCGGACACGGGACGAAGTCTTCAATCTTGTATCTTCATAGTCCAATAGTCCGGCCAAAGGATATAATCCGGCTGTCCAGATACCCCCTAATCCAGGACTCCCTCAGTAGCCCCTGAACCAGGCTTCAATGATGATGAGTCCGGCGCACAGATTGTTTTCGGCATTGCAAGGCGGGTTCCTCCTCCGAATACTTCATAGAAGATTTTGAACACGAGGATTGTGTCCGGCTCTGCAAAACAAGTTCCACATACCACCATAGAGAGAATAATATTTCCATAAATCTAATATGCTGACGTACCCCGTAGTGTGACATCACACCACAGCCAGGTCTTTATTCGAATCATTTTTCATAACCAATCTCAGCGTGTTTCGCGAGGCGGTTTCCTCGGCACGTCTTGTCGAAGCAGAGATCGTGTCCCCTTTATTACGGGATTCTCATCAATACGGACGTGGGTAACCCAACCGTGCTTATTGGTAGGTCTCCTAGATCTTAGGCAAGTCCCAAACGGCCACGAGGAGGACGCTTGATATTCACCCTCTTTATAAAGGGGACAAGGCTTTTTGTTTTTTCCCTCTTGTGCTCAATCAAATCCTTCCCCCGCCTCTAGTTCTAACACCCAAAACTCAGGTCAAGTGCTTCGGACCTTCAACTATGTCCGGATCCAACCTTCAAGGTCGGTGGATGCCTTCCTCCATCACGGAGGAGGACATCAAGAGTTTGAGAGAGGCCAGATATCTGACTGCCAAAATTTCGCATCGGCTGCCCGCCCGAGGGCAGGTCGTCCCTACTCCCGAACCCAACGAGCGCGTCGTGTTCGTCTCCCACTTCCTCCCAGGACTAGGCCTCGCTCTGGTTCCCTTTGTTAGGGGTCTTATGTTCTATTACGGGCTAGATTTTCATGATCTGGCCCCAGATTCCCTTCTTCACATCTCGACATTTATTGTCGTATGTGAGGCCTTCCTCCGCATTACCCCTCACTTCGGCCTGTGGCTCAAGACCTCCAATGTGAAGCCGAAGATGATCAAGGGGCAGCACGCAGCATGCGGAGGCACTTCAATAAGCAAAATCGCTGACGCTCCATGGCCTGAGGGTTGCTTCCTAGAGGTGTCCGGATTGTGGTAGCGGGAGAGGTTCTACATCACAGCTCCCCGAAGTGCCAAGTGGGTAGCTGCCTCCACCTTTCTCTCAGGCCCCCCACCACAACTGATGTCATGGATCAGTAGGGGGCTGAGCTGGGGTCCAGCCAAGGACGTGCCAATACTGCAAAGCCGTATCCGAGATCTCTTTGAGAGATATTTCAGTCTGGTTATGGTAGTGCAAGTTATGCTAGTTCGTCAAGTCCAGCCTGGCAAACGCCGGCCCCTTCGCATGTGGGAATTCAACCTGGAAGGACCGTGAGCTATTCAACGTTTCCTCGGCATGATGCACAAAGAGATGTACAAATTGTTCTTCGGACCACAAATAATGTGTCCGGACATCACTAAGGATGCAGGTCTGAGCTGCAATCGCACGGATACCCAAGTAAGTAGCCCCGCATCCGAACACACTGTCCGTTTATTTATCGCAACATTGCCCTTAAAGCCGCTCTTTGACACGGATTGGCTAGCAAAGGCAAAGTTGATCAGGTGTCCCCCCCTCCCTGAGACTTCACCAAATCCTGTGCTAACCAGGATGCTGGAGATCGCGCCTTATCAAGCGCCCTCAGGAGAAGATATAGGGGGGAACAAGGAGGCTAGCGCCTCCGCGAAGGAGGTTAGCCGGGGAGGAGGAACTGAAACTTCCTCTCCCAAAGGAAGGAAGAGAACCGCCTCTGAGGACCCGGAGACAATGGTCTCCAAACAGGGGAAGAAATCTCCACCGGAGGGTCCTGCCCTGGGGGATACCCTGGCCGCACTATGCCCTCAAGGGGATCAGCCCTCCACCGAGCTATAAGTAAAGGGGTAAATAATGAAAATATCTCGCTTTACTTCTGAGGAAAATAATCGAAGCATTTATCTTGCAGTTCAGATCTTAGCCCTTCTCAGCAGAGCTCGTCTTTAGGGGATCTTCTTCCAGAGATGATGGAGAGCGAAATGCCTCCCCCTGCCACACCGCCTCACGAGGTGGGCGACCACGGGGTGTCATCGCAGAGGGTTTCTCCTAATCCGGCAAGGCCAGAAGGTAATCCTATGGCCACCCGAAGTCCTCAGTATCCGACTCTTGAAGATAGCAATCAAAATAGTCTGGCACCGTCTGGTGTGCGGTTGGACGTACTGAGGGATCTGCTAGAGCAAGCGGCTATCTCAGAAGAGCACCACACGTTGATGGGTACGCTGATTGAAAGGATTTCGTCCGCCGAAAGCGGGTTGCATGAAGCCTTTATGAGTCTACTGACGGGTTTTGAGGTACACAAAATGATGTACATTGTTGACAGTACCGCACATTTTTAGATGTGCCCTGTGTAGATAGTAGCCCCTGAGACTCTGGTTGTCATCGAAAACGGTGGCAAATAGAGGATCATAGTCCCATGTAATAACCAGACCGCCTTTATGTGCAGGTGGTTGAAGCTCCGGTGGCTAGCCGGACTAATTGGTTTGCCGAACTAAGGCGGAAACTAGATGCGGCAGATGCCGACATCGTGCTTGTTAACAAGCGCCTTGACGAGGCACAGGGTAGGTGATTTTTCTGGTGATTGTCTCATAATAAGAGCAGCATGATGCCAGTATCTTTAATATGTTGTGACTGCAAATGGAGCTGCCATCGTGGAGACCCTTCGGGCGGAGCTTGCCCGAGCCAAGGAGCAAGCAAGGAGTAGCAATGCGGCCGCTTTAAAGGCGGCCGAAGAGTTAAGGGCCGAACAGGCCGCGCATTGCGAGAGCAAAGGAAAAATAGCCAAGATGGCTGTAGAGTTAAAAGATGCTGCTGACCGTTACCAGCTTCTTGAAGAAGAAAACCGGGCGAAGGCGACGGACCTGGAAAAGGCCCGGGTGGCTGCCAAGGAAGCCCGCTCCAAAATTAGAGCGGCGAAGGAGGAGCTGCATCAAGCTGCGGATATTGTATCTGGGAAGCCCTTCTTGTTGCGGACTAAGTTCGGGGATCCGAAGTATGCACCTCTGGACCGGCTATGGAGTTCTGCGGACGCCTATGTGGATTTCGCTACAAGTGCCGCTAATGCGGCCGAGTACTTCAAGGATCGGAAAGATCACGAAGTGGAAAAACTGTTTTGGTCACAGTTTCATGCTCCAGCCCGTCCGCTGCTGTTGAATGAGCAAATGGCCGAGTGGGCCGAGCTCCATAGATTATCCGGACTTGCGATGAGGTCCATTGTGGATCATCTATGGCTGAGAGGGCCAAGGCCGAATAGCTACTTTAGCTTAGTGCAACAATTCCTTGGTGATGTGCCACACATCGATGCTGTAAAGAGGTCGGCATGCATAGAAGGCTCGCGGATGGCCCTTGCCCGTGTCAAAACATACAGGGCGGAGATGGATGCCACCACTATTGCGGCACAGGGTTCGGCCATAGGTCCAGTGGCTGCCGAGCACTACTTTGAAGAAGTTCTTGAAGGTGCTCGTTCGATAGAGGCTCAGTGCTCGAAGAATATTATGTTTGACTGACATGTATTCCCATTGTAAAAACAATGTTTTATTGAGTTTATCAAGGCTGTATTAATACTTTTGCCTGAAAGTACTATGATGCCTCCTGTGCGGCCGTTTATGTATATATGTATATAACCTGAAAGATGGCAGTCATCGGCTTCAGCCCCCACGCATATAATGCGGGGGTGCTCGCAGAAGACGCATGTTCACACTTGATCCAACGTCTTGGTCCATTAAGGAGAGGTGATAGCGCAGCGAACTAGGCAATCGGACTATAATGCTTTAACACTTTCACTTAGCCAGAGGAGTTTGACAGTGGGGCTACTATATAGCCGCTGGTGGGTCCGCGCTCATCCGAATTCGGGGCGCGTACATGCCTGGTCGGGAAATGGCCCTTCGTTAAGGCGGAGGAATCCTGAAGATTCCGCTAGGTCATCGAGTGGTTCACCAGTCTCATGCTATATCATAACAGTCAGTTTTCGGCTTTCTCTACTGAGGTGCTCGTCCAGATGAACCAGGGCACAATCGCAGTAGTTCTCCTGGTGCCGCCTTAGCCGATAGAGCGGAACGTAAGGCAGCAAAACACAGGAGCCGGGCAAACCCAACATTTGACCAAAGACATGATTCGGAGCTGATGCATATGAGGCCAAAATCGCGATGCCGAACACTCCCTAGGGTATTCGGTCTTTATGATGTAAACCGGGCTAAATAATGCCCTTTGTAATAAGCCCCTGGTGTCCAGGTACATGCAATATTCTGATGTGGCCACATGGCAATACGTCAGCATCCTTCTCAATTGTACTAAGAATCCAGGGGATGTGTATCAACAAGAGACAGTAAAAAAGGTTTACGCAGGGTCTTAATCTAAAAAGAATCCTTGGAATGGGTCCCTGCTACACGTCTGCGCCTGTGTCTCCGTTGTGCCGTATCCTGGATGGGTGTAGCACGATGGTCATCTGAAAAAGAAAGGAACTTAGTTGAAAAGTTGTCGGGCAAAAGGTAGGTTATACTAAATAAACCATGTACAGTTCAAGATGAGTAAAGTTTAGCCTAATTGTCACTTGTATACACGCGTTGAGCCCCTTGTATTGTTATAGGGGTATAGCCGTCAAACATGTATCAATTATATATAGCTCCACCGGACTCATCTAACCGTGTCCGTGGTCTTAACGACCTGTCAGATGCTTTAGTTGGTGAGGCCGTCTAGTGTGCGGCTGCCAAGGCAGCCGCATGGTCTTCCGCACGCAAGGAGCGCTCAATACTTCCATTTACTATAATGATGCCACGTGGACCGGGCATCTTAAGCATGAGAGAAGCGTAATGAGGTATTGCATTAAAGCCACTTTGGAACGGAGCGATGTGGAAGGTTAACTTTTCGCTGCAGAAGTTATCGGGAAAGCCAAATATAACCTCTAGTAGCAGGGAGCCCGTACAATGGGCTTCTAGGCCTGGCATTACTCCTTTAAAGGTAGTATTGCTATGGCTGATTTTTGTTGGGTCTATCCCCATTTTGCGGATTGTGTCCTGATATATCAGGTTTAAACTATTGCCACCGTCCATCAGGGCTCGTGTGAAGTGGTATCCGTCAATTATCGGGTCTAACACCAAGGCAGCCCATCCTGCATGCCGGGTACTTGCCGAGTAATCTCGATGGTCAAAGGTGATTGGTTTGGACGACCAGTGGCAGAACTCCGCGGTGATAGGCCCTGGGGCATGTGTCTCTAGGAGTGCCACTTTGTTTCTCCCCTTCATCACATGTAATACATTTACTGTTTTGACTTCTGGTGGGAATTTCTTCTGTTCCCCATTGCTTTCCTTGCGAGGCTCATCCTCATCTTCGCTTGGTGTATCATGCCCCTTGTGTTCGGCGTTGAGCTTGCCGGATTGCTTGAAGACCCAACATTCTCTATGGGTATGATTTGCATGTTTATCGGGGGTGTTGTGGATCTGACATAGTTTGTCCAGAATCTTGCTCAGGCTGGACAGTTCGTCTTTGTTGCCTTTGGAGGGCAGCTTTTGCTAACCTGGCCGAGAGCTTCTGAATCCGGCATTTACCGCCGTGCTCTTCGGGCTGTCTTCTTTATTCCGGCGCTTGTTTTTGCTGCGTCATGGCTTCCCATTTCCGTCCCTTACTTCGGATGTACTTAGGTCACTGGTGCTGCATCGGGCTAACCAGCTATCCTCGCCCGCTCAAAAGTGGGTCATGAGGCTTGTTAATGCTGCCATTGTTCTCGGCTTTTCTTGGCCGAGGTGTCTGGCAAGCCATTTGTCTCGAACGCTGTGCTTGAAAGCTGCTAAGGCTTCGGCGTCCAGACAGTCGACTATTTGGTTCTTTTTAGTGAGAAACATGTTCCAAATCTTTCGGGCTGACTCTCCGGGCTGTTGAGTTATATGACTTAAATCGTCTGCGTCCGGTGGTCGGACATAGGTCCCTTGAAAATTTGCCCGAAAAGCATCTTCGAGCTCTTCCCAGCTTCTAATGGAGTTTTCGGGGAGGCTTTTAAGCCAGTGTCGAGCTGGTCCTTTGAGCTTAGGGGGTAAGTACTTGATGGCGTGGAGATCATCCCCTCAAGCCATGTGGATATGGAGGATGTAGTCCTCAATCCAGACCCCAGGGTATGTCGTTCTGTCGTACGCCTTGATGTTTACGGGTTTTAATCCCTCTGGAAATTCATGGTCCAGCACCTCATCGGTGAAACATAGGGGGTGTGCCGCACCCCTGTATTTGGGTGTACCATGGTGTTCGGATTTTTGTTATGTTGCATTGCATGCTGGAGCGCGCTTGTTTGGCCCGTAGATGGATCTTGTTGCGCCGTCCTTTTGATGCGAGCGCTCACATGGATCGCGTACTGGCTTGTGTGCAGCGTCGTTTGCCGCTCTATGTTGGCCACGAGGTCGTCTATCCGACCGGATGGCTGTTTTGTTTTTTGATTGCGGGGGATCTAAGGCCTCCTCATCGAATTCAGGTAGCAGCTTTCGCTTCGGGTAGCTCTTTGTGTGGCGACTACCGCCGTACCTTGCTGCAGTGTTGAGTACTTCACTCCATCTAATTTTGAGTGTGTCTTGTGTAGCCCTGAGCCGTTGCTTCTGCTTTTTCAGACTCCTTGCAGTGGCAACAAGCCTTTGATGGGTATTCTGTTGCTCTGGGTGCCTGTCCGGTGTGATGTCATCCAGACTGTAATCTTCATCGAAGTCGGGTTGTTTGGTTTTGATTATCCGTGTTGCCATGGTAGGACGGTGGTTCAACACCGTGTTCGTCGTCCACTGGCTCACCCTGCTCTATCGCTGGATCTATATGATCGTTGTTTCTATTGAGGCGGGATTTGGAGCGGGGCTTACGTCGCCGCTTTGACTGCTTCTCGAGGGATCGATCCTTCGCTGCATCCTTCCGTTCCTCGTCGTCGTTTTCTTTGGGTGTGTCCACCATGTATACATCATATGATGAAGTGGGCGTCCAGTGCCCTGTGGGCAGTGGCTCCTGTTCGTCTCTTGCATCGTCGTCCATACCGTCGATGTCTTCGGGGTCGAAGTCAAGCATGTCGGTCAAATCGTCGACAGTGACTACTAAGTGGGTGGTGGGTGGGCGGCGAATTTCTTCGTCATCCGCATCCCAATCCTGCCGGACATAGTTAGGCCAGGACTCTGCTGACAAGGAGAAAGACTTTAATGAATTCAGTATGTCGTCGAAGGGCGAGTGCTGAAAGATATCCGCGGAGGTGAACTCCATGATCGGCGACCAGTCGGATTCGATAGGCACGGGCGTAGGCGGTTCAGAGTCCGTGGCCGGGGAAGAATCCGGCAATTCGGTGTCATGGCTCCCGCGAAGGGTAAGGTCGGTATTTGGCTTGATCGCCGCTGAAGATGCGGCCTCTGTGGCATGGTCTATCCACCCGTCCTTGGATGGCACAACTGGCTCCAAATTGAGGGTCGGAACGGTCGCCGGTGCGATCTCCCGAACACTGTCCGATGGTAGAGCTAAATCATGCTCTTTGTGACCATGCGGCACACTCGGCAAGGGCTCGAATCTGCCAGAGATCAAGTCTCCGTGGATGTCAGCCGTGTGGTTTATGCTTCCACACCTGACCTGGTGGCCAGGGGCGTAACTTTCGATCTGCTCCAGATGGCCAAGTGAGTTGGTCCACAGTGTGGAGCTGCCAAATACAAAGATCTCTCCGGGGAGAAAAGTCTCACCCTGGACTGCATCGCTATCGATGATTGAAGTGGCCATCCAGCCTAACAACGACGACACAGAGGAACTCTCAATGAAAGCACCAATGTCGGTGTCAAAACCGTCGAATCTCGGGTAGGGGGTCCCGAACTGTGCGTCTAGGCGGATGGTAACAGGAGGCAGGGGACACGACATTTACCCAGGTTCGAGCCCTCTTGATGGAGGTAATACCCTACGTCCTGCTTGATTGTTCTTGATAATATGAGTAGTACAAGAGTTGATCTACCACGAGATCAGAGAGACTAAACCCTAGAAGCTAGCCTATGGTATGATTATTGTTCGTCCTACGGACTAAACCCTCTGGTTTATATAGACACCGGAGGGGGCTAGGGTTACACAGAGTCGGTTGCAAGGAAGGAGATCTACATATCCGTATTGCCAATCTTGGCTTCCACGCCAAGGAGAGTCCCATCCGGACATGGGACGAAGTCTTCAATCTTGTATCTTCGTAGTCCAACAGTCCGGCCAAAGGATATTATCCGGCTGTTCGGATACCCCTAATTCAGGACTCCCTCAGTACTCCTGGATCTCCAAGTTTCTTTGGTATTCCACCCTTAAAAGTATAATTAGCAAGCATTGTGGAAATTTCAGCTTCTGGTATCTTTCTTTTATTTGTAACAATATCTTTCATGTACTTAGCATAAGGATTCATTTTGAACATATCAGTCAATCGCATACGCAAAAAGATAGGTCTAATCATTTCAGCAAAGCGCTCAAAATCCTCATCATCCTTTTTCTTGGATGGTTTGGGAGGAAAAGGCATGGGTTTCGGAACCCAAGGCTCTCTTTCTTTACCATGTTTCCTAGCAACAAAGTCTTTCTTATCATAACATTGATTCTTTGATTGTGGGTTATCAAGATCAATAGCAGGTTCAGTTTCTACATCATTATCATTACTAGGTTGAGCATTTTTATGAACATCATCATTAACATTTTCATTAGGTTCATGTTCATTGCCAGATTGTGTTTCAGCATCGGACATAGAGATATCATTTGGATTATCAGGTGGTTCAGCAATAGTTTCACTAGAAGTTTGCACAGTTCTATCATTTTTCTTTTTCTTCTTTTTAGAAGAACTAGGTGCATCAATATTATTTCTCTGAGAATCTTTCTCAATTCTCTTAGGGTGGCCTTCAGGATACAAAGGTTCCTGAGAAATTCTACCAGTTCTGGTAGCCACTTTAACAGCATAATCATTTTTCTTACTATTCATCTCATTCAGCAATTCCTTTTGAGCTTTAAGTACTTGTTCTACTTGAGTGGTAACCATAGAAGCATGTTTGCTAACAAGTTTAAGTTCACCTCTAATATTAGCCATATAATCACCCAAGTATTTAATCATATCAGCATCTTGTTTTAATTGTCTACCAAAATAAGCATTGAAGTCTTCTTGCTTAAACATAAAATTATCAAACTCATCCAAGCATTGACTAGCAATTTTAGCAGGAGGGATTTCAGCTTTATCATATCTATAGAGAGAATTTACCTTTACTACCTGTGTCGGGTTATTGGGGTCTGGAGGTTCTTCAATAAATAAAGGATCAAGATCATATGTTTCTTCAATAGGCGGTAAATTAAGACCATGTATTTCTTCAATAGGAGGTAGATTCTTATCATCTTCAGCTTTAATACCTTTTTCTTTCATAGATTTCTATGCCTCTTGCATATTTTCGGGACTGAGAAATAGAACACCTCTCTTCTTCAGAGTTGGTTTAGGAATAGGATCATTAATTGGAGCAGGAGCTGGCTCAGGAGCTGGCTTAGGAGGTGCCCAGTTATTTTCATTTGTCAACATATTATTCAATAACATTTCAGCTTCATCCAGTGTTCTTTCCCTGAAAAGAGAACCAGCACAATTATCTAGGTAATCTCTGGAAGAATCGGTTAGTCCATTATAAAAGATATCAAGTATTTCATTTTTCTTAAGAGGATGATCAGGAAGAGCATTAAGTATTTCATTTGCACAAAGTTGTATATTTCCTTTAAAGCAGCTTGTTTCTTATGAGCAGGGAAATATTTAGCAGAGAAATAGTAAATCATATCCTGGGGACTACGCACACAACCAGGATCAAGAGAATTAAACCATATCTTAGCATCACCCTTTAATGAGAATGGAAATATTTTAAGGATATAAAAGTAGCAAGATCTCTCATCATTAGTGAACAGGGTGTCTATATCATTCAATTTAGTAAGATGTGCCATAACAGTTTCAGATTCATAGCCATGAAAAGGATCAGATTCAACAAAAGTAATTATATCAGGATCAACAGAGAATTCATAATCCTTATCAGCAACACTGATAGGTGAAGTAGCAAAACCAGGGTCGGGTCTCATCCTAGCATTTAGAGATTGCTTATTCCATTTAGCTAATAACCTTTTGAGTTCATATCTATCTTTGCAAGCTAAAATAGCTAAAGAAGCTTCTTAATCAAATAAATAACCCTTGGGAATAACAAGTGATTCTTCATCATTACTTCTATCTGTCAGGACCCCGACTCAATGCCACATCGATCTAGCATGTAACACCTCATATCACTTTGCGGCCTCACGCACGGTATTCCCACGGGTGTCGCCTTACCTTTGCCCGGGACCGTTTGCGTCTTTTGGCACACGTATATGATAGTGTCGCTAGCATCCATATGATAAGGAGCCCGGGCTGACATGGCTAGTCGTAAACCCAAAGTGGCACAAACTTACAGGGACAGGCATCCATGACCCAACATCGAACGTGTCGGTCATCAGCGAGTGAATCCAGGCGGTAGCACTGGGCTAGCAGGACTCCGGTGAACCGGGCTGTAGCGGGCTAACAGGACTCCGGTATTCATCGCGTGACATTTCCCCGAAGGGACAGACACAGGAACGAAGAAGGACACATGCCGGCCAGCCTAAGTGTTCCGGGGCAGTAGCAAGCTACCATGGCTCGGTGGAAACACTAGGAGACATTTCCCGGTAAGAGAGGCTACTAAAGGTAAACAACTAGATAGTCAGATCCCACACATACCAAGCATTTCAATAACATACACACAATATGCTCGATATGTGCAAATACAACATGGCATCACAACATGACTCTACAACTCAAGTATTTATTCAATAGGCTCCGAGGAGCGAGATATTACAAACAAGGGTCTCATGACCCAACAATCAGAGCATACAAATCAAGCACAAGCGGAAGCTATCATGTCTGGGTACAGACATCTATAACTGAAAAAGGCTGAGAAGCCTGACTATCTACCAGATCCTGCCGAGGCACAGGATCGTAGCTGAGGTAACAAGCTAAACGTCGAAGTCCACGCGAAACTACTAGTGAGACCGAAGTCTCTCTGCAAAAACATAAAATAGGCAAACGTGAGTACAAATGTACCCAGCAAGACTTACATCAGAACTAACTACATATGCATCATTATCAACAAAGGGGATGGTGGGGTTTAACTGCAGCAAGCCAGCTTTGACTCGGTGGCTATCCTGAACTACGACTGCAAGTAACTCTTTGAGGTGGCGCACACGAGTCCACATATTCACCATATCAATACACCACTATGGATCCGCTCCCGTCTCCCTACGAGAACGCCATCCATAGCACTCACGCTTATCTTGCGTATTTTAGAGTATCCACTTTCACTTGTCTATGAACTGATATAAGCAACCCAGAAGTCCTTTACCGCGGACACGGCTATTCGAATAGATGATGTTAACCCTGCAGGGGTGTACTTCTTCATACATGTTTCCACCACTTAGCGTCTGCACACGACATGTGCTCGGCAGACTTCAAGCGAAAGCCGACGTGGGTGTAGACCACGACCTACCTAAACACCTAAGTCTCTAGTCCAGGTTTATCGCCTATTCGGGTTCCATCCATGAGGAGATCCGGCCGGAGTTTCGCTCACAGCCCCAAACGATGTGAACAGGGTTCCCGAGATACCAAACGGGCATCCGGTACACCGTGCCACGTACCTACCGCATCACAGCCCACCCCTACGGTCAGCGCTGTCCACGGCCTCCAGTAAGCTACAAACACCAGAAACTACTTGCAACTCCTGGACAGAGGACAAGGGTGAATAAGAAGTCGAGCGGGGTCATATTTCAGGGCCCAATGTATGGTAGTAGCTGAATCATGGATCACAAACACAGAACTCAGTTCCTGAGGACGGCTGCAATGAGACAACCCACCATGTACTCCTACATGGCCTCTCACCGCTACCTTTACCAAATCGTGTTCACACACTTAGCTCACACACAGTAGGACATGTTCACACACCTCTGATTCATCCCCGATGAATCAGACCTGACTCAACTCTAAGCAGTAGCAGGCATGACAAACAAACATGAATGAGTAGGCACAACAGGGCTCAAACAACTCCTACTCATGCTAGTGGGTTTCATCTATTTACTGTGGCAATGACAGGTCATGCAAAGGATAAAGGGGTTCAGCTACCGCAGCAAGTAACAGTTGAATCGTTGTTGTCCTAATGCAGTAAAAGAGAGCAGGAGCGAGAGAGTAGGATTGTATCGGAATGAACAAGGGGGTTTTGCTTGCCTGGCACTTCTGAAGATAACATTGAGTCTTCATCAGTGTCAACGATCACATCATCGGTATCACGTCTATCGAGAGGGGACAAATACCGGCAACACAGAAGGGAACACAATCAATGCAATGCACAATATGATGCATGATCATGACATGGCAAAATGAATGTGTTTTGGGCTAATGCAACTAGCAACAGATTAAATGAAGTTGGTTTGAATACAAGATTCAAATTCAAACTCCATATGTGATTATTCAAATGCCATTTAATTGATTTGTGCTAAACAGCAGCTATAAGTTGTGCTACCATGCATGAAAGTGGTACAGATGGATTCCTTGAATTTTTCTGATAATTTTTCATATATAAATTATTTAATTTGGAGTTACGGTTGAATTTCTATGAATTTTAGAAGTTTTAGGCATTTTCTGGAATTTCCTGAATATTTAGAATTAAAATAATTCCAGAAAATGATTTATGGCGTCAGCACCACGTCACTGTGACGTCAGCAGAGTCAACTGGGCTGGCTCGGGTCAAACCTGACGTGTGGGGGCCACACGTCAGTGACACAGGACCTAATCCCGGTCAAACCCAGCGCTGACTGGGGTTTGACCAGGGGTGGGGCCCACAGTCAGTGGCCTAGGGGGTTGGTTAGTGCGTCATTAGTGGCTAATGACAGCGCCACGTCACTGGCCACCGGAGTTCGGCCGGCGGCGACCCGAAACACGGCGGAAGTTCACCGGGGTTGCGCTACGGGCGGCGGCTGGACGCGCGAAGGGCACCAGAAGGTAGCCCGTGCCCGTGCGCATCTAGGGGGGCCAACGGGAGGTGCGGGGGTGGCCGGGGTTCGCCAGAGTGGAGCCCGAGGCGGCGGCCGGAGCTCGGGGTTGGGGCGAGTTAGTGCTACGGTGCGCAAACGAGCGAGGTGAGCGGCTAGCGGGGCGCTACGCGGTGCGGGGAGCGAGTTAGGCATGCCAGGGTGACCAAATGGTCACCGGAGCTACGCCGGCGACGAGCTCAGGCGGCGGCGTGCTACGGTCAGCTATGAAATGGCGGCTACGGCGAGCGGCAAGCCACGGGGTTAGGGGAAAAACGTGCAGGAGCTCACGGTGGTTCGGATGGGGTAGATGACGAGCTCGGGGAAGCGGAGACGGTGGCGAATCGACGGTGAAGATCCTCGGCGGCCGGCGATGGAAACGGCGATGGTGGCGGCGTTGCAGCGTGTCCGGGACCTTATTGCTCGGTGGGGAGAAAGAGGGGGTCGAGGCGGAGCCTTTGAGCGCATCGGCGAGGCTAGGGGGTGGCGGTGGCCGCGAGGGAGCTCGTCGGTGGCGGCGGCTCCGTTCGGGCGAGTGAGAGAGAGGTCCAGGGGAGAGGATGAGGACGCGGGAGAGTGAGGGAGAGAGGCAGGGAGGTGCGTGGCGTCTCCGGGGCGTCGAGGAGGAAGCAGGAGGTGGCCAGGGGGAAGCAGGAGGTGGCCGAGGCCTCTCGGGCGCACGCCACGCCTCGCCTCTGCCTACTGGCAGAGGAAGACGACAGGGGGGGGGAGTGGAGATGGGCTGGGCCGTGCTGGGCCAGGTAAGTGGCGCCAGGTAACTTCCTTCTCTCTCTCTCTTTTATTTCTTTTCTATTTCTGTTATTTTGTTTTTGATTTAGTTTTAGACACTAATCCATTTTATAAAATCCTGGAAGTAGTTATGTGGCTAGAACTAAAATATACCAAACCACATAAAATGTTCCAGTATTATTGGACATATATTATTTATATATCAAATATATATCCAATGCAAATAGTTAGTTATTTAATTCAAAGGCCCAAAATAATTAACTCTGAGATACCAAAAATATTGTTTTGAGTTTTACCTCTTTGCAATATTTTCAGAGACTAAGAGGAACATTTTCTTGGACTTCTTTGAGAGATTTTAATGTTGATCATTTTTAGAAGGTTTCTGAGGCTTTGAAAATTCCTCAATTCAAATTTCATTTGAATTAAAACATGATGCTCACATGAGGTCTAGCCTAGTGCATAACAGGACCAGGGATGTGACAACTCACCCCCACTAAACAAAAATCTCGTCCCGAGATTCAAGCGTAGGGTAAGGTGAAGGGGGAACGCAAACTAGCACAATCTTCACGATCCAGGTTGCACTTCATAGGAACGTTGATTTCGATCACCATCTTTGTCTCGACGTCTTGTTCTGAGAACTCCAACTACATGACAATGAGAGGAGAAGGAGACTCTAGAAGGATCGATCTTCTCGAAGGTCGAACAACTCAGGATTAACTCACAGAATGAGACATAGCAACATCTCTCGAGTTGAGACACGAGATACACATCAAGAGGGGTGGAAAGAAACGGATGACGAAGGTTCACTAGGTGGACAACAATTCCACACTTAAAAAGGTGTAAACGATTGTCAACGTAGCGAGGAATTGAGTTTCCATGATGCCACAGCGGGACATCCTGGAGGAGGGTGATTCGTAGATTATTACCTTAGGTGGCAAAAAGAATTACCTTTGATATAGAGATCATTGAGACTCTCTATATCAGCCTAAGGCAAATCACAGCAATCGATTGGCGGGGTGCAAAGGAATGGTACACTCGGACTAGAATGGATGATGTGGACTACCTTGTTGAAGACAACGCAATGGATGATTTTTGCTTATCACCGGAAATGGAAGAGACCCATGGTAGAATGGCACATTGGCGGTGAAAGCTGGGAACAAAATGCAAATGTTGGGAATGATTCTGGTAACTGGGGAAGAACCCAACAATAGAGAGTGAACTCACTGTTTGAAAAGGTCATAGCATTGCCGAGGAAACTGAGAGCATCCCAGTTAGTGCCGATGATAACACGTAGCGCTTGTGCGTGCTCTCAAGAACTTGAGCATTTCCATAATCATCAAGGTTTTATCAACATCCGTGTCAAGGGTCCTGGCAACACATCATACTACCATGATAATACCGGTGGAAGATGTAGATGCAAAGGAAGATAACACTTTCTCAGATTTCACCTTAACGAGGCCAAGGGGACGAAATCTGGACGATCGACCGAGAGACATTTAGCACTCCGCTTCTAATGTTCTCCTTGATGTACTAGAGTAACCCATTCATAGATATGGTTTGATATCTAGAACATCAAGTAAAGGTCGTACTTCGGAAACACTAAAATCATAAGGCATAGCTAGGGGGTAAATCCTACGAAGTCCTTATGGGGAGGTGGCCAACTTCCTCAATCAAGATATTATAATAACAGGTCTTCCGGCTAGGTGTGTTGGCCACGACATCCACTTTACCGGTTTTCGAGGGACCGATATTATAGTTCTTGGGAAATGTTCCAAACCATCATATCTGCCTGAGATTCAGATCTGGTTGGTGTCAGGATATTCCAGACTCATCGAGTCTAGGAAGAAAAACGAAAGTTTGCAACACAAATCGATGAGATGACGTTGCGAGATTCTCGGGAATGAACTACGATAGCAAGCTCCAAACATGAGCTGGTTCTGCTACTAACATGTGAACACGTTGTCCCAGACAAGCATGGCCACGTAGTAGTCTTATAATCAAACACTACCGAGTTCGGGTGGGGAACCATAATCGAGGATATCGAAGTCTTTACGCAAGTCCATGATTAGATCCCAAGCATAGACTTCTTTTCCTTGAACAAGTCAATCAGTGGCTTAGTGTGCTAGGGACACATATAGAATGAAGGTTGCAAGTCTCCAGACTACAGAATACTTCGCACGTGTGCATGACTGATTTGGGATGATTCCAAAGGAAACAAAACAATCTTTCTCAAATTCACGGCGGCAACTTTCACCAAATGCACGTGTATAAGAGGAAGTCACTCCTTTCATCAAACAAATACTTCATGAGCTAGCATGAAGAAAATGCTTTCAAAAGTTTCCAACACTAACTTATTGTCCAACAAGATCTTGGAGAAGATAAAATGATGTTGATGAGCTCAACAACAAATCATCGAGATTTCCATGAAGATGGAATTCCACGACTTGGTGAACAAGGTGATAGCATTGGTCAGACCAAAAGATGTAATGGTGTATGCTCGAGGAAAATCCACGAGTAGGACAACATTATGAACATCGTTGGTTCTGATTTGATTTGACGATAGCCCACACTCAAATCAAAGGATTGATAAGACAATAGGTCCAGCAACTGATCATAGGGACCAATCGATGAAGATATCATCTTTCTTCAACACACACTACACAAGAATACCCCTTTGGAACGAGCTAAGTCAGGCAAGCTTTTATCTTCCAACTCTCCAAGTTGTTGTCTAGCTTAACCAACTAGCTCAGGGATATCCAACACAGATTCTTGGAGAAGGGTGGTTCACAAGAAACCAACTTGATCACGAGCTCAACACAGCGGTCAGGTGACAACCTGGTGATACTTCCGAGAAGATATCCGGAAAATCACGAACCACCGATATGTTACTAAGCTCGAGAACAATCTTGCTTTTTGAGGCAAGACGATATGATCAATAGAGCGAAGATTTGAAATAATCCTAACTCATCGATCGAGGAGTGCACCGAGAACAAGGACTAGGTAGCATGATCAACCTTAGAATGATGATTCAAAACCAACACGCTAAGAATGAAATTATTGTCCATTAACTACCAAGCAACAAGGTTGCTAGGAGTATTGAATTCACACATCACGATTCACTTGTCGGCATTCCGGTTGCGACAACACGGAACCGAGGGATGAATAATGATGGCGAGAAGTATCACTACATCAAGAATTCACAAGAGCCGGTGCAATCCTCATGAAAATCCTGACATAAAGACGGTAATACTTCAGGGTAGAACAGAATCAAAAGCTGGGCTGGCATTTTGATCTGCGGAGCACAATTGCTTTGACCCAATCCTAGATATGGAAGAGGTACTGGAGTTTGTTTCTCCTATCATTCCGCGATAGAATGGCTTGACGGACCACAAGAGTAATAGGCATCGATAAACGAACGCACGCATACTCTTGACTATCAATTGATAGACGAAGGTCAGTAGACAACTAAAGAGGGACAACTCAAAGGAACATATAACTTTCTGAGTTGTGGATGCATAAATTAGTATGTCGAACCAAGTTCAACATAATTCTTCCGGATAACCCATGCAGAAAGGTTGAGCTGGCAGAGTCACAATATAGCATGGAGAACTCATCGAGAGCGCTCTTGTTGTCATCTTTTGGTTCAGAAGAACTCCTGCCAAGAATGATTCATGGTAATTGGAAGAAGGATGTACCATGAACCTCGAGGACTATCGCAAAGGTTACTATTATCCTAAAGGAACTAGCAACACTATCAACATGATGTAAGTAGGATGAATCTCGGGTTCAAAACCCAGGAATAGAATACCTACTCCTAAGTAGCATCACGGAATGCTTTCGAGAATAAAGGCCAGAATCATCACACTAGGACACAAATCATGGCTAGACCACTAGATGATCCCCTGAGACACCTAGGGTCATAATAATTATTCCAACATAAAGGTCGAGGCAGTAGAATACCTCAACTCAACAATTAGTGTGATTGAGCTGGCATAAAGGAGCATCGAAACCAGAGGGAAAGGATTTTGCAAATGCATCAGACTATTTAGAAACCTGGAATGACTCGGACAGCATAACGGCTGTAAATGCTCAGAAGAGATTTGAGACATTCACAAAAATGGTGGCATAACCACTCAGAAGCACAATATCAAGGTTTCGAGATCAACAATTAACATACGGAAGTAGTAGAAACTGAACTCAAGCTTAAATCCAACAATCTTATAAGTCTACGGATTAGTAACGCGTGATCCTGATAGAAAGAAGAGATAGCCTAGCTCTTAATCCCCGTAGGAAAGATAAGATGACTCAGATCAGAAGGGCATGAGGTATAAGGAGTAAAAAGAGCCTTACGTTCCATCCCACAATCAATTCCCTTATATAACTAAAGAATTTCTAGACTCAACTTCGACCAGTTTGGCTTGGTAATCCTACAGGCAGTCAAGCTCTGATACCAACGCTGTCAGGACCCCGACTCAATGCCACATCGATCTAGCATGTAACACCTCATATCACTTTGCGGCCTCACGCACGGTATTCCCACGGGTGTCGCCTTACCTTTGCCCGGGACCGTTTGCGCCTTTTGGCACACGTATATGATAGTGTCGCTAGCATCCATATGATAAGGAGCCCGGGCTGACATGGCTAGTCGTAAACCCAAAGTGGCACAAACTTACAGGGACAGGCATCCATGACCCAGCATCGAACGTGTCGGTCATCAGCGAGTGAATCCAGGCTGTAGCACTGGGCTAGCAGGACTCCGGTGAACCGGGCTGTAGCGGGCTAACAGGACTCCGGTATTCATCGCGTGACATTTCCCCGAAGGGACAGACACAGGAACGAAGAAGGACACATGCCGGCCAGCCTAAGTGTTCCGGAGCAGTAGCAAGCTACCATGGCTCGGTGGAAACACTAGGAGACATTTCCCGGTAAGAGAGGCTACTAAGAATAAACAACTAGATAGTCAGATCCCACACATACCAAGCATTTCAATAACATACACACAATATGCTCGATATGTGCAAATACAACATGGCATCACAACATGACTCTACAACTCAAGTATTTATTCAATAGGCTCCGAGGAGCGAGATATTACAAACAGGGGTCTCATGACCCAACATTCAGAGCATACAAATCAAAGCACAAGCGGAAGCTATCATGTCTGAGTACAGACATCTATAAATGAAAAAGGCTGAGAAGCCTGACTATCTACCAGATCCTGCCGAGGCACAAGATCGTAGCTGAGGTAACAAGCTAAACGTCGAAGTCCACGCGGAAACTACTAGTGAGACCGAAGTCTCTCTGCAAAAACATAAAATAGGCAAACGTGAGTACAAATGTACCCAGCAAGACTTACATCAGAACTAACTACATATGCATCATTATCAACAAAGGGGATGGTGGGGTTTAACTGCAGCAAGCCAGCTTTGACTCGGTGGCTATCCTGAACTACGACTGCAAGTAACTCTTTTGAGGTGGCGCACACGAGTCCACATATTCACCATATCAATACACCACTATGGATCCGCTCCCGTCTCCCTACGAGAACGCCATCCATAGCACTCACGCTTATCTTGCGTATTTTAGAGTATCCACTTTCACTTGTCTATGAACTGATATAAGCAACCCAGAAGTCCTTTACCGCGGACACGGCTATTCGAATAGATGATGTTAACCCTGCAGGGGTGTACTTCTTCATACATGTTTCCACCACTTAGCGTCTGCACACGACATGTGCTCGGCAGACTTCAAGCGAAAGCCGACGTGGGTGTAGACCACGACCTACCTAAACACCTCAAGTCTCTAGTCCAGGTTTATCGCCTATTCGGGTTCCATCCATGAGGAGATCCGGCCGGAGTTTCGCTCACAGCCCCAAACGATGTGAACAGGGTTCCCGAGATACCAAACGGGCATCCGGTACACCGTGCCACGTACCTACCGCATCACAGCCCACCCCTACGGTCAGCGCTGTCCACGGCCTCCAGTAAGCTACAAACACCAGAAACTACTTGCAACTCCTGGACAGAGGACAAGGGTGAATAAGAAGTCGAGCGGGGTCATATTTCAGGGCCCAATGTATGGTAGTAGCTGAATCATGGATCACAAACACAGAACTCAGTTCCTGAGGACGGCTGCAATGAGACAACCCACCATGTACTCCTACATGGCCTCTCACCGCTACCTTTACCAAATCGTGTTCACACACTTAGCTCACACACAGTAGGACATGTTCACACACCTCTGATTCATCCCCGATGAATCAGACCTGACTCAACTCTAAGCAGTAGCAGGCATGACAAACAAACATGAATGAGTAGGCACAACAGGGCTCAAACAACTCCTACTCATGCTAGTGGGTTTCATCTATTTACTGTGGCAATGACAGGTCATGCAAAGGATAAAGGGGTTCAGCTACCGCAGCAAGTAACAGATGAATCGTTGTTGTCCTAATGCATTAAAAGAGAGCAGGAGCGAGAGAGTAGGATTGTATCGGAATGAACAAGGGGGTTTTGCTTGCCTGGCACTCCTGAAGATAACATTGAGTCTTCATCAGTGTCAACGATCACATCATCGGTATCACGTCTATCGAGAGGGGACAAATACCGGCAACACAGAAGGGAACACAATCAATGCAATGCACAATATGATGCATGATCATGACATGGCAAAATGAATGTGTTTTGGGCTAATGCAACTAGCAACAGATTAAATGAAGTTGGTTTGAATACAAGATTCAAATTCAAACTCCATATGTGATTATTCAAATGCCATTTAATTGATTTGTGCTAAACAGCAGCTATAAGTTGTTCTACCATGCATGAAAGTGGTACAGATGGATTCCTTGAATTTTTCTGATAATTTTTCATATATAAATTATTTAATTTGGAGTTACGGTTGAATTTCTATGAATTTTAGAAGTTTTAGGCATTTTCTGGAATTTCCTGAATATTTAGAATTAAAATAATTCCAGAAAATGATTTATGGCGTCAGCACCACGTCACTGTGACGTCAGCAGAATCAACTGGGCTGGCTCGGGTCAAACCTGACGTGTGGGGGCCACACGTCAGTGACACAGGACCTAATCCCGGTCAAACCCAGCGCTGACTGGGGTTTGACCAGGGGTGGGGCCCACAGTCAGTGGCCTAGGGGGTTGGTTAGTGCGTCATTAGTGGCTAATGACAGCGCCACGTCACTGGCCACCGGAGTTCGGCCGGCGGCGACCCGAAACGCGGCGGAAGTTCACCGGGGTTGCGCTACGGGCGGCGGCTGGACGCGCGAAGGGCACCAGAAGGTAGCCCGTGCCCGTGCGCATCTAGAGGGGCCAACGGGAGGTGCGGGGGTGGCCGGGGTTCGCCAGAGTGGAGCCCGAGGCGGCGGCCGGAGCTCGGGGTTGGGGCGAGTTAGTGCTACGGTGCGCAAACGAGCGAGGTGAGCGGCTAGCGGGGCGCTACGCGGTGCGGGGAGCGAGTTAGGCATGCCAGGGTGACCAAATGGTCACTGGAGCTATGCCGGCGACGAGCTTAGGCGGCGGCGTGCTACAGCCAGCTATGAAATGGCGGCTACGGCGAGCGGCAAGCCACGGGGTTAGGGGAAAAATGTGCAGGAGCTCACGGTGGTTCGGATGGGGTAGATGACGAGCTCGGGGAAGCGGAGATGGTGGCGAATCGACGGTGAAGATCCTCGGTGGCCGGCGATGGAAACGGCGATGGTGGCGGCGTTGCAGCGTGTCCGGGACCTTGTGGCTTGGTGGGGAGAAAGAGGGGGTCGAGGCGGAGCCTTTGAGCGCAT
Organism: Triticum aestivum; assembly: GCF_018294505.1. Taxonomy (NCBI): domain Eukaryota; kingdom Viridiplantae; phylum Streptophyta; class Magnoliopsida; order Poales; family Poaceae; genus Triticum; species Triticum aestivum. The sequence goes on from NC_057797.1 coordinate 485,502,209, forward strand.
CGGCGAGGCTAGGGGGTTGCGGTGGCCGCGAGGGAGCTCGTCGGTGGCGGTGGCTCCGTTCGGGCGAGTGAGAGAGAGGTCCAGGGGAGAGGATGAGGACGCGGGAGAGTGAGGGAGAGAGGCAGGGAGGTGCGTGGCGTCTCCGGGGCGTCGAGGAGGAAGCAGGAGGTGGCCAGGGGGAAGCAGGAGGTGGCCGAGGCCTCTCGGGCGCGCGCCACGCCTCGCCTCTGCCTATTGGCAGAGGAAGACGACAGGGGGGGGGAGTGGAGATGGGCTGGGCCGTGCTGGGCCAGGTAAGTGGCGCCAGGTAACTTCCTTCTCTCTCTCTCTTTTATTTCTTTTCTATTTCTGTTATTTTGTTTTTGATTTAGTTTTAGACACTAAACCATTTTATAAAATCCTGGAAGTAGTTATGTGGCTAGAACTAAAATATACCAAACCACATAAAATGTTCCAGTATTATTGGACATATATTATTTATATATCAAATATATATCCAATGCAAATAGTTAGTTATTTAATTCAAAGGCCCAAAATAATTAACTCTGAGATACCAAAAATATTGTTTTGAGTTTTACCTCTTTGCAATATTTTCAGAGACTAAGAGGAACATTTTCTTGGACTTCTTTGAGAGGATTTTAATGTTGATCATTTTTAGAAGGTTTCTGAGGCTTTGAAAATCCCTCAATTCAAATTTCATTTGAATTAAAAACATGATGCTCACATGAGGTCTAGCTTAGTGCATAACAGGACCAGGGATGTGACATTATCTTCATAATCAGATTCAATATTTTCAATCTCTCTAGCCCTAGCAAGTCGTTCCTCTAGAAAATCACCAAGTGGCACAGTAGTATCAAGCATAGAAGTAGTTTCATCATAAGTATCATGTATAGCAGAAGTAGCATCATCAATAACATGCGACATATCAGAGCGAATAGCAGAAGCAGGTTTAGGTGTCGCAAGCTTACTCATAACAGAAGGTGAATCAAGTGCAGAGCTAGATGGCAGTTCCTTACCTCCCCTCGTAGTTGAGGGATAAATTGTTGTCTCTTTCAAGTTCTTCATAGTGTCCAGCAGATATAAATCCCAAGTGACTCAAAGAATAGAGCTATGATCCCCGGCAACGGCGCCAGAAATTAGTATTGATAACCCACAAGTATAGGGGATCACAACAGCTTTCGAGGGTAGAGCATTCAACCCAAATTTATTGATTTGACACAAGGGGAGCCAAAGAATATTCTCAAGTATTAGCAACGGAGTTGTCAATTCAACCACACCTGGAAACTTAGTATCTGTAGCAAAGTGTTTAGTAGCAAAGTAATATGATAGTGATGGTAACGGTAACAAAAGATTAATGAAAGAAAAGTAATATTTTTGGTATTTTGTAGTGATTGTAACACTAGCAACGAGAAAGTAAATAAGCGTAAACGAGTATATGGAAAGCTCGTAGGCATTGGATCAATGATGGATAATTATGTCGGATGTGGTTCATCATGTAACAGTCATAACATAGGGTGACACAAAACTAGCTCCAATTCATCAATGTAATGTAGGCATGTATTCTGAATATAGTCATACGTGCTTATGGAAAAGAACTTGCATGACATCTTTTGTCCTACCCTCCCGTGGCAGCGGGGTCCTAATGGAAACTAAGGGATATTAAGGCCTCCTTTTAATAGAGAACTCGAACAAAGCATTAGCACATAGTGAATACATGAACTCCTCAAACTACGGTCAGCACCGGTAAGTATCCCGATTATTGTCACTTCAGGGTTAATGGATCATAACACATAATAGGTGACTATAGACTTGCAAGATAGGATCAAGAACTCTCATATATTGAGGAAAACATAATAGGTTCAGATCTAAAATCATCGCACTCGGGCCCTAGTGACAAGCATTAAGCATAGCAAAGTCATAGCAACATCAATCTCAGAACATAGTGGATACTAGGGATCAAACCCTAACAAAACTAACTCAATGACATGATAAATCTCATCCAACCCATCATCGTCCAGCAAGCCTACGATGGAATTACTCACGCACGGTGGTGAGCATCATGAAATTGGTGATGGCGGATGGTTGATGATGACGACGGCGATGAATCTCCCTCTCCGGAGCCCCGAACGGACTCCAGATCAGCCCTCCCGAGAGGTTTTAGGGCTTGGCGGCGGCTCTGTATCGTAAAACGCGATGAAATCTTCTCTCCTATTTTTTTCTCCTCGAAAGCAGTTATATAGAGTTGGAGTTGGAGTCGGGAGGTGTCCAAGGGGCCCACGAGGTAGGGGGCGCGCCCTGGGGGGGCGCCCCCACCGTTGTGGCAAGGCTGTGGGCCCCCTGGTGTTCATCTTTGGTGAGGATTTTTTATTATTTATTGTAAGATATTCCGTGGAGTTTCAGGTCATTCCGAGAACTTTTGTTTTCTGCACATAAAACAACATCATGGCAATTCTGCTGAAAACAGCGTCAGTCCGGGTTAGTTCCATTCAAATCATACAAGTTAGAGTCCAAAACAAGGGCAAAAGTGTTTGGAAAAGTAGATACGACGAAGACGTATCATTCACCCACCGTAAAATACTTATGCTCTTGAGAGAAGCCACTAGTGAAACCTATGGCCCCCGGGTCTATCTTCATCATATTAATCTTCCAACACTTAGTTATTTCCTTTGCTTTTTACTTTGATTTTATTTTACTTTGCATCTTTATCATAAAAATACCAAACAAATTATCTTATCATATCTATGAGTTCTCACTCTCGTAAGTGACCGTGTAGGGATTGACAGCCCCTTATCGCGTTGGTTGCGAGGATTTATTTGTTTTGTGTAGGTGCGAGGGACTCGCGCGTAGCCTCCTACTGGATTGATACCTTGGTTCTCAAAAACTAAGGTAAATACTTACGCTACTTTGCTGCATCACCCTTTCCTCTTCGAGGGAAAACCAATGCAGTGCTCAAGAGGTAGCAAGAAGGATTTCTGGCGCCGGTGCCGGGGAGGTCTACGCAAAAGTCAACATACCAAGCACCCATCACAAAACCTTATCTCCCGCAATACATTATTTGTCATTTGCCTCTCGTTTTTCCTCTCCCCCAATTCACCCTTTCCGTTTTATTTGCCCTCTCTCTATATATCCTCCCTCTCTTTCTCTATTTGCCTCTTTTTGCCTTTTGCATTTCCGCCGTTATGTCTGAAATTGGGGAAATTATTGTTGATATGGACAATAATAATATCATGAAAAATTCTGATGCTCCTGCTGAAGAACCCCCTATCTTACATACAAAAAAATTCCGTATTGGTAGTGGTAATATTATTGGAAAAGGAGTTATCCAAGATTTTTTTACTTGTGCCAGTGCTTTACCTTCTATGGGTAGTTCTATCCTTCATAGAACTAGTAGTCTTGCAGACGCTATTGCCATGCTTGTAGTTGAACTTGAAAGACAATTCATGCACATGCACCCTTGCATACAAAGGATTTTCCTAGAATTTTCTAATATTGAGCATTCTTCTGTTAAGCGTGCCGCTACTATCTTTTTGGCTCATGAGTTTAGATGCATAATAAAAGAGGCCAATGAAATCTTTGCGCATTATAGGATGGACGCATGCCGTCCTCCCATAGAGGCTATCCTTTTTGATCAAGAAGAAATAATGCGCTTTCAATCTCTAGACTATGTTGCTTTCAATGAAAATCTTAGAAAAAGGGTTCCTACCAATGTTTTAGTTGATTGAATTTCTGAACTTAATGATAATTTGGCCATTCGAAATAATGAACTAGGATATTCTCTTGAGTATAGGCTCACAAAGTTCTGTCAAAAGAATGCTTATAATGATGAATTGGCTGGGCAATATGAAGGGCCAAAGGTGGAACCTATACCTCCCAAAGTTGATCTTGGGGACTTTTGTCCCATTAAATTTATCCCTTTTGATTACTTTTGCTTGTCTCAAAGAAAACTTTCCGCCGAACGTAGAGATTATGAAATGAGTTTTAATGATCTATCTTACTATTATGGCAACACCTAGATCTATCCTAGCTTTTTATGCCTAGCTAGGGGCGTTAAACGATAGCGCTTATTGGGAGGCAACCCAATTTTATTTTTATTCCTTGCTTTTTGCTCCTGTTTAGTAATAAATAATTTATCTAGCCTCTTTTTTGGTTGTGTTTTTGTGTTTAGTTAGTGTTTGTGCCAAGTAGAACCATTGGGAAGACTTGGGGAATGTCTTGTTAATCTTGCTGTAAAAAACAGAAACTTTAGCGCTCACGATAACTGCTGCCATTTTTATTTCGAAAGTGATATTTAGTTCATTCTTTTTGAAGATGATTAATAGAAAAATTCCTCACGCCCAGAAATTTATTTTAGAATTTTTGGGGTTTCAGATCTTGCGCTAGCTACAGATTACTACAGACTGTTCTGTTTTTGACAGATTCTGTTTTTCGTGTGTTGTTTGCTTATTTTGATGAATTTATGGCTAGTAAAATAGTTTATAAACCATAGAAAAGTTGGAATACAGTAGGTTTAACACCAATATAAATAAAGAATGAGTTCATTACAGTACCTTGAAGTGGTGTTTTGCTTTCTTTCGCTAACGGAGCTCACGAGATTTTCTACTTTAAGTTTTGTGTTGTGAAGTTTTCAAGTTTTGGGTAAATAATTGATGGATTATGGAGCAAGGAGTGGCAAGATCCTAAGCTTGGGGATGCCCATGGCACCCCAAAGATAATTTAAGGACACCAAAAAGCCAAAGCTTGGGGAGGCATCCCCTCTTTAGTCTACTTCTATCGGTAACTTTACTTAGAGCTATATTTTTATTCACCACATGATATGTGTCTTGCTTGGAGCGTCTTGTATAATTAGAGTCTTTATTTTTCAGTTTACCACAATCATATTTTCTGTACACACCTTTTTAGAGAGACACACATGATTCGGAAGTTTTTAGAATACTCTATGTGCTTCACTTATATCTTTTGAGTTATATAGTTTTGCTCTAGTACTTCACTTATATCTTTTAGATCACGGTGGTGGATTTGTTTTATAGAAACTATTGATCTCTCATGCTTAACTTAGATTATTTTGAGAGTCTTAAATAGCATGGTAATTTGCTTAAATAATCCTAATATGCTAGGTATACAAGATTAGTAAAAACTTTCTTATGAGTGTGTTGAATACTAAGAGATGTTTGATGCTTGATGATTGTTTTGAGATATAAAGATGGTGATATTAGAGTCATTCTAGTTGAGTAGTTGTGACTTTGAGAGATACTTGTGTTAAAGTTTGTGATTGTCGTATCATGCACGTATGGTGAACCGTTATGTGATGAAGTCGGAGCATAATTTATTTATTGATTGTCTTTCTTATGAGTGGCGGTCGGAGACGAGCGATGGTCTTTTCCTACCAATCTATCCCCCTAGGAGCATGCGCGTAATACTTTGCTTTGATAACTTGTAGATTTTTACAATAAGTATATGAGTTCTTTATGACTAATGTTGAGTCCATGGATTATATGCACTTTTCTTCCTTCCACCATTGCTAGCCTCTCTAATACCGCGCACTTTTCACCGGTATCATACACCCACCATATACCTTGCTCAAAACAGCCACCATACCTACCTATCATGGCATTTCGATAGCCATTCGGAGATATATTGCCATGCAACTTACCACCGTTCTGATTATTATGACACGCTCCATCATTGTCATATTGCTTCGCATGATCATGTAGTTGACATCGTACTTGTGGCAAAGCCACCGTTCATAGTTCTTTCTTACATGTCACTCTTGATTCATTGCATATCCTGGTACACCGCCGGAGGCATTCACATAGAGTCATATTTAGTTCTAAGTATTGAGTTGTAATTGTTGAGTTGTAAGTAAATAAAAGTGTGATGATCATAATTTTTAGAGCATTGTCCCAAGTGAGGAAAGGATGATGGAGACTATGATTCCCCCACAAGTCGGGATGAGACTCTGGACGAAAAAAAGAAGAGGCCAAAGAAGCCCAAGTAAAAAAGAGGCCATAAAAAAAGAGAAAAGGCCCAAATAAAAAATAAAAAAATGAGAGAAAAAGAGAGAAGGGACAATGCTACTATCATTTTACCACAATTGTGCTTCAAAGTAGCACCATGATCTTCATGATAGAGAGTCTCCTATGGTATCACTTTCATATACTGGTGGGAATTTTTCATTATAGAACTTGGCTTGCATATTCCAATGATGGGCTTCCTCAAGATGCCCTAGGGCTTCGTGAGAAAGTAAGTTGGATGCACACCCACTAGTTTCTTTTGTTGAGCTTTCATACACTTATAGCTCTAGTGCATCCGTTGCATGGCAATCCCTACTCACTCACATTGATATCTATTGATGGGCATCTCCATAGCCCGTTGATATGCCTAGTTGATGTGAGTCTATCTTCTTCCTTTTTGTCTTCTCCACAACCACCATTCTATTTCACATATAGTGCTATGTCCATGGCTCACGCTCATGTATTGCGTGATGATTGAAAAAGTTTGAGAATGTCAAAAGTATGAAAAATTTGCTTGGCTATCATCGGGGTTGTGCATGATTTAAATACTTTGTGTGGTAAAGATACAGCATAGCTAGACTATATGATTTTGTAGGGATAACTTTCATTAGCCATGTTATTTTAAGAAGACATAATTGCTTAGTTATTATGCTTGAAGTATTTTTTTATGTCAATATTAAATTTTTGTCTTGAATCTTTCGGATCTGAATATTCATACCACAATTAAGAAGAATTACATTGAAATTATGCCTAGTAGCATTCCACATCAAAAATTCTGTTTTTATCATTTACCTACTCGAGGACGAGCAGGAGTTAAGCTTGGGGATACTTGATACATCTCCAACGTATCTATAATTTTTGATTGCTCCGTGCTATATTATCTTCTGTTTTGGACATTATTGGGCTTTATTATTCACATTATATTATTTTTGGGACTAACCTATTAACCGGAGGCCCAGCCCAGAATTGTTGTTTTTTTACCTATTTCAGAGTTTCGTAGAAAAAAAATATCAAACGGAGTCCAAACGGAATGAAACCTTCGGGAACATGATTTTTGGAACGAACAAGATCCAGGAGACTTGGACCCTACGTCAAGCAACCAACAGGGAAGTCATGAGGTAGGGGGCGCACCTACCCCCTAGGCGCGCCCTCCACCCTCGTGGGCCCCCTGTTGCTCCACCGACGTACTCCTTCCCTATATATATACCTATGTACCCCCAAACGATCAGATACAGAGCCAAAACGCTAATTCCACCGACGTAACTTTCTGTATCCACGAGATCCCATCTTGGGGCCTGTTCGGGAGCTCCGCCGGAGGGGGCATCGATCACGGAGGGCTTCTACATCAAACACCATAGCCTCTCCGATGAAGTGTGAGTAGTTTAACTCAGACCTTCGGGTCCATAGTTATTAGCTAGATGGCTTCTTCTCTCTTTTTGGATCTCAATACAAAGTTCTCCCCCTCCGTTGTGGAGATCTATTCGATGTAATCTTATTTTGCGGTGTGTTTGTTGAGACCGATGAATTGTGGTTTATGATCAAGTTTATGTATGAGCAATATTTGAATCTTCTTTGAATTCTTTTATGTATGGTTGGTTATCTTTGCAAGTCTATTTGAATTATCAGTTTGGTTTGGCATACTAGATTGATCTTTCTTGCAATGGGAGAAGTGCTTAGCTTTGGGTTCAATCTTGCGGTGTCCTTTCCCAGTGACAGTAGGGGCAGCAAGGCACGTATTGTATTGTTGCCATCGAGGATAACAAGATGGTTTTTTTATCATATTGCATGAATTTATCCCTCTACATCATGTCATCTTTCTTAAGGCGTTACTTTGTTCTTATGAACTTAATACTCTAGATACATGCTGGATAGCGGTCGATGTGTGGAGTAATAGTAGTAGATGCAGGCAGGAGTCGGTCTACTTGTCTCGGACGTGATGCCTATATACATGATCATACCTAGATATTTTCATAACTATGCTCAATTCTGTCAATTGCTCAACAGTAATTTGTTCACCCACCGTAAAATACTTATGCTCTTGAGAGAAGCCACTAGTGAAACCTATGGCCCCCGGGTCTATCTTCATCATATTAATCTTCCAACACTTAGTTATTTCCTTTGCTTTTTACTTTGCTTTTATTTTACTTTGCATCTTTATCATAAAAATACCAAAAATCTTATCTTATCATATCTATCAGATCTCACTCTCGTAAGTGATCGTGTAGGGATTGACAACCCCTTATCGTGTTGGTTGCGAGGATTTATTTGTTTTGTGTAGGTGCGAGGGACTCGCGCGTAGCCTCCTACTGGATTGATACATTGGTTCTCAAAAACTAAGGGAAATACTTATGCTACTTTGCTGCATTACCCTTTCCTCTTCAAGGGAAAACCAACGCAGTGCTCAAGAGGTAGCATAGACCCCGAGCCTAAGGCGCGCTCGGGCTTGGATTCGAGGCGAAGCCAAAGGGTCAAGCGTGGAGCGCCGCGGGCCCCCAAACACTACTAGGGAAAACCTTATACATAAAATTTTAGCAGTACCGCGATACAAAAAGAGACGCTACTGCAAGTTATCAGCAGCGCGGGAACAAAACAAGTGCTACTGCTCCACAGTTAGCAGTAGCGCAGCCCAGTAAAACCACGCTGCCACTAAAATCGACAGCCAATATCCACCACCCTAGATTTAGCAGCAGCCCTCTCCTGCTACCTGCACTACTGCTAAGTGAATAGCTATAGCGAGGTGAGATACCCCACTCTACTACTAGGGTGTCCACCCCACCCCACACCACACCAGCACACCGACCCCGATCGACCCCCACCCCACCAAACTCTCTCTCTCTCTCTCCCTCTCCTCTCATCCACAGCCGCCGCCGCACTCATCCGCCCGGCGATCCCACCGGCCGGCGCCCTTCGCCCTCATCCTCTCCACCTTCCCCTACCTTCTATCCATCTATATGCCCCTAGACTAGATCGAGCAGGCGGGCCGTCAGATCGGGACCGGTCATGCCCACGGCGGGGCATCTGGATCCGCGCCGCCGTCGATCCAGGACGCGACGTTCGGCTCCTTCTCCACATCCACGCCAAGGTTGACGAGGAGTGAAGGGGCTTCCTCCCCGCGCTCTCTCCCGGGACGCCGCCATGCATGCCATCGAGCTCCGACCCCGCCGCCGCCGACATCTCTGACCCATGACGAGCAGCTCAGTCAAGGTATCACCCCCCCTCTCCCCCCCTTTCTCTCTCTCTCTCTCTAATCGCATCTGATTGGGGCTTCTCTCCAGAACTAGTGCGCGAAGGATTTTTCCCCCTTTCTTCTTCCCCGAGCACGAATCCATGGCAGCACGCAGCACAGGTTTGTCCCGGTCGTTGGCGTCTTCGTGGCCCCGCCACAAACCTTGGTCCTTCGATCCTGTACAGAGAGTCGTCGTATGCGTACGACCCGCCGCTCAATTGCAGAATACCCCTCGATGGATTTCCTGGGAGAAAATATAACAAATGCACGCTAAGGACGGTAAGATTTTCTGCAGTGCTCTCTTTTTTCTGGTTGGTAGAGCAAGATTTTGTAGTTTATTTCCATTGCATTTGCTATGTTTGTCGGTAGGGCTATGTCAGGCCAGTGAGAAGCATGAGAAAAAAAAGTATTTTGTATCGGGAGTACCTTTTTTATCAGTGACAATTTGTCTGAATATTATCTGAAAAATGCAAGTGTTTGTCTGTCTGAAATCAGTCCGTATGTGTGTTTTCAGTTTGACAGCAAAACAAAATTCTGCCATACGCCACAACAACATGAAGCAATGAACTTGGCTTTCAGATCAACATCCATCATATACAAAAGATTATATAATATGCACTAGAGTCTTTCTAGTTAGTCAGACTGATTTTGACATATTCTAAAACATAAACTGAAGTTTAACATGTCCAAAAGACAGCTACAGCCACTAGATGTTTGACATCATCTTCACCTGTCCAAAAGACAAAGCTACAACCATTTTTTCATGTCCAAAGACACAGGTTTTAACATGATGTTTCACATCAACTCCCATGTCCCCAAAACCAACCTCCCAAACCACCAAACTAGGCGCCAGGGGGTGCTTTGCCCGGTTTAAGCAGGTTCAGGGGATTAAGTAGGGCAAAATCAAGTCCAGGGGGTGATGTGGTCTAAATGTGAGAGTTCAAGGGGCTATATACATTTAACTCAAAAATCAATCTGTATGTGCCCATGTCTTGATCTTCTGTGCAATAATGTGTCTACCATCCAGGACGGGATCAATCAATCCCCAAATAACACTTCACGCCTATGCATAATCATGCCTGGATGAGATAAAACAGGATGGCAGAGCAATTATTGGTGAAACTGTTGAATTACTTACACACATGATAGAAAAATAATAATTATGAGCTGGTTCTCGTTTTCATTTAGCAGGCCTTGTTTGTTCCCTGCTGCATGCATGCACGCAGGCACAACTTTGTTTGCTTTTGCCTCTGTTCAGACCTGTTGTTGCGGGGCTGCTAGCTTTGGTGCCACGAACAAATTAAGCTTCTTACTCCTTGATCTCAGGCCCATCGTTGCCTTGCCTGCTTTCTAGTGCTTTGTTCTAGCCTCCAAAATAATTTTTCATTTCGTTCTGCTTGCTTGCTATCATCTGAAAGTGTTGTTCTCATCACCAACCCCAGATGGGTGGGGCTGGCAAGGATGTCTTAGACCACTGTCCAGTTGGGATGAATCTGGTTCAGTTAAAAACTGCACTGTCAAATCTGGACAGCCAGCTTCTAGGTGAAAAATGAGTTAGTTATTCTCAGAATTTCGAGTTGCCTCTATATGAAATTTGTAAAGCAAGTTCCAAGCTTTCCGTAGAGTATTTATTTGCGTCGTTTGGATGTATGGTTTGAGAGCAGCCATCGTTTTAGTTTGCTGTCCCAAAAGTTAGTATCCCGAGCGCATTCTTTTCGTATGCCAGTTTACGGCCTTGTAGAGGTTGTTTTAAAAAAAAGTTTCAATATGAATTTTGTAGAGGGTTTGTAGTAGATTGCAAAGCCGATTTCAGTTTCAGTTTGCTCCACCGCTGTGAAAGGTGGAGGAGCCTAGATTGCAAGGCCGATTTCAGTTTCAGTTTCGATCGAGCCTAGATTGCAAGCCTGATTTTAATACTAGCACTCTCCATGTAGCTCCTCAATAATTGTAGTCAATTGGTTGGACAGTCTTCTTGTTTTCATCATTTTTTTCTAGTTATATACGTAGTTGGCTGGGATTATAATGCTATCTTTGCTTACTGTTAACTGTCCAAATTGATGTAGGAAGATAAACAGTTGTTGATCGCTTCCACGATTAGCACCAACTAAGTTTCCTTAGATGTTTGCACCTTAGAAAGTGGTATCTGCTTAATATGAAGATCATTTTTCAGTTCTGTATCTGTAATATTACAAGTAAGAATGGATATTGGCTATCAAGAGTCTCAACTTTATCTCATTTACTGAATGCAGACGCAGCATCTTCACTTCTTTCCTTGCACATTCCTGTTAAGGAAGCAAAGGTAACCCTGCTATCCTGGTATATACAGATAGAATAAAAATATAATACAATATTTGACTACCAATGAAACACATAGAATTAGTTGTTGAACACGAACGATATGGGAAGTTCTCCTTAAGGGATCACGATGTTTTCCTACTTATTCTCCATAGGGCAATTTTACTGCCTGGTGGTTGTTATGAAATTGGATTCTTTTAGCCGTATTATCCTTTGAACATCTATATGAAATGATCTAAGTTTAAGTATATTTAGTTTTGAAGAAAACTAAAGGCAATTAATGTGAAAATTAGATATGTCCTATTACCTGGCAATATATAGTTCATCTAGGCTTGGTTGGCAATATATGTTATCTAGACATTAATTTCATTAGTTTGTAGCTATTACATAGGCGATCTCTTGTTAATAGAAATCACTCACTTTTTTGTTTTCGTATATTTATTCCCGTAGCTACTGTACATCACAACATGCAAGGAAATATATGTCTGCTGAAATTTAATTTTATTTGTTCTTTGCTCTTTACAGAAATCTTGGGTTCTTAAATGGGAGAAGCACATAAGGGAGAAGAAGATGATTGCAAGGATGGAGAGGGAGCAAATCATTTGGAGGCATAGAATGCCACTGTTTGGTGTTTTATGCATTTTTGTTTGCTTTTAACTGTGTTTGCACTAGTTGGGAATAAGTGACGGCAATAAGTGTAGATGTATGGATATACTCTAATGCTCCTGGTTTACTATAAATCTTCGATTTGGAATGATGTGTAATGCTGCTGGTTTATTACAAATCTGGGCTTGTTTTAGTTGTTAGAATTGTATGAATAAAATGGAATTGATGGATTTTATTTTTTAATTCCTAATTAGTTAGTAGTAGTGTGGGGGTGAAATGGAGCGCTACTACTATTCAGGATACTAGTAGCGTGTGGTACTTGAGACGCGCTACTGCTATTTCATTAGTAGTAGCACGGGTGACATCTGCGCTACTAGTAAAATGTTAGTAGTAGCGCGGGTTTACCCCACGCTACTACTAACTATTAGTTGTAGCATGATACTAGTAGTGCGGGTACCCGTGCTGCTAGTAGCCTTTTTCCTAGTAGTGAAAGCCTGCGGCCTCGGTTAACGCATGGTGGTTGATTGGATGTGGGCATCTTTGCTTTCTCATGCTGCCTCGGCAACTGCCCGACTTGACAAGTCCCTGCCACATGCAAGAAATGCCATCATTATCTGTGATCGTGGGGGTGTTGGTTGGCCTTCTCCTGCTATAAATGGGGAGGGGGCAGAGCCCCCGTCGCCCATCTCTTCCCATTCCGCTCGCTTCTTCTTCCTCTGCTCCACCACCGACTCTAATGGCGCCGTCGAAGAGGTTCTCCCCCGCGGAGAAAGGAAAGGCCCCTCGTGAAGGGCCCGACTCCCTAGCGCCTAAACGGGGACGTGGCCGCCCCCGTAAGCACACCACGGCTCCCGCCGTGGCCCCCTGCTCCCGGGGTGGCGATGCTGCGCATGGCGGGGGTGGATCCAGTCGTGGTAGCCCCGTCGATGAGGGGAGACGTGCCGTGGTCACACGACCTACCCGGCCACGCTTTCGCTCAGCAGAGGTGCTACCGGAGTTCGTTGTCTGATCGGTGGATCCGACTGGCAACTGGCTCCAGCTTCCGCGCTTCTTTGCCAATGAGCTCCCGGCCTCTGGTTCAGGTGGGCTCTGGCTGCAGGAGGACGGTTGCTGCAGCAGGGCCTCCTGGGTTGTGGTTGAAGTCTGAGCCGTGGGCAACATAGCTCTGGCTCACGGTTGGCAGACGTTCGCCCGCGCGCGTGGCCTGGGTAAGCAGTGCAGCCTCCACTTCAGGTATGACGGTGATGCGACCCTCTACGTGAGGGCGTTGGGGGAAGATGGTCGTTGCACCGGGTGCTGCCCCGAGACGAACGACGGCAAGGAGGTGCTCGGCCTCGACGATGGCCGCAACGAGGGTGAGCCCACCGGCCGCGCCTCATCCAGCTACGGCGGCTCTTCTCTTGGCGAAATCTCCAGTAGTGGCGGCTACGACCAGCCGCCGCGCCCGCTTTGAAGGTGGTAGCGGGTTGTCTAGTCGTCGCGCCTCCGTGAAGCGCGAGGAGGGGTCCGGCTGAGCTTGGGACGTCGCTGGAGGCCTGCCCCCGTGGTCCTTTGTAACGCTGCTTTTGTTTTGTTCCCCCTTTCTTTCTTGCATCAAAATGAAACCAGTATGGGCCCGGAGGGGCGTGTATCGAACTGTGATTCCTCAGTCATTACGCTATGCTTGTTATTTCTATGTTGTGTCGCTATTTCGTGTGGACATATCTTAGCCTGGCGCGTTCGGGGCAGCCTCTTCTTCACGAGGCACTTGTCTCCTCGTGCCCGTCTTGGTTTAGTGGTTGCTCAGGAACTGCAAAAAAATTTGCTAGGAAGCTCGCTAGGAGACTTATCGTTCACCCGAGCCTTGACCCAGTGCTTCATATCGCGGTACCCGAGGGGCACGAATTAGGAGAGATGTGCCGGTGGTGGGCTCGAACGAGGGTGCCTTATGAGAAGGCAGACCGAAGGCAAAGAGAAGGACCAACGTAGGAAAAAGAAACCCTCACGAAGGCACTGGCCTAGCCCCTTCGCGAGGTATGTGTGAGAGAGAGAGAGCTCAAGCGAACTAGATTCAGAAAAGGCGGCAAAAGGCGACAAAACCAAATCAGCAAGGGACACCAGAAGCAAACTTCGATTAAGAGAAGGCGAGCCAACTACGGAAAGCAAATGAAAAGCCGCGTCCGTCACCTAGCCTAGTCTTCGACATCTTCTCACCAACGCGGAGCTAAGTGCTTCCACTAGGCATGGGAGGGAGCCCTCGAGGCCCGAGGGCGGCTCTCTGGAGACTCCGGGGCGTGTACAACCTCACTCATTATTACGTGAGTGTCACGGGCGGCGATTCTTCATAGGCACCGGGCCTTCTTCACAGGCATTGGGCCTTTCTTCACAGGCACTGGGCCTTTCTTCACAGGCACCGGGCCTTCTTCACAGGCACTGGGCCTTTCTTCACAGGCACCGTGCCTTCTTCACACGCACTGGGCCTTGCTTCATGGGTAGAACTCCCGGAGGTGCTGGATGTTCCAGGCGTTCAGGACGGGCACTCGGTCCTGCGTCTCCAGGCGCGCGGTGCCAGGCCTGGAAATATGGACGACCCTAAACCGGCCCTCCCACATGGGTGAGAGCTTGTGCAACCCCTCCCTGGAGAGGACCCGCCTCAGGACGAGGTCGCCTACCTCAAGCGTCCTGGAGCGGATGTTGCGGCAGTGGTACCACCGCAGCGCCTGCTGGTACCTTGCCGCCCTTAGTGCAGCTTCGCGGCATCGTTCCTCCCCTGGTACGAGGTCCATCCCCCACCTGGCGTCCTGATGCGTTTCATCAAATGCCAGGACCCGTGTAGAGCGATGCTTGACCTCGTGAGGGAGGACCGCTTCGGCTCCATAGACAAGGAAGAATGGGGTGTCGCCCGCCGGCTTCATGGCGGTGGTGCGGATGGAGCACAGCACGGACTGGAGCTCGTCGTGCCAGCCCCTGCCACAGGCCTCAATCTTCTTCTTGAAGGTCCTAGTCTTGAGGCCTCTCAGGACCTTCGTGTTGGCGCATTCAGCCTGGCCATTGCTCCTGGGGTGCGCCACCAAGCGTAGCAGATCTGCGTTCCAAGGTTAGCACAGTATGTTTTGAAGAGGTTACTGGTGAACTGCGAGCCGTTGTCGGTGATGATGCGGTTGGGGACCCCGAAACGGCTCACGAGGCCCTTGTTGAATTTAACCGCGGAACCATCTGGGATGGTGCGGATAACTTCCACTTCCGCCCACTTGGTGAACTTGTCAATGGAGAAGTACAGGTAGCGGTAGCCCCTTGGCGCTCGAGGGAATGGGACCAAGATATCCAACCCCCAGACCATGAACGGCCACGTGAGAGGTACAGTCTGGAGGCCCTGAGCGGGCTGATGGATCTGCTTGGCGTGGAACTGGCAAGCTTCGCAGGACTTCACTAGTTCAGTTGCGTCGTTGAGCGCCGTGGGCCAGTAGAATCCACTGTGGAACACCTTGCCGACGAGGGTCCGTGACGACGAGTGGTGTTCGCAGTCCCCGCCGTGTATGTCAATCAGCAACTCCTTCCCCTGGTTCCTAGAAATGCAACACAACGAAACATCATTTGGTCGCTTCCTGTACAACTCACCGTCCTGGATGTAGTATGCCGTGGCTTGCCGGGCTACGCGCTCTGCATCCTCCTCCTTCTCTGGTAGCGCCCCTTGCATTAGATATTCCTTGAATTCCTTGGTCCAACATCCCTCTTGAGGCTCGAGTGCCAAGAGCAAGCGAGCCCCTGAGGTTGGGCCACAAGCTGGGGCTCCCGTGGCTAGCGGTTGTGGGAACTCCTCCCAAGGCCGTGTCAGGCTTGAAAGTGGTGGCGTCGCTGACGGCTTGAAGAGACGCTCCTCGAAGACGCCAGGCTCTTGGGGCTGCCGCTTGGATGCCCTCCTGGCGATGTCGTCGGCTTCCCTGTTGGTGCCACGGGGCACATGCTGCACCTCCATGCCTAGCAACTACTTTTCCATCTTACGTACTTCCGCGAGGTACGCCTCCATGTGCTCGTCCTTTGGCTCGTACACTTTGTTGGAGAAGTTGACGAGGAGCTATGAGTCGCCCCTGACAGTGAGGTGCTTCACCCCTAGAGCTGCCGCGGCCTTCAGGCCAGCTATGAGGCCTTCATATTCGCAATGTTGTTGGAGACCTTCTCACCCTGCTGAAAGCAAAGCTGCACAGCATAATAGAGCTTGTCATGCGCGGGTGAGATGAGCACTGCTCTAGCCCCCGCGCCCTGGTGCGCGAAGGCACCATCGAAATACATGACCCATCCGTCTGGCGCCTCACTTCCTGGCGAGGTGGACCGGTCCTCGCCTGCTTCCAGCGCCAGGGCATCCGTCCATTCCGCCACAAAGTCAGCGAGTGCGGCTCCCTTGATGACCCTGGTGGTGCTGAACTCCCACTGGAATGCCTGCAGCTCGATGTTCCACTCGGCGACCCTTCCAAAAGAGTTGGGGCTCCTGAGTACCCTCTCCAACGCGTAGGCCGAGACGACCTTGATGGGGTGGCCCTGGAAATAGTGTCGTAACTTGCACGAGGCCACCAGGAGTGCGAGCAGGAGCTTCTGAGGCATGGGATAACGTGCCCTTGCGTCCCGTAGCACTGTGCTGACGAAGTACACCGGGTGCTCGACGAGGACCGTCGTGTTGGTGAGGCTCGCATCTTGCGCAAGCTAGGGTGCCTCCTGAGGTGGTGGGACCTCTGGCGCCTGGTCGCTTGCGGGGATCTCTACGGTGTCATCTTGCCGAGCTTGGTCTTCTGTTGCTGCCGCTATGCCTCTTGCTGTGCCTTCCTGATCTTGCATCATCTCAGCTGGCGACATAGCTTGGCGCGGCGCACTCTTGGCCTGGTGCTCCTCCCGAACCGCCACTAGCGCAGCGCTGGCGGAGTATGGGGTGGCGGCAAGATAGAGTACTAGGGGGTCGAGAGGCCGTGGCGCCACCAATCCCGGTGGGCTGGTCAGGTATCTCTTGAGGTCTTGGAAGGCCCGGTCGGCCTCTGGAGTCCACTCGAATGGGCCCTTCTTCTTCATCAGCTTGAAAAAGGGTAAGGCGCGCTCTCCCATCTTGGAGATGAAGCGCCCCAATGCAGTCACCTAACCAGCCAGCTTCTGCATTTCCTTCAATGGCCTTGATCTTCTCCGGCTTTGCCTCGATCCCTCTGTGCGACACGAGGAATCCCAGCAGCTTGCCAGAAGGAACACCGAACACACACTTCTCCGGGTTAAGCCGCAAGTTCACCTAGGGCAAGCTCTCGAAGGTACCCACCAGGTCTTGGATAAAGGTCCTCGCCTCCCGAGATTTCACCGCAATGTCATCGACGTAGGCCTCCGTGTTCCTCCTGAGCTGCCACCCTAAAGCGATGTGCATGTAACGCCCTCGATGCGGCTATATCTCCTACGTGTCGAAGCACGATTTAGAGACATAACTGCATTGAAAGCAATGTCGCAAGTGAGGTAATCTTCACACAACCCATGTAGTACATAAGGAAAAGAGATACATAGTTGGCTTACAATCGCCACTTCACACAATTCATGAATAAAGCATTACATCAAACAGATACAATCAAGGTCCGACTACGGAACCAAAATAAAAGAAGACTACCCCAAAAGCTACACAGATCCCCGATCAGCCCCAACTGGGCTCCACTACTGATCAACTGGAAACAGAACAACACAAAGGACAAGATCTTCATCGAGCTCCTCCTTGAACTTGGTAGCGTCATCTGCACGGTTACATCGACACCTGCAAACTGGTTTTGGAAGTAACTGTGAGCCACAGGGACTCAGCAATCTCACACCCTCGCGATCAAGACTATTTAAGCTTATAGGAAGGGTAAAAGTTATGATGTGGAGCTGCAGCAAGCGACTAGCATATATGGTGGCTAACATATGCAAATGAGAGCGAGAAGAGAAGGCAAAGCACGGCCGATAAAAGTATGATCAAGAAGTGATCCTAGAACAAGCTACGTCAAGCATTACTCCAACACCGTGTTCACTTCCCGGACTCCGCCGAGAAGAGACCATCACGGTTACACACGCGGTTGATGTATTTTAATTAAAGTCAACTTCAGGTTTTCTACAACCGGACATTAACAAATTCCCATTTGCCCATAACCGTGGGCACGGCTTTCAAAAGTCCAAATCCCTGCAGGGGTGTCCCAACTTAGCCCATCACAAGCTCTCACGGTCAACGAAGGATATTCCTTCTCCCAAGACAATCCAATCAGGCTCGGCATCCAGGTTACAAGACATTTCGACAATGGTAAAACAAGTCCAGCAACACCGCCCGAATTTGCCGACAAATCCCGATAGGAGCTTCACATATCTTGTTCTCAGGGCACACTCAGATGAGCTCTCCATACAACTAAAACCAAACATCGAGTTTCCCCGAGGGGACGCTGCACAGGGCTCTAGTTTGGACCAACACTCAGAGGACCACTGGCCTGGGGGGTAAAATAATGATGACCCTCAGGAGCGCGACTCCCAAGGGAAAAGAAAAGGCTAGGTGGCGAATGGTAAAACCAATGTTGGGCATTGCTGGAGGAGTTTTATTCAAGGCGAACAGTCAAGGGGTTCCCATTATAACCCAATCGCATAAGGAACGCAAAATCCGGGAACATAACACCGATATGACGGAAACTAGGGCGGCAAGAGTGGAACAAAACACCAAGCATAAGGCCGAGCCTTCCACCCTTTACCAAGTATATAGATGCATTAATTAGATAAGAGATATTGTGATATCCCAACAAGTAAATATATTCCAACAAGGAACAACATCTCTATGTTCCAACAAGGAACAAACTTCAATCTTCACCTGCAACTAACAACGCTATAAGAGGGGTTGAGCAAAGCGGTAACATAGACAAACAATGGTTTGCTAGGACAAGGTAGGTTAGAGGCTTGGTTAAACAATATGGGAGGCATGATAAGCAAGTGGTAGGTATCGCGGCATATGCTTAGCAAAAGAGCGACCAACTAGCAAGCAAAGATAGAAGTGATTTCGAGGGTATGTTCATCTTGCCTGAAATCCCGCAAGGAAGAAGAAACGAGTCCATGAAGAAGACAAACGGACGTAGTCGAACGCGTCCTCACAAACGCGACATTACCGGAACCAACTCCAAGAAGCAACACCGGAAATAAGCACACAACATAGTAAACAACCAACACACGAACATGGTATGATATGCGGGATGCGGTATGTGATGCATATGCATGATTTGGAAAGGAATGATTGAACCTGGCCTCAACTTGGAAATCCAAGAGTTCCACTGGAAAGGTGAGGTGATTTCGGTTGAAATCGATATAAAGATCACTGGAATCGGATGCACGGTTTGGAAATGGCAAGCAAAACAAATATGGCACCGGTCTGCGATAATCAGCAAGTGACCATCTAAATGCATCAAAATAAATATGCTACAACACTCAAACATGACAACCAAATACATGGAAGGGATCAACTCAAGATTCTTGACACAATATGAACACTGAGCTACGGCTAATTCACCCATTAACATGTTCAAACAAGCATGGCAAAAGTGCAAATGATAATAGGTTTCAGACTTAGTGAAATTAACACAAGTCTGGAATTTAACATCAGGAAGCACACTTTAGAGCACAAAAACTACATGCTATAGGAACTTAACGTGGAAAGCAAGGCCTGTCATGAAGCTACTCAAAGCACTTAACAAAAGTCCCTTAGTGACCTTGAGCCAAAAGGGATCAGAAAATACAATTGCAAGCATGTGAACATGGCAAAAACATAAACAGATCTCAGACTTAGTGAAAAACTGGAGCATGCAAATCAGTTAACAAGTAGGCATGTTTACGAGCGCGATGCACTCACTACAGAGCATGGCATGACAAACTAAGCATACACACATCAAGAATACATGGCATAGAAGCTATACATGGCAAGAACAACAACATAGCATGCACGGATCAATAGCAACATCCTCAGCAAAATCGCTAAACATGTCAACAATCTGCCAGGATTCACGATATAGCAAAAGTAGAGCTCGATTGACTCAAGCTAGGTTGCTCCATAAATTCAAACAAAGACAAGGATGGATAGAGCACCACAATTTTAACAAAACATCCTTACTGATCATCCTCAAAAGAGGCACGGATCAGTAGAAAACAACATGAACATATTGCATAACGACAAAATCAGGGCAAGGACTTAGAGAAATTCTAAGTCCCTGAAATCAGCATTACCGATTACGCTACTTTGCAAGCTTGTGCTAGTCACCACAAAGGTCACAAAAATACATGGCAAGCACCACTGTAAATATGGAATGGCATATAACAAAACACATGTAGAGCTCAGGATCATAGCATGCACACGTTAATCATGGCAAAAATGACAAAATGCCATTTGCTGAAACAGATATAACAAATTCATCACATAGCCCTCTTCCAACAGCATTTAGGGCATCAAGATGAGCTCAAATGAAAATGATGCAATGATATGAAATGATGTACTCGTCGAGACGAACATTTCGGTATGCTACACGCCCAAAACGGAGTTACGATGGCAGAGTTATGACATGATGAAAAGAGGCACATGAAACTGGAATCTGGGAACTTAGAGAAATATAACCTCGTGAAAAAAATACACCGGGCCGGAGGGAGTGGGCCGGCAGGGACGGAGCTGGGCCGCGGCGAGGACGATTGGGCTGGCCCACACAGGCGCGGTCAACGGAGGGAGCGGATCGGGTCTCTCCCGATCCATCTGGAGGGCGGCGGTGGCCTGAGGGAGCTCGGCTCTAGCGGTTGTCGCCGGTGACACAGTCGGGCCCGGCGAGGAGGGTGGATCCGGCGAGCTCCATGACGGATCTGGACGGGGCCGGAGGAAGGGAGGCGACGGCGAGGGAAGGCGGCGTCGGGACGGCGCAAGGCGGTGCCGGCGATGGTGGCCCGCGGCGGCGAGGGCGCACTGCGGCCGGGAAAGCCGGTGGCGTGGCTGGCGTGAACGCCGGCGAGCAGAGAGCAGGCGGCGGCGGAGCTTCGTCGGCGGAGGCGGGCGGCGCGCGGGACGGCTGATCGGGTCGGGAGCGCCGCGGCTGGGCCCGATGGGCCTGGCGGGTGGCGCGGCGAAGTGGGGAAGGACCGTGGCGACGTGTCGCGCTGCTGTTGGCCCGGAGCGGTGGCGCGGCTGATGTGGCAGCCCCTGATTCATCGGGGTGATGTGGCGGTGGGGTGGACATGTCTAGCCAGCGCGGGGAGGAGTGTCCGGCGGCGCGGGGAGGAGTTTTTTGGGTTTCATCTGCGCGAATTTCGGAGGGGATCACATATATATAGGTAGAAGGAGCTAGGAGAGTCCAAATAAGGTGCGGTTTGCAGCCACACGATCGTGATCGAATGCCCGAGATGATGGAGGGGGTTTAGCTGGGCTTTGGGCCACTTTGGAGAGGTGTTGGGCTGCAACACACACGAGGCCTTTTTGGTCCCTCGGTTAACCGTTGGAGTATCAAACGAAGTCCAAATGGCACGAAACTTGACAGGCGGTCTACCGGTAGTAAACCAAGGCCGCATGACAATTCTCGGTCCAATCCGGAAATGTTTAACACCCGCACATGAAAAGAGGTAAAAAGGGACACCGGGTGACATAGGAGTGCCGGATTGCAAAACGGACAACGGGGAAAATGCTCGGATGCATGAGACGAAACATGTATGCAAATGAAATGCACATGATGACATGATATGCAATGCATGACACGCAAGCAATGACAAGACAACCACAACGAATAACTGAAGGACACCTGGCACAACGGTCTCGAGGCGTTACAACACTCCACCACTACGAGAGGATCTCATCCCGAGATCTAGAATGGCACCGGAGGAAAAACGGAAGAGAAAGAGAAGAGGTAAAACTAAGTTGCTTCTTTGACAAACAAGAAACCAAAGAACCTTGAAAAGGTTGAGCAAAATGAAAGAAAGAAAGCAATGGAGAAGAACAAAGTTGAAAGCACTCTGTTAAGAAAGAGGAACAAGGAAGAACCAATTCGAATAGCACTCCGGTTGAGAAGGGATGCAAGACTTGATAAAATGAGAGAGCTTGAGCAAAAGGGACACAACACTCCGGTTAAATGGATAAACCAAGAAAAGAACACGATCTTCACAATTCGAGATGATGACTGAAAAGAGACGAGATGCTATCTCACCGGGAGGATGAAAGAAGAACTTGGGTCCTTTATAAGCACCATAATTAGCAACAATCCTTAGGGAAAGTTTTAGGTGAAATATAACCCAAGATAACTCCAAAGAAGAGATTGATGGATTTAAAATACCTCATTCCTAACAACATGTGAATCATGAAACATGAAACAAAATTATCAAGAATGACATAATACCACTGAAAGTGCATTATATCGATTAGAGGGGGGGTGAATAGGCGATTTTTATGTAAGTCTTCAAAACGTGGAAGTTATGAAGACAAACGATAGAAATAAACCTATTACCATGCAGCGGAAGGTAGACTACACTGGGCAAGCCATAGTCAAGTATTCAATGAAGTGAAAGCACAATGACTTAATAGCAGCAATGTAGTAAGGATCAGGTAGGAAGATATTATGAAGCCATACAGAACATGCAGTCACTCAGTGAAGACAAAAGATAGTGCAAACATACAATGGCTTCACAAGGAGCAACAGTAAGTAAAGGGAAGGGAAGATGAAACTAGTGACTCGTTGAAGACAATGATTTGTTGGACCAGTTCCAGTTGCTGTGACAACTGTACATCTGGTTGGGGCGGCTAGGTATTTAAACCTTAGGACACACAGTCCCGGACACCCAGTCTTGAACACACAGCTCAGGACACCCAGTCCTCACCGTAATCCCCTTGAGCTAAGGTCACACAGACCTCGCCCAATCACTCTGGTAAGTCTTCAAGGTAGACTCCCAAACCTTCGCAGACTTCGTTCACCGGCAATCCACAATTTCTCTTGGATGCTCAGAACGCGACGCCTAACCGGCTGGAGGATGCACAATCCTCAAGTGTAATAAGTCTTCAGATCACACAGACAAGAAGACTTAAGTGATGCCCAATTCTCTCTGGCTCTGGGTGGTTAGGGCTTTATCCTCGCAAGGAATTCTCTCTCAAAGGCTTCAAGGTGGGTTGCTCTCAAACGACAAAAGCCGTATTCTCAATCTGAGCAGCCAACCATTTATGGTTGTGGGGGGTGGGCTATTTATAGCCACTTGGCAACCTGACCTGATTTGTCCGAAATGACCCTGGGTCACTAAGGAACTGACACGTGTTCCAACGGTCAGATTTCAAACTCACACGGCAACTTTACTTGGGCTACAAGCAAAGCTGACTTGTCCGACTCTGGACAAGATTCGCTCTCATAGTCTTCACTCGAAGACATACGTTTTTGGTTAGACATCACTTCAGTCAGTCTGACTGGTTCTCTTGGACCCCACTTAACAGTACGGTGGTTCCTATGACTCAACACAAAAGAAAAAGAACTATGAAAGATCTAAGTCTTCGAGCTCCATAGGCTTCATGTGGTGTCTTATCTTGTCACAGTCTTCAATGTGAATATCTTCGTATACCACCTTTGACTTCAATGTCTTCATACATTTTTAGGGGTCATCTCTGGTAGGAAAACCGAATCAATGAGGGACTTCTACCTGTGTTATCCTGCAATTCTCACAAACACATTAGTCCCTCAACTAGGTTTGTCGTCAATACTCCAAAACCAACTAGGGGTGGCACTAGATGCACTTACAACCACCTCCAATAATATGGTAAAAAGCATTGCACCCCGAATTGCAAGATGAAGAATGCTTGAGCTCCTTTGAAAAAAATCTCGATGAACACTTCGAGAAGGAATTAAATCTTTGATGAACCATCATGTAGAACCTCCATGAAGAACTCCGTTAAACAAAAGAATGATCAAACGGAAAGAAAGGGTAGTTGAAAAACACAAGGTGGAACCTTGTAAGGATTTAGATAGATCTCCATGATTACGTAATTGCGAGAGCTTGGAACTCCGGGAAAGAAACATCAGACACATGAAATCGAGAATTTGATGAGCCTCCGGAATAGGGAATTAATCACTTGGATGAACAAGAATAAGGATTACGTTATGCGTATCCTTCACCAATTTAAATTGATGACAAACAACAGATTTGGCATACTACTTATTCTCGTAGAAAAAAATTAAGATAGATATAGCGCAAACTTGGGAAGGTCTTGATGGAACCGCCGGTGGGATTTGGAACAACGAATGAATTGATATGATAACAAGGTAAGAGAAATCTTGAACGAACCACCGTAAGAATTAAGAGTGAACGAAGAGAAGATAAAGAAAACACCGGGACAAATTATAAAATCAACGAAGATGCTTGAGAGGATTTAGATACATGGGAACGAAGAGATCACGAGCCGATTAGAGATCACTTGAACGAAACACGGGTAAGATTGGAGAATGATAACTCAAAGCTGAGAATGAATAAACCTGAATTGATGGACTCCAGATAGGTGAAAGGAATTCTCACAATCAAAACAATTATGAGAGAATGGCGGCAAGCTAGCATCATGAATCTTGAAGAGAATGGAGCAAGATTGAGAGAAAAATCTTCTTCGGTCTTCAAAATCCAAGAATGACGACGAGAAACACCACCATGAATTATTTAGACACTCCAGAATGAAGAATGGAAAGGTTGAGCCAACGATGAAAAGAATTTGGAAGATCTTGGAGAAAAACATTTTCCTGATGACAATTCATTCTTACGTCAAACTTTGAAAGAATTTGAGGATAGCTCCGGGAAAATAAGAAGAGTCAGGTAAGATCCTAGGAAAAGACCTGTGGGTTAGGGCCCACTCAAAAGAAACACCATTGAAATGATTTAAAAGAGAGGTTGCACCGGTTGAATTAAATGGCTAGAATGAGATAACAATCTCGAAAGAGCTTGAAAGGATTACGAAAGCAGAGTGGAAACACGAATCTTCTAAGATTTCTTGAGCACTCCGGAACAAATGAATAGTGAAGATTGGATGATTATGAGGTGCACCGGCATAAGAAAAGCATTGGGCAAAAGAAAAGACTATGCTCAATACCAAAGCTTGAATTGAATCCACCAGAGAAGAAAAAAGAACGAAGAATGATGAACTAGAAGCTTCGTTAGCATCTTCTTGCGAATTACCAGATAAGAACATTGAAGGAAAAGAGTGAAGAGACTTCCATCAATAAAATGATACTTGATTGAGAAATCTGCATCCTTGAAGAAAAAGGGTGGGTGGGTGGGAAAACAAAGGCAACTTGAAGACGGATGAAGCAAACACCGTTGAGAAGAACTGAAACTAGATCTTGCGGATGTTGAAATGATCGGATCCACTTGAAGAGAAACACGCCGATTGAAAAGGATTGGCAAGACAATCTCGATGATCAAGAAGGATTGGTATTCACATCAGAGTATGAGAACACCATAAGGGGAAGGTATGGAATCAACACTTGACATTGAAGCAACTCGAATACAACAACTCAAAAACAAAACAAAGGATTGGCTTGCGGAATAAGCCGGAACAAACATATGATAGAGATTTCATTCGAAGTTTTTGTGGTGGGGCCTACACGGGCTCGATCGTACAACACCATCATGTACAAGGCAGTGCACATGACATACGAAGCGTCCCCGAGTCGGCATAGCCAAGGACTCTTTAAGACACAACGAGACCACTGTAAAACCAATCGTGGATAGGCGGACCACTAGACGTCGAACCCCAATTTCATATCATACATCTAACGGAAAGATATCCTAAGAGCTAATTGAATTCTCACTTATAAACTCCCAAAAAATTTCGGTTATGCAATCAGGTGTTGGGGATACAGGGGAAGCATAATATCTCACCCAAATCTAGCAAATCCTACATCCAACTGTATCCATCCTTCAACACATAACCAAGAAACCTTCGGAAATCGTCTACCTCAACCTTCGAAAAGCATCCATTATACAAGTTATGGCAATACTCCCGAACTCCCGCCCCAGTACTGGGTGACGTCGAGGTTATCTCACCAACAACTGCATAAAAGAGATTTTCGATGTCGGCGAAACTAAACTCAGGTATTCCAGAACTGCAACGATAAAATTGTGACGACAACACCTTGGAGCTCAACTCCCCGGGACACTGCCACAACCCCTAAATGATAGGAGGAACCAAGAACAATGTTCTCGTCACAAAACCATCGGAACGATTCCAAGATACCCGCGTGATCCTAAATTTTTTTAGTGAAATTTGAGAAGAGAAGAGTCAAAACTCTACGTCGGGATGCCTCACCAAAGCGACGAAGGGACTGAGGAGTAAAAAGAATTCCTAACTCTCTGATATATATAATCCTAAATGACTCAAAACATTTCTAGACTCAATAACGCCAGCGATTCGATCAAGCAGGGGGCTCCTAAGGTCGGGGAAGGCTCTGATTACCAACTTGTAACGCCTTCGATGCGGCTATATCTCCTACATGTCGAAGCACGACTTAGAGGCATAACCACATTGAAAGCAATGTCGCAAGTGAGGTAATCTTCACACAACACATGTAGTACATAAGGGAAAGAGATACATAGTTGGCTTACAATCGCCACTTCACACAATTCATGAATAAATCATTACATCAAACAGATACAATCAAGGTCCGACTACAGAACCAAAATAAAAGAAGACTACCCCAAAAGCTACACAGATCCCCGGTCGACCCCAACTGGGCTCCACTACTGATCAACTGGAAACGGAACAACACAAAGGACAAGATATTCATCAAGCTCCTCCTTGAACTTGGTAGCGTCATCTGCACAGTTACATCGGCACCTGCAAACTGGTTTTGGAAGTAATTGTGAGCCACAGGGACTCAGCAATCTCACACCCTCGCGATCAAGACTATTTAAGCTTATAGGAAGGGTAAAAGGTATGATGTGGAGCTGCAGCAAGCGACTAGCATATATGGTGGCTAACATACGCAAATGAGAGCGAGAAGAGAAGGCAAAGCATGGCCGATAAAAGTATGATCAAGAAGTGATCCTAGAACAACCTACGTCAAGCATTACTCCAACACCGTGTTCACTTCCCGGACTCCACCGAGAAGAGACCATCATGGTTACACACGCGGTTGATGTATTTTAATTAAGGTCAACTTCAGGTTTTCTACAACCGGACATTAACAAATTCCCATCTGCCCATAACCGCGGGCACGACTTTCGAAAGTTCAAATCCCTGCAGGGGTGTCCCAACTTAGCCCATCACAAGATCTCACGGTCAACGAAGGATATTCCTTCTCCCAAGACAATCCGATCAGGCTTGGCATCCAGGTTACAAGACATTTCGACAATGGTAAAACAAGTCCAGCAACACCGCCCGAATGTGCCGACAAATCCCGATAGGAGCTGCATATATCTCGTTCTCAGGGCACACTTAGATGAGCTCTCCATACAACTAAAACCAAACCTCGAGTTTCCCCGAGGGGGCGCTGCACAGGGCTCTAGTTTGGACCAAAACTCAGAGGAGCACTGGCCCTGGGGGGTAAAATAATGTTGACCCTTTGGAGCATGACTCCCAAGGGAAAAGAAAAGGCTAGGTGGCGAATGGTAAAACCAATGTTGGGCATTGTTGGAGGAGTTTTATTCAAGGCGAACTGTCAAGGGGTTCCCTTTATAACCCAACCGCGTAAGGAACGCAAAATCCGGGAACATAACACCGATATGACGGAAACTAGGGCAGCAAGAGTGGAATAAAACACCAGGCATAAGGCCGAGCCTTCCACCCTTTACCAAGTATATATATGCATTAATTAGATAAGAGATATTGGGATATCCCAACAAGGAATAACATCTCCATGTTCCAACAAGGAACAAACTTCAATCTTCATCTGCAACTAACAACGCTATAAGAGGGGCTGAGCAAAGCGGTAACATAGCCAAACAACGGTTTGCTAGGACAAGGTGGGTTAGAGGCTTGGTTCAACAATAAGGGAGGCATGATAAACAAGTGGTAGGTATCACGACATAGACATAGCAAAAGAGCGAGCAACTAGCAAGCAAAGATAGAAGTGATTTCGAGGGTATGATCATCTTGCCTGGAATCCTGCAAGGAAGAAGAAACGAGTCCATGAAGAAGACAAACGGACGTAGTCGAACGGGTCCTCACAAATGCGACGTTACCGTTACCAACCCGAAGAAGCAACACTGGAAAGAAGCACACAACATAGTAAACAACCAACACACGAACATGGTATGATATGCGGGATGCGGTATGTGATGCATATGCATGATTTGGAAAGGAATGATTGAACCTGGCCTCAACTTGGAAATCCAAGAGTTCCACTGGAAAGGTGAGGTGATTTCGGTTGAAATCGATATAAAGATCACCGGAATCGGATGCACGGTTTGGAAATGGCAAGCAAAACAAATATGGCACCGGTCTGCGATAATCAGCAAGTGACCATCTAAATGCATCAAAATAAATATGCTACAACACTTAAACATGACAACCAAATACATGGCCGGGATCCACTCAAGATGCTTGACAAAATATGAACACTGAGCTACGGCTAATTCACTCATTAACAGGTTCAAACAAGCATGGCAAAAGTGCAAATGATAACAGGTTTCAGACTTAGTGAAATTAACACAAGTCTGGAATTTAACATCAGGAAGCACACTTTAGAGCACAAAAACTACATGCTATAGGAACTTAACGTGGAAAGCAAGGCCTGTCATGAAGCTACTCAAAGCACTTAACAAAAGTCCCTTAGTGACCTTGAGCCAAAAGGGATCAAAAAATACAATTGCAAGCATGTGAACATGGCAAAAACATAAACAGATCTCAGACTTAGTGAAAAACTGGAGCATGCAAATCAGTTAACAAGTAGGCATGTTTACGAGCGCGATGCACTCACTACAGAGCAAGGCATGACAAACTAAGCATACACACATCAAGAATACATGGCATAGAAGCTATACATGGAAAGAACAACAACATAGCATGCACGGATCAATAGCAACATCCTCAACAAA
This sequence comes from Triticum aestivum, assembly GCF_018294505.1. Lineage (NCBI taxonomy): Eukaryota > Viridiplantae > Streptophyta > Magnoliopsida > Poales > Poaceae > Triticum > Triticum aestivum. The sequence goes on from NC_057797.1 coordinate 485,531,366, forward strand.
ATCGCTAAACATGTCAACAATCTGCCAGGATTCACGATATAGCAAAAGTAGAGCTCGATTGACTCAAGCTAGGTTGCTCCATAAATTCAAACAAAGACAAGGATGGATAGAGCACCACAATTTTAACAAAACATCCTTACTGATCATCCTCAAAAGAGGCACGGATCAGTAGAAAACAACATGAACATATTGCATAACGACAAAATCAGGGCAAGGACTTAGAGAAATTCTAAGTCCTTGAAATCAGCATTACCGATTACGCTACTTTGCAAGCTTGTGCTAGTCACCACAAAGGTCACAAAAATACATGGCAAGCACCACTGTAAATATGGAATGGCATATAACAAAACACATGTAGAGCTCAGGATCATAGCATGCACACGTTAATCATGGCAAAAATGACAAAATGCCATTTGCTGAAACAGATCTGACAAAATCATCACATAGCCCTCTTCCAACAGCATTTCGGGCATCAAGATGAGCTCAAATGAAAATGATGCAATGATATGAAATGAAGTACTCGTCGAGACGAACATTTCGGTATGCTACACGCCCAAAACGGAGTTACGATGGCAGAGTTATGACATGATGAAAAGCAGCACATGAAACTGGAATCTGGGAACTTAGAGAAATATAACCTCGTGAAAAAAATACACCGGGCCGGAGGGAGTGGGCCGGCGGGGACGGATCTGGGCCGCGGCGAGGACGATTGGGCCGGCCCACACGGGCGCGGTCAATGGAGGGAGCGGATTGGGTCTGTCCCGATCCATCTGGAGGGCGGCGGCGGCCTGAGGGAGCTCTGCTCTAGCGGTTGTCGTCGGTGACGCAGTCGGGCCCGGCGAGGAGGGCGGATCCGGCCAGCTCCATGACGGATCTGGACGGGGCCAGAGGAAGGGAGGCGACGGCGAGGGAAGGCGGTGTCGGGACGGCGCAAGGCGGCGGCGGCGATGGCGGCCCGCGGCGGCGACGGTGCACTGCGGCCGGGAAAGCCGGTGTCGTGGCTGGCGTGAACGCCGGCGAGCAGAGAGCACGCGGCGGCGAAGCTTCGTCGGTGGAGGCGGGCGGCGCGCGGGACGGCTGACCGGGCCGGGAGGGCCGCGGCTGGGCCCGATGGGCCTGGCGGGTGGCGCGGCGAAGTGGGGAAGGACCGTGGCGACGTGTCGCGCTGCTGTTGGCCCGGAGTGGTGGCATGGCTGATGTGGCGGCCCCTGATTCGTCGGGGTGATGTGGCGGCGGGGTGGACATGTCCGGCCAGCGTGGGGAGGAGTGTCCGGCGGCGCGGGGAGGAGTTTTTAGGGTTTCATGTGCGTGAATTTCGGAGGGGGTCACATATATATAGGTAGAGGGAGCTAGGAGAGTCCAAATGAGGTGCGGTTTGCGGCCACGCGATCGTGATCGAACGGCCAAGATGATGGAGGGGGTTTAGCTGGGCTTTGGGCCACTTTGGAGTGGTGTTGGGCTGCAACACACATGAGGCCTTTTTGGTCCCTCGGTTAACCGTTGGAGTATCAAACAAAGTCCAAATGACACGAAACTTGACAGGCGGTCTACCGGTAGTAAACCAAGGCCGCATGACAAGTCTCGGTCCAATCCGGAAATGTTTAACACCCGCACATGAAAAGAGGTAGAAAGGGACACCGAGTGACATAGGAGCGCCGGATTGCAAAACGGACAAAGGGGAAAATGCTCGGATGCATGAGACGAAACTTGTATGCAAATGAAATGCACATGATGACATGATATGCAATGCATGACACGCAAGCAATGACAAGACAACCACAACGAATAACTGAAGGACACCTGGCACAACAGTCTCAGGGCGTTATAGTGCATCAGCCGCTTAAAGGTTGCACCCGCGTTGTGCAGTCCAAAGGGCATATAGGTGTAGCAGTACACCCCACATGGGGTCTGGAAGGCTGTCTTCTCTACATCTTTCACCGCCATCTTGATTTGGTGATACCTTGAGAACGCATCCAGGAAGCACAGTAGGTCGCACTCAGTGGTGAAGTCGACGATCTGGTCGATGTGTGGGAGAGGGAATGGATCCTGAGGGCACGCCTTGTTGAGATTAGTGAAGTCGACACACATTCGCTCCTTCCCGCCTTACTTCGGCACCACGACTAGGTCCGCCAGCCATTCGGGGTACCTGACCTCACGAACGGCACCCACCGCCTCCAACTTGCGGGTCTCTTGGATGATGAAGGCCCGCTTTCTCCGTGGACTGCCGCCTTGCTCGCTGCTTCACAGGGCGCACATTGGGGCACACCCTCAGGTGGTGTTGAATCACCTCTCTCGGGACCCCCACCAACTGATTGGGCTCCCATGCAAATATGTCCTTGTTTGCGCGCAAGAACTTCACCAACGCTTACTCTTGGCTGGGGTTAAGGCCGACACCTATGGTGAAGGTGGCTCCTGAGGAGCCGTCCTCATCGATCGGCACCGGCTTTGTCTCTGCCTTGACTTGGGTGAACAACTGCTTCTTCTTGGTCGGTGCGGCCTCCTTGGCCTCGGGGCACCGGTGCCGACGGGCTGCGCCGCTGCAGCGGTCCTGATGGCAAGTTTGAGCACCGTCACGGCCTCCTTAGTGTCCCCCTTGATGGTGAGGACACCCTTGCTTCCTGGCATTTTCATTAGATTGTAGGCTGGATGAGTTGCTGCCATGAACTGGGCCAGGGTTGGGTACCAGAGGATAGCGTTGTACGGGAGGCCGATACGAGCGATGTCGAAGTCGACCAACTCGGTGCGGTAGTTGTCGCGCGTGCCAAAGGTGACGGGAAGGCGGATCTGCCCCAGGGAGCGGGCCGCACCACCACCAACTCCCGAGAAAGGCTTGTTGAGGATGAGTCGTTCGAGCGGCACATGAAGCAGGATGAAGGCCTCCATGGAGAGCAAGTTGAGGCCTGCGCCGCCGTCGATGAGGGTCTTGGTGATGGCCACGTTGCAAATGGTGGGCGTGCAGAGCATCGGAAGCATGCCCGACTGGTGGTGGTGACGGGGTGGTCTTCTGAGGTGAAGGTGAGGTCGGCCTCGGGCGCGGCCCAGCCCGGCGGAGCCCCCGAGCGCGTGGAAGCAGCGCCGATCTGGCGGAGGAACGACTTGATGTGGCACTTTGAAGGCGGCGCCTGTGAGTCGCCTAGCAGGGCCACGACCGCGTGGTGCACCGTTGCAGCGTAGCACACAGGGAAGAGGTCATGGAGCTCCTCCCAAGACGCCACTATGGATTCGGGAAGGTTGAGCAGCCAGACGCGCGGTTCGCCGGCGAGGGCCATGGGAAGCCAGTTGGCCATGACCTTGTCGTCTCCGCGGGCTTCGAGGACGGCCTCCTCGTACGCCAGCAGGAAAGCTGACGGGTCTGCCGCGTCGTGACGACCCACAAGTATAGGGGATCTATCGTAGCCCTTTCGATAAGTAAGAGTGTCGAACCCAACGAGGAGCAGAAGGAAATGATAAGCGGTTTTCAGCAAGGTATTCTCTGCAAGTACTGAAATAAGTGGTAACAAATAGTTTTGTGATAAAATAATTTGTAACGAGCAACAAGTAACAAAAGTAAATAAAGTGCAGCAAGGTGGCCCAATCCTTTTTGTAGCAAAGGACAAGCCTGGACAAACTCTTATATAGGGAAAAGCGCTCCCGAGGACACATGGGAATATCGTCAAGTTAGTTTTCATCACGTTCATATGATTCGCGTTCGGTACTTTGATAATTTGACATGTGGGTGGACCGGTGCTTGGGTGCTGTTCTTACTTGAACAAGCATCCCACTTATGATTAACCTCTATTGCAAGCATCCGCAACTACAACAAAAGTATTAAGGTAAACCTAACCATATCATGAAACATATGGATCCAAATCAGCCCCTTACGAAGCAACGCATAAACTAGGGTTTAAGCTTCTGTCACTCTAGCAACCTATCATCTACTTATTACTTCCCAATGCCTTCCTCTAGGCCCAAATAATGGTGAAGTGTTATGTAGTCAACATTCACATAACACCACTAGAGGCTAGACAACATACATCTCATCAAAATATCGAACGAATACCAAATTCACATGACTACTAATAGCAAGACTTCTCCCTTGTCCTCTAGAACAAACGTAACTACTCACAAAGCATATTCATGTTCATAATCAGAAGGGTAATAATATGCATAAAGGATCTGAACATATGATCTTCCACCAATTAAACCAACTAGCATCAACTACAGGGAGTAATTAACACTACTAGCAACCTACTAGCACCAATCCCGGACTTGGAGACAAGAATTGGATACAAGAGATGAACTAGGGTTTTGAGATGAGATGGTGCTGATGAAGATGTTGATGGAGATTGCTCTCTCCCGATGAGAGGAGCATTGGTGATGACGATGGCGATGATTTCCCCCTTCGGGAGGGAAGTTTCCCTGGCAGAACAGCTCTGCCGGAGCCCTAGATTGGTTCCGCCAAGGTTCCGCCTCATGGCAGTGGAGTTTCGTCCTGAAAGGCTGCTTTTTTTTTTCTCGACGAAAGACTTCATATAGCAGAAGATGGTCATCGGAGAGCCACCAGGGGGCGCGCCCTAGGGGGTGCGCGCCCCCCACCCTCGTGGAAAGGGTGTGGGCCCCCTGGTCTTCATCTTTGGCGAGGATTTTTCATTATTTATTATAAGGTATTCCGTGGAGTTTCAGGACTTTTGGAGTTGTGCAGAATAGGTCTCTAAGATTTACTCCTTTTCCCGCCCAGAATTCCAGCTGCCGGCATTCTCCCTCCTTATGTAAACCTTGTAATATAAGAGAGAATAGCCATAAGTATTGTGACATAATATGAAATAACAGCCCATAATGCAATAAATATTGATATAAAAGCATGATGCAAAATGGACGTATCACGTCGTCGTAGCACGGAGGCATCTCCGGCTCGAACTTGGGCGGCCACTGCACTCGCCGCAGGGCGGGGGCCAGGGCTCGGAGCCCCTGGCCCCGTCGTCAACGCTGGTCATCAGAGTCGGCGGCAGGGCGCCTGCCATGTGGGCGGAGCGCGCTGTCGACGGAGCGTAGATCGACAAAAGAGAAGCTACGGCGCACCCCAACCTGGCGCGCCAAATGTCGGATCATGGGTTTTGGCAAACCCTTGAGGTTCGAACACTAGGGTGCGCGCTAAGGTTTTCTCCCTATCGATCCACGCCCTAGCTCTCTAAGATCTCGCAGATGAACTCAACGAACTCACAACACAGGAAGACACAAGATTTATACTGGTTTGGGCCACCATTGTGGTGTAATACCCTACTCCAGTGTGGTGGTGGTGGATTGCCTCTTGGGCTAATGAAGAACAGTTACAAGGGGAAGACCAGCCTGCTGAGGTTGAGGTGTTCTTGTGCTTGGTGTGCTTTTGATGAGGTTGATCCTCTCACGTTTCCTCTGTCTTCTCCTCTCTCCCCTTTTTCCTTTTATCCCCCTCTCTGTGGTGGCTAGTTCTACTTATATAGGCCCTAGTCCTCTTCCCAAATATTGAGCGGGAAGGGATCCAACAACGGCCAATTCAAAAGGGGACATCTAGTACAAGTTATCCTGACAAAAGGTGGTCTTCGCCTGCCAAAGGCTCTGGTGATGATGCCGTCTTGGGCTCCATGGTGACCTCTGCCCTGCCATCCTTCTGGTCTTGGTCTCGTGTACCAATATGGAAACCTTTGCTTGATGCCTCGGTACTCCGCGCCTGCGCTTGCCCCCTTGGCACCAAAGGGGAAACAAGGACACTGCACGCTGGCGCTCGCCTGGTCTCGATCGTCATGGCTCACATCACGCGGACCCGTGAGGTTTTCCCTGCCTTGATCTCTCCGCCCCTCGTGAGTCTGCCTGGCATGGCCGCTCCTCAGGGGGTCTTGCACCATCCACCTCGCGAGGCTTGGCCCCTCGCGTGGGTCTTGAATGCCTTATCGATGACGATGGGCCGTACAGTCCTGCCAGCCCAGCCACGCCGTGGGCCACAGGTAGGCAAGTCTTGGGACCCCCGTTCCTAGGACGCCAACAGAACTTGCATGACATATTTTGTCCTATCCTCCCGTGGCAGCGGGGTCCTATTGGAAACTAAGGGATATTAAGGCCTCCTTTTAATAGAGTACCGGACCAAAGCATTAACACTTACTGAATACATGAACTCCTCAAACTACGGTCATCACCGGTAAGTATCCCGATTATTGTCATTTCGGGGTTAACGGATCATAACACATAATAGGTGACTATAGACTTGCAAGATAGGATCAAGAACTCACATATATTCATGAAAACATAATAGGTTCAGATCTGAAACCATGGCACTCAGGCCCTAGTGACAAGCATTAAGCATAGCAAAGTCATAGCAACATGAATCTCAGAACATAATGGATACTAGGGATCTAACAAAACTAACTCGATTACATGATAAATCTCATCCAATCCATCATCGTCCAGCAAGCCTATGATGGAATTACTCACGCACAGCGGTGAGCATCATGAAATTGGTGATGGAGGAAGGTTGATGATGACGATGGCGATGGATTCCCCTCTTCGGAGCCCTGAACGGACTCCAGATCAGCCCTCCCGAGAGAGATTAGGGCTTGGCGGCGGCTCCGTATCGTAAAACGCGATGAATCCTTCCCTCTGATTTTTTCCTCCCCGAACGTGAATATATAGAGTTGGAGTTGAGGTCGGTGGAGCACCAGGGGGGCCATGAGGCAGGGGGCGTGCCCAGGGGGTAGGCGCACCCCCACCCTCGTGGACAGGGTGTGGGCCCCCTGACCTTGATTCTTTCGCTAGTATCTTTTATATATTCCAAAAATATTCTCCGTTGATTTTCAGGTCATTCCAAGAACCTTTATTTTTGCACAAAAATAACACCATGGCAATTCTGCTGAAAACAGCGGCAGTCCGGGTTAGTTCCATTCAATTCATGCAAGTTAGAGTCCAAAACAAGGGTAAAAGTGTTTGGAAAAGTAGATAAGTTTGAGACGTATCAGATCCCACTTGAATTCAATAGTCTTCTTCATAACAGAACCAGTACAAGAAGTATCGAGCATGGATTGATCATCACGAGAAAGCCAAGCATAAAAAGTCTGAATGATAATTTCTCTTGAGAGCTCATGATTGGGGCATGAATATAACATTGACTTAAGCCTCCCCCAAGCTAGAGCGATATTTTCTCCTTTACGAGGCCAATAATTATATATAGAATTTCGATCACGATGAACTAGATGCATATGATAATTTTTTGGTGAAACTCCAATTTCAATCGAGTCTAGTTCGAAGATCCAATATCATCACATAGCCTATACCATGTCAATGGTTTCCCCCCAAAGATAATTGGAAAACCTTATTCTTAACTTCATCTCCGGATAAACCCACAAGCTTAAACAATCCAAAATTTTCATCCACATGTATCAAATGCATATCGGGATGCTTCGTTCCTTCTCCTACATAAGGATTAGCTAGCAGTTGTTCTGTCATACATGAAGGAGTTTCATAACTTAATATTTTCAGTAGGTGCAGTAGGTTGAGGAGAAACTCTTTATGTTTCTAGTCAAGGTGAAGATAACCCGAACAAATGCCTCAAAGGATTGTTTTCCAGAGTAACAAGTGACAATAAATTTCAGCACGTAATATAAAATTTTCCTTGCCGCTTTCCACTTACCAAGAGTGCTTCACTCCCCGGCAACGGCGCCTAAAAGAGTCTTGATGACCCACAAGTATGGGGAATCAATCTTAGTCCTTTTGATAAGTAATGTGTCGAACCCAACAAGGAGCAGAAGGAAATTACAAGCGATTTTCAGCAAGGTAATTTCTGCAAGCACTGAAATTGTCGGTAACAAGTACTTTGATAGCAAGATAGTTTGTAACGAGCAAGTAACGGTAACGGTAAAAAAAGTGCAGCAAGGTAGCCCAATCCTTTTGTGGCAAAGGACATGCCAAAACGGTCTCTTATAATAAGGAAAGCGTTCTTGAGGGCACACGGGAATATCGTCTAGTCACTTTCATCATGTTGGTTTGATTCACGTTTGCTACTTTGATAATTTGATATGTGGGTGGACCGGTGCTTGGGTGTTGTTCTTACTTTAACAAGCCTCCCACTTATGACTAACCCCCTTGCAAGCATCTGCAATTGCGAAAGAAGAATTAAGATAACAATCTAACCATAGCATTAAACATATGGATCCAAATCAGTCCCTTACGGAATAGCGCATAAACTAGGGTTTAAGATTCTGTCACTCTAGCAACCCATCATCTAATAACTACTCCACAATGCATTCCCTTAGGCCCAAAGATGGTGAAGTGTTATGTAGTTGACGTTCACATATCACCACTAAGGAAATCACAACATACATATCATCAAAATATCGAACAAATATCAAATTCACATGATTACTTGCAACATGACTTCTCCCGTGGCCTCAAGAACAAGGGCAACTAATCACAAATAATATTCATGCGCAAGAATAGAGGGATATTAAATAGCATAATGTATCTGAACATATAAGCTTCCACCAAATAAACCATATAGCATCAACTACAAGTTGTAATCAACACTACTAGTCACCCACAGGTACCAACCTGAGCGATACAAAGATTGAACACAAGAGATGAACTAGGGTTTGAGATGAGATGGTGTTGTTGAAGATGTTGATGAAGATTGGCCTCCAAAACATGAGAGGGTTCTTGGAGATGATGATGGCTTCAATTTCCCCCTTCGGGGGGGGGGGGGGAGTTCCCCCGACGGAATCACTCCACCGGAGGGAAAAAGTTCTCCTGACCAAGTTTCGTTTCGAGACAGCGGCGCTCCATACCAAAAGTCATCTCCTTATTTTTTTTCTTGGTCAAAAGAACTTATATACCAGAAGATGGGCTCCAGAGGTGGGCTAGGCTCACTACTGCGGGATGCTGCTAACGCGACACTATGATCAGAAACTGTTCGACGAAATTGTGTGTGATGCAATAATCTCAAACGGTGGTGTAAAAAACCATCAAAAAAGGTGCAAAACGTTTGTGATGGAGGATGCATCAAACACGGTTCCAATTTTAGTTGTGTGCGATGCAGGGCATATGGTTCAGTTCAATGAAATATTTGCGATGAGGAGGAACAGAAGAAACTGGCAGCCAGATGAAAGTGTGTGCGATATACAGCATACGTTTCACTCGGATGAACTGCTTGTGATTAGGCAACACAAAAGAAACGGTCATCCAGATCAAGGTGTGTGCGATATATGGAATACAGTTCACTCGGATGAACTATTTTTGATTAGGAAACACAACAGAAACGGTTCAACCAGATCAAGGTGTGTCCAATGGAGGGCATACAGTTCATTCCGATAAATTGTTTGTGTTGAGCCAAGAGAACAGAAATGTTTCACATAAACAAGATGTGTGTAATACGCGGCTAACATTCAATTACATAGGTGGCTAATACACACATGACATTTCCACACACCAAAGTAAACTATTACATGCATAATTAACTAGGATAAACGATCATCTGATTATCATCTACTTCTTGTGCTAGATCGATGTTCCTTTTATGTTAAGTTTCCATTAATTGATGGCATTTTATGAACACACCACAATTTCTCGCCATTTCCTCACCGGTTTCCCACCACCCAGCGATATTGCGCATAAACCTTGGTGGTGCGCGACGCATGGAGGCAACAAGCGCAGCCTATAGCACATCCACCTTTTCCAAGCATGCAAACCCACAAAAGCGTCGCCTCTGCCATCAACCTTGTCGATGAGGAAAACGAGCAGGCGCCTCAGCCAACCTCATTGACAAGGAAAACGAGAAGGCGCCATGGCCCGTCGAGGCCGAGGTGCTCCCTGGCAATGCGATGGACGACACTGTGATGCGCGTCATCGCCAGGGTTGAGCAGACCCTTGGCGCATGGAGCTTTAGCGCCGTGGATCAAGATAGGCATGTTAGCACCGACAGGCTGCAGCTCGCCACACAATAAGATCGATGGCGTGCCGCAGAGCAAGATAGGTGTGTCCGCGTCGATAGGCTGCGGCTCGCCGCACGGCAAGACCGTTGGAGTGTCGCAGAGCGAGAGGCGCGGAACGCCGCACAGCAAGAGCGGATCCATGGCGCTTGCCTGCTGTCGACAGGACGTCGCAGCTGGGTACATGTCCCGTCAGTACCCCCATTCCTTGCCAGGAGTGGGTAGAGGCCCTCTGTGCCGTACTTGCACCAGAGGTCGGCCGTGCAGAACTTGCACCGGATGCCCGCCGCGCCGTTCGCATGGGCCGCACCGTTCGCCTTGTCCATGGCTTGCTCGATGCCAACGTGCTGGTCAGTAGGCTCGACCGCCTCCTTGGCCTAGGTGTCTGCCTGGGCGTAGTAGAGGAACATGGCCATCGCATCCTCGAGCTGGTGATCTCCGATGAAGTATCTAACTCGGAGCTCGAGATCGCGCTCCAGATGTACCGCGAGCGTGTCGACCGCTTGGACGAACACCTGCACGAGTTCAGGCAGAACCAAGAGCTACCATAGGCAAGGGCTACTAGTCATGGTCTCATGGACGCGTTTTATTTTGTTGAGTCGTTTCTATGTGGATAGCTATGTATTCACGGCAATCATAGTATTGCTCTATTTCAATGTGTGTACTTTGTTTTCCGTTCTTATATGTTCTGTTTCAATGTGTATATACAATTTCCATTATGTATATGTGGATGATAACAGCTAGATTCAAATTAGTATACACAAATAGATAGAAAATGGAATTCATAATATATATATATTAATTGTTCATTAGTTCATCACAGAATATATATATATATATATATATATATATATATATATATATATATAATATCATCACATATACGTGATGATACTTAACTACTAGGTACAATGCATAAAATTGAAAACGAACAATACTAAAACTAATAATCCCTCCTGGGGCTAGTATTCCGGCAGCCCCTCGCCAGTAGCTCCCTGGTGCGCGGTGTCTTCCCAGTGCGGAGGCAGTACTCCGCCTCCTTCTCCTCGCAGCGCTTGACGTACCGATCTGCCTCTTGCTGGCGGACGAGCGCGAACGATCTTGCCATTTCGTTGGGCACCCACCGAAGCTCCTCGTCGGTGGCACGTTGGAGCTTATCGGCCAACCTCCACGCAGCGATGAGGCGTCTAGCACCTTTGACCTTCCTCACAAAGTACCCGTCTTCGTACACCTCCTCCGCACGACAATGCGCCTGCCCCCAAAGCTCCGCCACCTCCTTTTTCTAGGCGGCATCATGGGCTTCATAGGCCGCTTGGTACCTGACTTCCTCCTCCATGATCTCCTTCTTGAATGCCACTTGCCTAGCTTTCTCAGCCGGTGGCAGCGACTTCCACAGACAAAGATTGTACTAGCTCCAAAACCAATCCAAAGTTGGGCGGTCTGGCGCAACCTCGTCCAGCGGCGCGTAGGGGTCCTCGTCGCTGCTATTCGAGTGAGCGTCCTCGGGGGGGGGGGGGCTCCTCATCGGCGCTTGGGCAGACCGGCGGCACCATGGCAGAGATTTGAGAGAGAGAGAGGACGAGCAAGGGGAGGATATAGATGAGAATGCAGGCAGGACAACATGAGCAAGGTAGTATTTATTTGGCCGCTGGAATCTAGATCGATGAGAACAGTACACATGCTGGTCCCTAGAATTTACGAGTACTGTAGTTTGAATTACACATGATTACCGAACCAAAATCCATGTGTGAACATAATAGCTGACGATTTCCAATACACAACCGTGTCTGATTTTAATGATCCCCTGCCACTCACCTATCAAACCTCGAGCCGCGAGATAGAGTGCCAATCGTGTGGGGGCCAGTTGTCTTGCTAGATCTTTACATTTTCTTTTTTTAACACCAGATATTAACATCATCTAATGATTTTTTAACTCGCACACAAGTGCGCAAAAATATGATTTTTCAAACCATTATGGTTAGCCGTTGCATGTAGATGTAGTTCAAATTTGAATTACAGTCATCACATGGCTAGAAAATCACTTAAATGTCTTTAAAAGGTCAAATGACCCCTAGAAATTTCCAAATTTTCACATGATAGTTGTAGTAGTGCACGTTAAACATAGAAAAAATTTGAAGGCCATAATAGGAAGCTATCTCCTATTCGTCATCAAACATGTATTGTTCCCTCTCGGAACCATGAGCCTTCTAGTGAGTTGCTCCGGTTTGTGAGGGGGGTGTGTCCAAACTTTCATCAAAGAGACCAATTTTTTTACCACATCATCTTTGTGGCATGACATTACATCAAGCAATGTTTCATGTTTTTCTAATCATTTTTTAATTTTATGGAATTAAAATGACATGGCACTCCATGCATGTGCCCATGACGTGAGACCAATATATTTGAAAATTCCTTCTAATTTACTACACATGCAATTAACTCGCACACAAGTACACAAATATGATTTTTCAAACCGTTATGGTTAGCCATTGCATGTAGATGTAGTTCAAATTTGAATTATGGTCATTAAATGGCAAGAAAATCACTTAAATGTCTTTAAAAGGTCAAATGACCCTTGAAATTTTCCAATTTTTCACATGACATTTGTACTAGTGCACATTAAATGTAGACAAAAATGTGAAGGCCGTAAGAGGAAGCTATCTCCAGTTCGTCACCAAACATGCATTGTTCCCTCTCGGAACCATGAGCCTTCTAGTGAGTTGCTACGGTTTGTGAGAGGGGTGTGTCCAAACTTTCGTCAAACATGCCAATTTTTTTACCACGTTAGCTTGGTGGCACGACATTACATCAAGCAAGGTTTCATGTTTTTCTGATAATTTTTTATTTTTTTTGGAATTAAAATGCCATGGCACTCCATGCATGTGTCCATGCCGTGAGACCAATATGTTTGAAAACTCCTTCTAATTTACTGCACATGGAATAAACTCGCACACAAGTACACAAATATGATTTTTCAAACCGTTATGGTTAGCCGTTGCATGTAGATGTATTTCGAATTTGAATTACAGTCATTAAATGGCTAGAAAATCACTTAAATGTCTTTAAAAAGTCAAATGACCCCTGAAATTTTCCAAATTTTCACATGACAGTTGTATTAGTGCACGTTAAATGTAGAAAAAATTGAAGGCCGTAATAGGAAGTTATCTCCCGTTCGTCATCGAACATGCATTGTTCACTCTCGGAACCACGAGCCTTCTACTGAGTTGCTCCAGTTGGTGAAGGGGGTGTGTCCAAACTTTCGTCAAACAGGCCAATTTTTTTACCACACCATCTCCATGGCATGACATCACATCAAGCAAGGTTTAATGTTTTTCTAATCATTTTTTATTTTTTTGGAATTAAAATGCCATGGCACTCCATGCATGTGCCCATGCCGTGAGACCAGTATGTTTGAAAATTCATTCTAATTTACTGCACATGGAATTAACTCGCACACAAGTACACAAATAGGATTTTTGAAACTGTTATGGTTAGCCGTTGCATGTAGATGTAGTTCAAATTTGCATTACGGTCATTAAATGGCTAGAAAATCACTTAAATGTCTTGAAAAGGTCAAATGACCCCTGAAATTTTCCAAATTTTCACATGACAATTGTATTAGTGCACGTTAAATGTAGAAAAAATTGAAGGCCGTAAGAGGAAGCTATCTCCAGTTCATCATCAAACATGCATTGTTCCCTCTCGTAACCACGAGCCTTCTAGTGAGTTACTCCGGTTTGTGAGGGGGTGTGTAAAAAATTTCGTCAAACAGGCCAATTTTTTTACCACATCATCTTCGTGGCATGACATCACATCAAGCAAGGTTTCATGTTTTTCGATCATTTTTTAATTTTTTGGAATTAAAATGCCATGGCACTCCATGCATGTGTCCATGCCGTGAGACCAATATGTTTGAAAATTCCTTCTAATTTACTGCACATGGAATTAACTAGCACACGAGTACACAAATATGATTTTTCAAACCGTTATGGTTAGCCATTGCATGTAGATGTAGTTCCAATTTGAATCACGGTCATTAAATGGCTAGAAAATCACTTAAATGTCTTTAAAAGGTCAAATGACCCCTGAAATTTTCCAATTTTTCACATGATAGTTGTATTAGTGCACGTTAAATGTAGAAAAAAAATTGAAGGCCGTAAGAGGAAGCTATCTCCCGTTCGTCATCAAACATGCATTGTTACCTCTTGGAACCATGAGCCTTCTAGTGAGTTGCTCCGGATTGTGAGGGGGTGTGTCCAAACTTCCGTCAAACAGGCCAATTTTTTACCACATCATCTTGGTGGCATGACACTTCATCAAGCAAGGTTTCATGTTTTCTGATCATTTTTATTTTTTGGAATTAATATGCCATGGCACTCCATGCATGTGTTCATGCCATGAGACCAATATGTTTGAAAATTCCCTCTAATTTATTGCACATGGAATTAACTCGCACATAAGTACACAAATATGATTTTTCAAACCATTATGGTAAGTCGTTGCATGTAGATGTAGTTCAAATTTGAATAACGGTCATTAAATGGCTAGAAAATCACTTAAATGTCTTTAAAAGGTCAAATGACCCCTGAAATTTTCCAAATTTTCACATGATAGTTGTATTAGTGCACGTTAAACATAGAAAAAATTTGAAGGCCCTAAGAGGAAGCTACGTTTCGTTCGTCATCAAACATGCATTGTTCCCTCTCGGAACCACGAGCCTTCTAGTGAGTTGCTCCGGTTTGTGAGGGGTGTGTGTACAAACTTTTGACACACATGCCAAATGTTTTACCACATCATCTTGGTGGAATGATGATACGTATCCAACGTATCTATAATTTTTTATTGTCACATGCTATTATATTATCTATTTTGGATGTTTAATGGGCTTTATTATGCTCTTTTATATTATTTTTGGGACTAACCTATTACCCGGAGGCCGAGTGCTAGTTTCTGTTTTTATTGCCTATTTTAGTGTTTCGCAGAAAAGGAATACCAAACGGAATCTAAACGGAATGAAACCTTCGCAAGGATCTTTCTTGGAATAAACGCAATCTAGGAGACTTGGAGTGGAAGTCTGGAAGTCCGTGAGCCAGCCACGAGGCAGGAGGGTGCGCCCGCACCCTCGTGGGCCCCACGGAGCTCCACCGATGCACTTCTTTTGCCTATATATACTCTTATACCCTAAAAACATCCAGGAGAGCCACAAAACCACTTTTCCACCGTCGCAACCTTCTGTACCCGTGAGATCCCATCTAGGGCCTTTTCTGGCTATCTGCCGGAGGGGGAATCGATCACGGAGGGCATCTACATCAACACCATAGCCTCTCCGATGATTTTTGAGTAGTTTACCACAGACCTTCGGGTCCATAGTTATTAGCTAGATGGCTTCTTCTCTCTCTTTGGTTCTCAATATAAAGTTCTCCTCTATGTTCTTGGAGATCTATTCAATGTAATATTTTTTGCGGTGTGTTAGCCGAGATCCAATGAATTGTGGATTTATGATCAAGTTTATCTATGAATAATATTTGGTTTTTCTCTGAATTCTTATTTGCATGATTTTATATCTTTGCAAGTCTCTTTGAATTATCGGTTTAGTTTCGCCTACTAGATTGATCTTTCTTGCAATGGGAGAAGTGCTTAGCTTTGGGTTCAATCTTGCGGTGTCCTTTCCCAGTGACAGTAGGGGCAGCAAGGCACATATTGTATTGTTGCCATCGAGGATAAAAAGATGGGGTTTATATCATATTGCTTGAGTTTATCCCTCTACATCATGTCATCTTGCTTAATGCATTACTCTGTTCTTATGAACTTAATACTCTAGATGCATGCTGGATAGTGGTCGATGTGTGGAGTAATAGTAGTAGATGCATAATCGTTTTGGTCTACTTAACACGGATGTGATGCCTATATTCATGATCATTGCCTATATATTCTCATAACTATGCGTTCTTCTATCAATTGCTCGGCAGTAATTTGTTCACCCACCGTAATACATGCTATCATGAGAGAAGCCACTAGTGAAAGCTATGCCCCCCGGGTCTATTTCTTATTATATTGCATCTCTTTTTATTTACATCGCATCTTGTTTACTATTTTGCAGTCTTTACTTTCCAATATATACAATAAATATACCAAAAATATTTATGTTACTATCTTTATCAGATCTCACTTTTGCGAGTGACCGTGAAGGGATTGACAACCACTTTATCGCGTTGGTTGCAAGGTTCTTGATTATTTGTGCAGGTACTAGGTGACTTGCGTGTTATCCCCTACTGGCTTGATACCTTGGTTCTCAAAAACTGAGGGAAATACTTATGCTACTTTGCTGCATCACCCTTTCCTCTTCAAGGGAAAACCAACACATGCTCAAGAGGTAGCAACAAGGATTTCTGGCGCCGTTGCCGGGGAGGTCTACGCTCAAGTCCAGACATACCAAGTACCCATCATAAACTCTTCTCCCTTGCATTACATTACTTTCCATTCGCCTCTCATTTTCCGCTCCCCCACTTCTAAAATGTTTTTGAAAACTCTTTGCTGTTTTATTCGCCCTTTTCCGTCCGCTTTTTTTCGCTTTCTTCTTGTGTGATTGTGTGTTCGGATTGACTGTTTGTCACGATGGCTCAAGATAATTCTAAATTATGTGACTTTTCCAATACCAACAACAATGATTTTATTAGCACTCCGATTGCTCCTATTATTGATGCTGAATCTTGTGAAATTAATGCTGCTTTGTTGAATCTTGTCATGAAAGATCAATTTTCTGGCCTTCCTAGTGAAGATGCCGCTACCCATCTAAATAACTTTGTTGATTTGTGTGATATGCAAAAGAAGAAATATGTGGATAATGATAAAGCAGGGTGGCTGAAGATTTATCTTCTCATTGTCACGATCAATCTCCACGCGTGAAGCTAGTTGCGTTTGAATCTGTGGACAGTGGGAGGAAGTTTCTGGCATGTGTAGAGAAGGTTAGACCCTCTTTTGTTGTTACAAATCATTTGTTAGATGTCATTCAGACACTTTCACCGTCCCAACCCATTCATACCACACCTTCAACCAAACACATCCTAAGATAGTGTCATAGTTTGTACCTAGTATCTAAAAATGTTGCCATCTCATCAGCGGTGCCATTAGAAAATTATTTGGCACTCCTTCAGCAGTTTGTGCAGCCAACTTTGGTCTACACATTCGAGTAGCCAAGCAGTAAAATACTAAATCTTTATGGCACGAAGGAACCGGGCATCGGAGCAACTAGGTGCTCCGGAGTCCGGGTCCCTGATTTTTTTCCGCTGCATCGGCTTGCCAGTGCAGGACACCAGTGCGAGATGTAGCAACAGTTGTCTTTACACTAGTTTTGGCATACATAGTGGACGACCTTAGTGCTATTAGTTCTATGTTACTAAATTTGTGCATGTACACACCTGTTAGTATCAATTTGTTGTCATCCAAACAATGTCGCTATGCTGTTGCAATTATATTTACCTTCCTCATAAAATGTTCAATTTGTTATTTATTGTACATGAGTAAGAACTTGTAGCATTTTTGTAGTTAATTATAGCTTCTGATGTTTCAGAATTTGGTTGTTGTCTCAGTAGCAATTAATTCATTTGCACATTGATCTTTTTCAGAAGATATGTCATAATTAACATGTTTCTTTAGTTTTTCAAAATAACCATTGGTGATTTTCTATGTTACTATAAACCCATTTCCCTACAATTGTTGCTGATCTACTTTTAAATATTATAGGATGAACAGAAGTGTTCTTACTTGGAGTGGGTTGATCAAGAGTGGCCATAGTCTTTGAAGATGTCCCTAGCAAAGGTCTGGAGCATGTATGAGGAAGAGAACAGAGGTAGGCTTAGAGAAAGTGTTGTCAACGCTGAAGAATATTTGAAGATGTAGGATAAAAAGAGGAAGGTGGAGAATGAGCTCATTTTTTTAAAATCAGACTTTGCTAAGATGGTGTTGGCGAAGGAGGAGGCATTTTTCTAGTTAGCAGTGCAAAACAGGTTCTTACTGAACTGAAGGCAGAGGTGGATAAGACGAGCCTGGATGATCTCGATTAGGGAAATGAATATATTGTTCTTATGAAGTTGAACTAGCTATATGTTGTACTATGTTGTTTTCATGTAGCTATCGTACTGTGATGTTATAATATATTTATGTGCTTGATATGAAATTGGCAAATAGTTGTTCTATATGAAATGTGAATTTGTGTAATACTGGAATTATTATTTGTAAACTAATAAACCTGCTAAATGTGTCATGGAACTTTGCATCGGTTCTAGAAGTAAAAGCGCTTGTGATGGATAGCCCAATGCCACACAATTTTCTTCATCAAATCGTGTGTGATGTAGTTGATAAAAGCAAATAGTTAACCAAGGCAAAGCGTGTGTGATAGTTACACCTTTCACACACGAGCCTACACATAAAACTGTGTGGGATGTACATACGAACGGAAGCATTTTCCCTAGATTGACTATGTGGGATGTACATAAGAATGGAAACGTATTCCTTGGATTGATTATGTGTGTTATACATATGAACGGAAATGTTTTCCCTGGATTGACTGTGTGGGATGTACATAAGAACGGAAACATATTCCTTGGATTGACTATGTGTGATATACATACGAACGGAAATGTTTTTGTGGGATTCACCATGTGTGGGATGAACATACAAACAGAAATGATTGGGTTTCGATGCCTCGCCCGATCGCACACGAGCTCATTTTGTGCCAGCATGTGTCCCAGGAGGGCCTATCCCCGATGGCTTCTGGGTCGTGTGGGAAGGACCCCCTATCTCCCACACTCACTTGGCGACAGTTCCAAATGCCGTCGTGGAAAGGGGTTAAAAACCGTTTGTATAGCACCTCGTTGTACCAGTGGCTTCCCACCACCCGCCAGGGCGCGCCTGGAGGGGTTGGCACACCCTCGTGTCTTGTGGGCACCTGGCAGCCCCCCTCTAGTAGTATTTTCTCCAATATTTATATATATTCCAAAATAATTCTCTGTAAACTTTCAGCTCATTTGGAGATGTGCTGAATAGGTATCTCTGACATAGCTTTTTAGGGTCTAGAGTTCTAGTTGCTGGTATTCTCCCTCTTTGTGTAAACCTTGCATATTATGAGATAAAAGGCATTGGAATTACTCCATAAAGTGTTATTATGCATAAAAAATTATAAATAACAGTAGGAAAACATGATGCAAAATGGGCGTATTAATCACGTCCGTGACAAGTAGACCGACTCTGACCTGCATCTATGACTATTACTCCACACATCGACCGCTATCCAGCATGCATCTAGTGTATCAAGTAACAATAACGGAGTAACGCCTTAATAAAGATGTCATGATGCAGAGGGATAGATCCAATTAGTATGAATAAACCCCACATTTTTATCCTTAATGGCAACAATACAAATATGTGCCTCGCTACCCCTTCTGTCACTGTGTGAGGACACCGCAAGATTGAACCCATTACAAAGCACCACTCTCATTGCAAGAAAAATCAGTCTACTTGGCCAAACCAAATCAATAGATCAGAGAGAAGTACAAAGCTATCTTAATCATGCTTAAAAGAGTTCAGAGAAGACTCGGTATTCATAGATAATTTGATCATAAATCCACAATTCATGAGATCTCAACAAACGCACCACAAAAGAAGATTACATCGAATAGATCTCCAAGAACATCAAGGAGAACATTGTATTGAAGATCAAAGAGAGAGATAAGAAGCTATCTAGCTATCAGGTATGGACTCGTAGTTCTACGGTAAACTACTCACACATCATCGGAAGGGCAGCAAGGTTGATGTAGAGGCCCTCTGTGATCGAATCCCTCGCTGGCGGAGTACCGAAACAGGTCTCCAGATGGGATCTCACGAGGATAGAAACTTGTGGAAGCGGAAAAGTATTTTTGGTGTGCCCTCTGGTATACAGGGAATATTTGGGTATTTATAGAGCAAAGATTAGGGTTGGAGAGGCATCAGGGGGCCGACAAGCCTGGGGGTGCGACCCCCTAGGGCGCGGCTCCAGGGATTATCACCAACTGGTGGCCCCTCTGACCCCCTCACGAAAGTTCCTCAGTGTCTTCTAGTCCAAGAAAAATCCTCACAAAGTTTTGTTCCATTTGGTATTAATTTTCTATAAATGACAAAATAAGAAGAAAAATAGCAACTGGCACTTGGCACTAGGTTAATAGGTTAGTCCCAAAAAGTGATATAAATATGTTGGAGACGTGTCAATCACCATCTTGTCTAACTCCCTTGGTCCCAACTACAATCACCGTCACCCCATTATTGGTAACAACCTTGTTAGTATTGGTGTTCTTACTAGCATTGGAATGGTAGTAGTTAGCCGTGGTTGTCATTGCATCAGAATTCCTGGAGTGGCATACTTGTTGCCCACTCATATGCCTAATCGTTTTTTCATAGAACATGGACAATTGCATTATGTTGGATAGGCAGGAGATGCAGCTTTTGACCAAGAAGGCCCACAACCCGAACAGGTAAATGAAGAACTCGCCACTGACGAAGAAGAGGAGCAGCCCCAAGAGCATCCACAAGAAGAAGCCTACACCACCTATGCGAACCTCTGTGGCCTCCAGGACTCTATTGATGACATGGGCAACCTCGTCACGTCCCTTTGAGGCACGTTCGCCTACATGAGGATGAACTTCACCAACTTGAGCCAAGAATGCGCTCCTGACCAACCGCCACAAGGATCCCACCGGTTTGGCTTGCAAAAGCCTAAGCTTGGGGGAGGTCATCACCACTTCTATGTCTAGATGTGGTGGTATTATTTTAACAAATTGTAATGAGGTTGTACTTAAGCTCGTGGAGCTTCAAAACACTTGTGTTGGTTTGTTCCAACACCTTATTTTTATTTTCTTTTGTTTGTTTTCCCTTTGTGATTTTTCATTTGCAAGTTAGTTTTCAAAAACCCAAAAATCAAAAAATAGAAACAGCTTTGCTCTGCTCTTACTCTTTTTACCCCTTGGAGTTCATTTGCATTTTTCTTCAGAGGAGTTGATCTATGATGGACAACGAGGAATGCAAGAGTAAGGAAGAGAAGTGTGTAAATTCACAATCGTGAAGGTATGTCCTACGACTCCCATCTTTTGCACTTGAAATACTTAGAGTAGATGTAGTAGTAGTATGTGTGATATGTGCAAATAGGAGTAAGTCTTGATAATTAAGACAAAGGTTTTGTTCTAGTAGCCAAAATAAATTTGTAGCCTTTCTTCTATTTAGTTTAGACAACCAAGACTTGCCGTGGGGCTGTTTGTAAATGAAATGATATTAATTAAGAATAACCATGCACAAGAGAAGGTCTTCAAAGACTTGGGAGTTGAGAAAAGTTGTAGAGAAGATGATGTTTGAAATGCTCAACCCCATAGTGTTAATTTTAATAGACTTGATAACACTTGTGGATTAAATTGTCTAGAGGAACTTAGTTGAATGGTGAACCAAATTATGCCAAAAATTTGTGTTGTATCTCTTACATGGTGCTTCAGCTTCTTGCTGGTGCCATGGCCCTCCTACTATATGCATGTGTACATGTGTAAATGTGGCTTTGTAACCTTTCTTGATGGTATGCAGAGGACTCCGCTAGCCAATGAACGATCCACCAAGAGTAATAGCTCCAATTTCGGCTATGAGTTTGTTACTGTATGTACTCGCAACACTACAAACACATATTATTCGGATTTCTCTTGAATGGGTGTGTATGTGCTAAATAAAGGGGACTGATCAAAAGAGTTTGAAAGGGACACTATCAAAGGTCCATAGTTCCCAAACATTAAGCCACAACGAAATGCATGATCACTTATTTGGCATAATCCCATCAGGTGACAACCAAAGTTTCAACAAACAATGATTGAAATGAAGTTCTTAAGAGCCTTCAGGATGATAGAATTGTGGGCATGTTTATGAGCACCAAAGCATCATGTTTTTCTGCATGCCTTTCACTCCCTAATATATGTTCTTATGGCTCTATCAAAAGAAAACTCTTCCGTGCATTCCCGACAAGCAAGTGTTGTCTACAGCTATAGAATTGAGTGTTGCAAAGTTGTTTTATCTAGTAGATCAAGAACTTTGTGTCGATTATCTTTGCTTCACTAATGCTTGCACAGTAACCATGCCACCACTACAGCTATACTAAATTTCAGGTCAAGAAGCAGAGAGCTATCTAAGCATACCGATCGTAAGTGAACCAAAACCTTCTCATTATTTCTGTTTAAACAACTAAGTTCCTTATGATTTAGATTTCTCACTATGTTTCTCGAGGACGGTCAAGTTTAAGCTTGGGGAGTTGATGAGTGATATTTTACACTCATTCACCCTAGTTTAAATCCAGATATTTCATTTAAAAAGAGATATTCGCTCTGATATTGCTACTAGTGACTAATGAATGAAAATAATTCCACAAATCCTCTCTTTAATGTGTTTCCATCGGAAATTGGCTAAAAAGGGAAGAAATCAAGTAAGAACATGGAAAGGAATCATAATGAAGTAATAAGCAATTAGCAGGAGGCATGCCAGAAGAAACAACACAAAATACGACATTCCATATGACCACGAGCGCTCGTATTGCATGGATTTCGAGGCAGATTGTCCACCTGAATAGCTTTTATAAAGGGGACCCATCGAAATGTCAACAGAGGAGCGTCGAATGAAGGCAGAACAGAACCATCCTCATCCATCTCTACAAACCCTAGCCACCGCCATTTCCATCTCCATAGCCACCATCGTCATAGTTCATCTTCTTCTAATTCATACTTGTAATCGTCCATTGCACAGGCATCCATTGTAAGACATATTTGCAATCAATCAATCTCCAAGATGGGTTCTTCTTGCAATGTGATCTCCATGTGTGAGTAGTTTGGTAAGGTATGGATTGAGGCATAAGCCTTGCAACCCTCTGTATTTATTACGGGGATCAAAGGAAGGGCTTTGAATTAACATCTCGCATGTGTGAAATAAAATGGTTCCGTAGATGTATCTTGTCTTGTCCATGATCTTCATCCCTGCAGGTACCAAGGATCATGGAGATCGAGCAACGGTAAGGCTATGAGCAAGGAGAACGTGAAGTGTTATACAGAACACCGGTCACAGCAAGGTACAATATGGTAACACGAATCCAATCCATGAGGATTCATGAGGTGTAGTCATTAAACTCCCTAAGCTCTTGTCCGATTATTTAATCTTAATTATCGAGGCAACCTTGTGCGATGGATAGGGTATGTGGTAGGACAACTGTAGGATCGAAAGTATGTCTAGAGGGGGGGGGGGTGATTAGACTACTTGACCAAATAAAAATCTAGCCTTTTCCCAATTTTAAGTCTTGGCAGATTTTAGCAACTTAACATAATTCAACTAATCAACCTACACATGCAATTCTAAGAGTATAGCAGCGGAATGTAAAACAAATGCATATGAAGGTAAAGGGAGGAGTTTGGAGGGAGCAAACGCAATGTAGACACGGAGATTTTTGGCATGGTTCCAATAGGTGGTGCTATCGTACATCCACGTTGATGGAGACTTCAACCCACGAAGGGTAATGGTTGCACGAGTCCACGGAGGGCTCCACCCATGAAGGTTCCACGAAGAAGCAACCTTGTCTATTCCACCATGGCCGTCGCCCACGAAGGACTTTGTAACGCCCCCGATACGACTTTCCATATTCGTAACTCCGACTCTTGCCTTTTCCGGAGATGCGATATGATTTTTTTCTTACATGGTTGGGTTTTGTCTTCGTTTGCATTTTCTCCTTGTCATGCATATCATATCATGTCATCATGTGCATCGCATTTTGCATACGTGTTCGTCTCATGCATCCGAGCATCTTCCCCATTGTCCATTTTGCAATCTGGCACTCCTACGTCCTCCGGCGCCCCCTTTTGCCTCTTTTCATGAGCGGGTGTTAAACTGTCTCGAAATGGACCGAGATTTGCCAAGCGGCCTTGGTACACCGCCGGTAGACCGCCTGTCAAGTTTCGTGCCATTTGGAGTCCGTTTGATACTCCAACGGTTATCCGGGAAACCGTAAAGGCCTTGTGTGTGTTGCAGCTCAACACCCCTCTAAAATGGCCCAATAACCCATCCAAACCCCCTCCATCCTCTCGGTCGTTCGATCACGATCACGTGGCCAAAAACCGCACCTCATTTTGACTCTCCTAGATCCCTCTACCTATATATAGACCTCCCCCTCCGAAATTCGCGGATGAAACCCTAGATCCATCTTCCTCGTGCCGTCGGACAAATTCTCCCATGGCCGGACATGTCCGCTAACACCTCTGCAGCCAATCCAGCACCGCCACGTCACCCCGCCACCGTCTCCACCGCGCCTCCACAGTGCCGGCCCTGCAGGCCCATCCGGGGCCCGCGAGAGCCCGGATCGGCCCCCGCGCTCCACTGCCCGGGCCTCCCCTGCGCCGCCGCCTTGCGCCTCGCCGTCGGCCGCCGCCGCGCGCCTGCCCTGCTGCCTACGTGCTCCTCCGCGCCCGCACGCCTCCAGCCGCCACTCACCGGAGCCCTGCGCGCCGCTCGCCGGCCCCGTGACTTGCTGCGTCCGAGCCCCGACGCCCCTGCAAGACCTCGCCGCCGGCCGTGATCCTCGTCGCAGGAGCTCACCACCGCACCTGCCATGGCCTCCCGCCTCGCCTCTGGCACCGGATCCGGGGATCCCACGCCCGGATCCACCCGCTTCGGCCATCGGAGTTCCTTCCCCCGCCGGATCCGACGCCTACGGTCGCCTCTCTGGTCTCCTTCCTCCTCTCCAGCCAAGTCCGGCGACTCTCTGACGAACCTAGAACTACGTGTAAGTCAACCCTAGATCTGTTTTTGACAGGGTAATTTTCGTCTAAGTCCTTTCCCTGTAACATTTTCTGGCCCTGTTCATTGCATCATAACTCTGTGACCGTAGCTCCATTTCACGCGCATGATATACGAAAATGTTCATCTGGATGTGCTCTTCATTTTGTTCCATTGCACCATGCTTGTTTGAGTCCATATTGATGCCCAAATTTTTGATGCAAGAGTTCTATAAAATGTTAGTTCCTGATTCTTGTCAGTTTATGAGCATTTGGCATTTTTGCCGTGATTATTGTGTGCTGCATATGGACATGAGCTCTGCATGTGTTTTGGTCCATGCCATGCCATATTTACACAGGTGTATGCATGTATTTTGGCGATCAATGTGGTGACTAGCACAAGCATGCAAAGTAGCTCTCGTGATATTGCTAAATTCAGAGACATAGAATTTCACCAAGTCATTGCTCTGCTGTTATTTTTATGTCATGTGTTCATGTTGCTACAAAGAGATCCATGCTTCTTTTGAGTATGTTCAGTAAGGATGATTTGGACATATGGTTATGATCTATCCATCCATGCCCCTATTTTCATTTATGGAGTGCCCTAGCATTACTCAATCTTGCTCTACTTTTGCTATAAAATGTTCCTAGCAGATTGTTTACATGTTAATCAATTTTGCCATGGTTGTTGTAGTTGATCCATGCATACTATGAGCTTGTTCTTGCCTTGGTTAGCTTATTGATCATGTCTTCTTGCTATTGCTATGCTTATCTTTTCATGAAATGCCTTGTGTTGAGTGCATCGAGCTCGCAAACATGCCTTCATAATTCTGATTATGCCATGTCCAGTTTTCTGGTAAGTCCGAATCTGTTAACGAAACTTGCTATGTTTACATGGGTACCATCATATCTTGTGATCCTTTTTGGCTTATGGTCAGTAAGGTACTTTTGTTATATGCTTTGAGTAGATTCATGCCATGCCTTTGCTTGTTATGTTATGTTCCTGTAGCATGTTGTTATCTTGCTCTAAACATTGCTTCCTGATGTTAATTTATGATATGTTGTTATTTTCACTAAGTCTATGATGCTGATATCTTTTGCACTTTTGCCATGATTGTTTGAACCTGCTATTGTGTGATTAGGCCATAGCTCAGTGTTCATCTTTTGTCAAGAATCTTGAGTAGATCACTTCCATGTGCTTTGTTGCGATGTTGGGGTGCAGTAGCTTAGTTTCTTGTTGCATTCTAGATGGCATCATGCTGTTAATCGCAGAATTGTGCCATTCTTGTTTTGCTTGCCATTTCCAAACCGTGCATCCGATTCCAGTGATCTTTATATAGATTTCGACCGAAATCAACTCATCTTTCCAGCGGCGCACTTGGTTTACCAAGTTGATGCCTTGATCAATCTTTTCCTTCTAGAGCACGCATATGCATTGCATATTACTTCTCGCATATCATGTCATGTTTTGTATCATGTTGCTTGCGCATTGCACCGTGGATGATTGTGGTTTCCTTTGCTTGTGTTCTTGCCTTGGGTAGAGCCGGGAGACGAGTTCGTAATCGAGGAACCCGTTGTGTACGCTTACGAGGATCAAGCTTTCGTCAACTCCGAGAACTTTGCAGGCAAGATGACCATACCGTCGAAATCACTTCTATCTTTGCTTGCTAGTTGCTCGCTCTATTGCTATGCTGCGATACCTACCACTTGATATATCATGCCTCCCATATTGCCATGTCAAACCTCTAACCCACCTTGTCCTAGCAAACCGTTGTTTGGCTATGTTACCGCTTTGCTCAGCCCCTCTTATAGCGTTGCTAGTTGTAGGTGAAGATGGAGTTTGTTCCTTGTTGGAACTTGGATATTTGTTGGGATATCATTAGTATATCTTGTTTACTTTAACGCATCTATATACTTGGTAAAGGGTGGAAGGCTCGGCCTTATGCCTAGTGTTTTGTTCCACTCTTGCCGCCCTAGTTTCCGTCATACCGGTGTTATGTTCCTTGATTTTGCGTTCCTTACGCGGTTGGGTTATAATGGGAACCCCTTGACAGTTCGCCTTGAATAAAAATACTCCAATAAGGCCCAACCTTGGTTTTACCATTTGCCACCTAAGCCTTTTTCCCTTGGGTTCTGCAGACTCAAGGGTCATCTTTATTTTAAACCCCCGGGCCAGTGCTCCTCTGAGTGTTGGTCCAAACTAGAGCACCGTGCAGGGTCGTCCCTTGGCAACTTGGGTTAAGTTGGCTCATGTACGCTTAGCTTATCCGGTGTGCCCTAAGAACAAGATATGTGCAGCTCCTATCGGGATTTGTCGGCACAGCGGGTGGTCTTGCTGGTCTTGTTTTACCATTGTCGAAATGTCTTGTAACTGAGATTCCGAGTCTTACCGGGTCGTCCAGGGAGAAGGAATATCCTTCGTTGACCGTGAGAGCTCGTGATGGGCTAAGTTGGGACACCCCTGCAGGGTTTTGAACTTTCGAAAGTCATGCCCGCGGTTATGGGCAGATGGGAATTTGTTAATATCTGATTGTAGAGAACTTGACACTTAACTTAATTAAAATGCATCAACCGCGTGTGTAGCCGAGATGGTCTCTTCTTGGCGGAGTCCGGGAAGTGAACACGGTTCTTGTGTTATGCTTGGACGTAAGTAGTTTCAGGATCACTTCTTGATCACTTCTAGTTCACGACCGTGCTTTGCTTCTCTTCTCGCTCTCATTTGCGTAAGTTAGCCACCATATATGCTAGTGCTTGATGCAGCTCCACCTCACTACCTTTTCCTACCCATAAGCTTAAATAGTCTTGATCGCGAGGGTGTGAGATTGCTGAGTCCCCGTGACTCACGGATTACTTCAAACAGTTGCAAGTGCCGATGATAACCGTGCAGGTGATGCAACCGAGCTCAAGGAGGAGCTCGATGAGGATCTTGATCGTAGTCTTGTTTCGTTTCCAGTTGATCAGTAGTGGAGCCCAGTCAGGGCGATCGAGGATCTAGCATTAGGGGTTGTCTTTCTTTATTTGGTTCCGTAGTCGGACCTTCATTGTATTTGGATGATGTAATGCTATGTTCATGTATTGTGTGAAGTGGCGTTTGTAAGCCAACTCTTTATCCCTTTCTTATTCAGTACATGGGATGTGTAAAGATTACCCCTCTTGCGACATACCTACTATGCGGTTATGCCTCTAAGTCGTGCCCCGACACGTGGGAGATATAACCGCATCGTGGGTGTTACAAGTTGGTATCAGAGCCGACCCTCACGGTTACACGAATGTTTGCAGACAGGTGCGCGGTCATGTTGTTCATGACGTTTGTGACCCGTCGTGGCACACGGCATGGTACATGTACCGGACTGGGTGCACAGACGTATGTGCCAAGAGGGAACGTTCCTGTGGCCCGACGAGGACGTCGGTTCCTCTGAGTGGGGGTGTATGTGATGGCCTGGCTTATTAGGGATGATAGACTACTCATATCAATAGGGAATTCCTTCTTTTCCGGGAGCCCATTCGGACAGAACTCCAAGTTAAGTGTGCTCAGCTTGGAGTAGTGTCAGGATGGGTGACCGACTGGGAAGTTGCTCCCGGGTGCGCACGAGTGAAGACAAAGTGCGCAAAAAAGACTAGTATTGATCTATGGGGCCAGTCTAGATCCCGCCAAGAGTAACGACCACCGGCAGGTGTGTCCGGGGCGTTATAAGTTGGTAATCAGAGCCTTCCCCGACTTAGGAGCCCCCTGCTTGATCGAATCGCTGATGTTGTCGGGTCTAGAAGAAAATGTTTTGAGTCTTATAGAATTATATATATCGGAGAGTAGGATTCTTTTTACTCCTAGTCCCTTCGTCGCTCTGGTGAGGCCTCCTGACGTAGAGTTTTGACCCTTCTCTACTCAAATTTCATGAAAAAAAATTAGAATCACGTGGGTATCTTGGAATCGTTACGATGGTTTTGTGACGAGAACATTGTTCTTGGTGCCTCCTGACATTTAGGGGTTGTGGCAGTGTCCCGGGGAGTTGAGCTCCGAGGTGTTGTCGTCACAATTTTATCGTTGCAGTTCTGGAATACCTGAGTTTCGCCGACATAAAAAATCTCTTTTATGCAGTTGTTGGTGAGATAACCTCGACGCCACCCAGTACTGGGGCGGGAGTTCGGGAGTATTTCCATAACTCGTAGAACGAATGCTTTTCGAAGGTTGAGGTAAATGATTTCCGAAGGTTTCTTGGTTATGTGTTGAAGGATGGATACAGCTGGATGTAGGATCTGCTAGTTTTGGGTGAGATATTATGCTTCCCCTGTATCCCCAACACTTGATTGCATAACTAGAATGTTTCGGGAGTTTATAAGTGGGAATTCAAGTAGCTCCTAGAATATCTTTCCAACAGACACATGATATGATGGGATCTATCATATGTTTGTTTCCGGCTTATTATGCAAGCCAATCCTTTGTTTTGTTTTGAGTTGTGGTATTCGAGTTGCTTCGAAGTTAAATTTTGATTCCATACCTTTCCTAGGCGGTGTTCTCATACTCGTATGTGAATACCAATCCTTCATGATAATCGAGATTGTCATGTCAGTCCTTTTCAACCGGTATGATTCTCTTCAAGATGATCCTATCATTTTTCCCATCCGCCAGATCAACTCTAAGTTTCTCAATGGTGTTTGTTTCATCCGTCTCCAAGTTGCCTTTGTTTTCCCTCCCTCCCACCCTTTTTCTTCAAGGATTCAGATCTCTTAATCATGTATCCTTTTATGTGTGAGAAGTCTCTCCATTCTTTTCCGTCAATGTTCTTACCCGGTGGTTCTCGTGAAGATGCTCTACAAGTTCATCATTCTTCGTTTCTTTTATCTTCTCCGGTGGATTCAATTCAAGCTTTCAGTGTTTATTATATTCATTTTCCTCGTGTAAAATGCTTTTCCATGCCGGTGCACCTCATTATCATTCCACTTCTCGCTATTCAATTATTCCGGAGTGTTGTAGATATCTCAAAAGGCTTGTCTTTTCAGTCAAGATTGGTTCAACCTATTTCGAGGTTGTTATCTCATTCAAGCCATTTATTTCAATCGGTGCAATCTCTCTTCCAAGTAATCGCTCAATGGTGTTTCTTTTGAGCGGGCCCTAACACACAGGTCTTTTCCTAGGATCTTACCTGATGCTTCTAATCTTCCCGGAGTTATTCTCAAATTCTTTTCCAAGTTTGACGTAAGAATGAATTGTCGTCAGTCAAATGTCCTTCTCCAATATCTTTCAAATTCTTTTCATCATTGGTTCAACCTTTCTGATTTTCATTCCGGAGTATCTAAAAAATTCATGGTGGTGTTTCTCGTCATCATTCTCGAATTTTGAAGACCGAAGAAGAGTTTTCCTCTAAATCTTATCCGTTCTCTCAAAGATTCGTGATTCTAGCTTGTTGCCATCCTATCATAATTGTTTTCAATTGTGAGAATTCTTTTCACCCATCCGGAGCATTTCATGAGTTGTTTCATTTCTTTCCTCCGAAGGCCATCTTTCCAAATATTATTCATTCCAACTTTCAGATCTCATTCTCCAAGTCTTACCGGTGCATCATTCAAATATTTTCTAATCAAGCTTCTTCGTTCATTTGCTAATTCTTCCCGGTGTCTCGATATCTTTTCCTTGATCGTTTCTTAATTCTTACGGTGGTCATGCAAGATTACTTTTCTCTTGGTTATCATATCAATTCATTCATTCTTTCCAATCTTACCGGCGGATCGTTGAAGTCTTTTCTCAAGATTGTGCTATATCTTTCTTAATCTTTTTCAAGGAAAATAAGTAGTATGCCAAATCCGTTTGCTCGTCATCAATTTAATTGGTGAAGGATACGCATAACATAATTCTTATTCTTCTTTCATCCAAGTGATCAATTCCTTCCTTCGGAGTTTGTTCATGATGAATAAATTCTTGTTTTCTTTTATTCATCTTTCTTTCCCGGAGTTCCAACATCTCCCAATTATATCACCATGAAGCTCCATCTAAATCATTGCAAGGTTTCACCTTGTGTTTTTAACCTCTCTTTCCTTTCGTTTGATAATTCTTTTATTATCGGAATTCTTCATGGAGGTTCTACATGATGGTTCATCAAGGATTTAATTCCTTCTCAAAGTGTTCATCGATATTCTTTTCAAAGGAGTTCAAGTATTCTTCATCTTGCATTCCAAAGTGCAGTTCTTCCTATCTTATCTTTTGAGGTGGTGTTATGTCAATCTTGATAATTTCTCTTTGTGTTTCATGATTCACAAGTTATCAAGAATGAGGTAGTTTAAATCAATTAATCTCTTCATTGGATTTATCTTGGGTTATATTTCACCTAAAGCTTTCCCTAAGGATTCTTGCTATTTGTGGTGCTTATAAATGACCCAAGTTCTTCATTTATCCTCCCGGTGAAATAAGTTTCTCGTCTCCTTGTTCATATGAATCCAATTTATCGTTTCCGTTAGTGGCATTTTCTTTTTCTTCCTTTTTTCTTTCCCATGATCTATCTTCTATTCTTTCTGCCAGAGGCATTGTGATATTGCTCTCTTCGACCCATCATCTTGTTTTGTGAGGATCATGTTCTTTTCGTGCTTATCCATTTAACCGGAGTGTTGTGCGCTCTGCTCAAGTTCTTTTCTACTTATCAAGTCTTGCATCTCTTGTCAACTGGAGTGCTGTCCGAATTTGTTCTTCCTTGTTCCTCGTTCCTAATGGAGTGTTTTCATCTTCAATCACCTCCGTGGTATTATTCCTTTCAAGTTGTTCAACCTTTCAAGGTTCCTTGCTTTCACTCGTTTGTCGAAGAAGCAACTTAGTTTTACCTCTTATCTTCCTCTTCCTTTTCCCTCCGGTGCCATCCTAGATCTTGGGACGAGATCCTCTCGTAGTGGTGGAGTGTTGTAACGCCCCGGATACGACTTTCCATATTCGTAACTCCGACTCTTGCCTTTTCCGGAGATGCGATATGATTTTTTTGTTTCGTGGTTGGGTTTTTTCTTCGTTTGCATTTTGTCCTTGTCATGCATATCATATCATGTCATCATGTGCATCACATTTTGCATACGTGTTCGTCTCAAGCATTCGAGCATCTTCCCCGTTGTCCGTTTTGCAATCCGGCACTCCTACATCCTCCGGCGCCCCCTTTTGCCTCTTTTCATGAGCGGGTGATAAACTGTCTCGAAATGGACCAACATTTGCCAAGCGGCCTTGGTACACCGCCGGTAGACCGCCTGTCAAGTTTCGTGCCATTTGGAGTCCGTTTGATACTCCAACGGTTAACCGGGGAACCGTAAAGGCCTCGTGTGTATTGCAGCCCAACACACCTCCAAAATGGCCCAATAACCCATCCAAACCCCCTCCATCCTTTCGGCCGTTCGATCACGATCGCGTGGCCAAAAACCGCACCTCATTTGGACTCTCCTAGGTCCCTCTACCTATATATAGACCTCCCCCTCCAAAATTCGCGAATGAAACCCTAGATCCATCTTCCTCGCGCCTGTAAGTGCATCTAGTGCCACCCCTAGTTGGTTTTGGACTATTGACGACAAACCTAGTTAAGGGACAAATGTGTTTGTGAGAATTGCAGGATAACACAGGTAGAAGTCCCTCATTGATTCGGTTTTCCTACCAGAGATGACCCCTAAAAATGTATGAAGACATTGAAGTCAAAGGTGATATGTGAAGACATTCACATTGAAGACTATGACAAGAGAAGACATCGCGTGAAGACTATGGAGCATGAAGACTTAGCAGTTTCATCGTTCTGTGTTTTTCTTTGTTGAGTCATAGGAACCACCGTACTGTTAAGTGGGGTCCAAGAGAACCAGTCAAAATGACTGAAGGATGCTTAACCAAAATCCTATGTCTTTGAGTGAAGACTATGAGAGCAAATCTTGTCCAGAGTTGGATAAGTCAACTTTGCTTGTAGCCCAAGTAAAGTTGCCGTGTGTGTTTGAAATCTGACCGTTGGAACACGTGTCAGTTCCTTAGTGACCCAGGGTCATTTCGGACAAATCAGGTCGGGTTGCCTAGTGGCTATAAATAGCCAACCCCCTACAACCATAAACGGTTGGCTGCTCAGAGTTAAAGCACGACTTTTGTCGTTTGAGAGCAACCCACCTCGAAGCCTTTGAGAGAGAATTCCTTGTGAGGATAAAGCCCTTACCACCCAGAGCCAAAGAGTGTTAGGCATCACTTAAGTCTTCCTGTCTGTGTGATTTGAAGACTTATTACACCTGAGGACTGTGAATCCTCCACCCGGTTAGGCGTCGCGTTCTGAGCATCCAAGAGTCATTGTGGATCGCCGGTGAACGAAGTATGTGAAGGTTTGGAAGTCTACCTTGAAGACTTACCAGAGTGATTGGGCAAGGACTGGGTGTCCTTAGCTCAAGGGGAATAAGGTGAAGACGAGGTCTTCTGAGTTGAATCTCAGCCTCCCTAACCAGACGTACAGTTGTCACAGCAACTGGAACTGGTCCAATAAATCATTGTCTTCAACGAGTCACTGGTTTCATCCTTCCCTTCCCTTTACTTACTGTTGGTCCTTGTGAAGTCATTGTACGATTGCATCACCATTTGGCTTCACTAAGTGATTACTTGTTCTGATTGGCTTCACAATATCTTCCTACCTGATCCTTACTGCCTAGCTGCTATTAGTCATTGTGCTTTCACTTCATTGAATACTTGACTATGGTTTGCCTAGTGTAGTCTACCTTCCGCTGCATGGTAATAGGTTTATTTCTATCGTTTGTCTTCGAAACTTACATGTTTTGAAGACTTTCATAAAAATCGCCTATTCACCCCCCGTCTAGTCGATCACTAGCACTTTCAACTGGTATCAGAGCAAGGTACTCCCTTATTCTGTGTGATTCGGTTTAACCACCTGGAGTTTTAGCTATGTCGACTGCAGGGATAATTATAGTCTCAGCTGCGTGCCCCGTCTTCGATGGAACTGAATATCCCTACTGGAAGAATAAGATGCGCATGCATCTTGAAGCCATTGATGTCGACCTATGGTATGTCGTCAAGAACGGCGTTCCCAAGGCTGGAGAAGGTGTCACTGCTACTGATGTCAAGAAGTTCGTTCAACTGGACTCTACTGCCAAGAATATCATCTGTGGTCATCTGACCAAAGGACAGTATGGGCGCGTGAGTGCTTTGGAAACATCTAAGCTAGTCTGGGACTGGCTCTCCAAGGTCAACGAAGGCGTCTCAACCCAGAGAGATCAGAGAATCTGTGTCCTTCGCAACCTCTTCAACCGCTTCAAGAGAAATGACAATGAGAATGTCCAGCTCACGTTTGATCGACTCACTGTCATCACAAATGAGCTTCAAGCCCTCGGCGCTACTGAGATCACCAAGCATGAAGTCGTCAAGACACTCCTGAGATCACTTGACAGTTCGTTTGACACCCTAGCCCTAAGGATTCAAGAACGTCCTGATTTCAAGACACTCGATCCGTCTAACATACTTGAGAGGCTCAACACACACGAGTTTCAGCTTTCTGAGAAAAGAGACATCTACGGTCCCAACTATGGGCGAACTCGTGCCTTGAAGGCAAAAGCTGTCTCCTCATCTGAAGAAGAATCTGATAGTAGTTCTGATGATCCTGAAGACATTGGAAAGGAGCTTGCTATGCTTGTGAAGAAGTTCCAGAAATTCACCAAGAAGAAAGGCTTCAGGAAGTCTTTTCGATCAAGCTCAAGGAATGATGAAGCTTCTGCTCATGACTACAAGAAGAGAACATGTCACAAGTGCAAGAAACCTGGCCACTATATCTCTGAGTGTCCACAGTGGGACAATGAGAACAAGAAGAAGAAGAAGAAGAGCAAGGAGTATGACTCTGACGACAAGAAGAAGAAGAAATACTTAAAGTCTTATTCCAAGTCTTCCTCAAAGTCTTCATCACACAAGAAGAGCTCATCTGGCAAGGCACGTGCGTTTGTTGGCAAGGAAATGGATTCTGAGGAGGAGACTGCTTCTGAGGAGGCGGAGGTGGAGTCTGAGGAGGAGTCCGATTCTGGCGTTGCGAGTCTGGCTACAGCATACGTTGCCAAGTCCATCTTCAACACTGAAGATAATGACTTCATCACCGACACCGATGCAAATGACAAGGACTACTCCGCTCCTTCCTACTGCTTCATGGCACGTGGTGCCAAGGTAAACACACGCACTACTCACTATCAAACATCTAGTGACGATGACTCTGATTGTGGTTCCAAACCCAGCTACAAAACACTTGCTAAAATTGCAACCGAACAACAGAAAGCTACGGAACACATTCAAAAACTGTTAGACAAAAGCGATGATCTGTTAGACGCTGAAATGACTCGATCTCAGTCCTTAATTGAAGACATAAAAAATCTTCATGTTAAGTATGAGGAACTTGAAAGTCGTCATGAAACGCTCTCAACAATTCATGAAAGGCTTTCCTATGATTATCTTCAAAGGAAGCAAGATCTTGAGAAATTGAGAGCGGCTCATGAAGATCTTCAAAAGGAAAACGAGTCACTTCACGCCAAACAGATCAGTTCAGCTCATGAAGGATTTGAACCACCATGTCTTAAATGCATTGAGCGTGATAACGCTATTTCTGTTGCTGAATGTTCTACTGCTGCTACTATTGCAATATCTTCAACTATTGATGTGGTAACTAACCCCTTTGCTGAGGATACCACTGCTATTGCTGATGAGAATGCTAGGTTGAAGACACTGCTTGAAACAGGGATGTACAAAAGTCTCAAAGGGCATCAGACACTATGTGATGTCCTCAAAAGGCAGATCCTGAACCAAAACCCTAGGAAAGAGGGTGTTGGGTTCGAAAGGAAAATGAATGATGATGGCTCTTACTGGAAACCTGAGCAGTACCCCAAAACCACATGGGTTGCTGCAAAGGAACCTTCAGCGGATCCATCCACCCTATCTGGCTTCACTTGTGCTAATCCCATTGTCATTGATGAATCCTTTGATGCAAACTATAAACTGTTTAAGAATCAGAATGGTGAAGTGTTTGCCAGGTATATTGGTACTAACTGCAGGAATGGGCCACCTATGAAGAAGGTCTGGGTGCCGAAAAGGTGTTTGGAGAATCTTCCTGTGAATGTCGTCATGACACCACAAGTGAAGAAGACAAATCCCAGACCACAGGCTTCATACGGCCCAAAGGCTTCATAGAGACAGAGGACTCACCTGAGTCGCACTAATGCAAATGTTTCGCAGGGAAGCCATACTCAGGCCTATGAATATGAGCGCGGTTCCTCAAACCGCCATATTCATAAGACCAAGAACTATTCTGCTTATTCTTATGAGTACTATTGTCCACCTGCAAGACTTTTTGCTAGGGCTCCGAAGCCAAAGTTCTCAGATGCTGCACTTAGACTCATTGCTTCGAAGCCACCCTTGAAGATGTGGGTGGCTGAGAAAGCTTAACTCTCTTTTGCAGGGAAAGGTCTCCAGACGAAAACCAAAATCGTCTGACGCTATTGCTGGGGACCTTATGCATCTTGTAGGGCGCAAGATCAAATGCCCAAATGGTCTTATTATGTACTTTGTTCCTGAGTTGCTTGCTACTTGCCCTATCAGTCCTAATCTCGATCTAAGCTTTAATAATCCACTAGTTCGTCAAATGTTTTTGCTTCAGAATTCTCTTTGTGAAGCCTATCCCCCTAACTGCACTGTAGGGTACGACACCAGCAGCTTCAGAATGGATTATTGATAGTGGGTGTACCAATCACATGACTGGCAAGCGAAGCCTTCTCATTGACTCAACCTTACATCCATCTGACAAAAGTCACATCACATTTGCTGAGACTGGTAAAAGCAAGGTATTGGGTCTAGGTAGAGTTGCAATCTCAAAGGATCAACACATGGATAAAGTCATGCTTGTTGAATCCCTTGGTTTCAACTTAACGTCTGTCTCAATGCTTTGCGATTTAAACATGATTGTGATATTTGGAAAATATCATTGCCTTGTTCTAATGGAATCTGACAAGTCTCTAGTGTTTGAAGGGTATCGGAAAGATGATTTGTACGTGGTAGATTTCTCAGCAGGACCACAACTTGCCGTATGTCTTCTAGCAAAAGCTTCTGAATGTTGGCTCTGGCATCAGAGGCTAGGGCATGCTGGCATGAGGAACCTCCACACCCTTGCAAGGAAGAAGCATGTCATAGGCATCGAGGGTGTCAAGTTCAAGAAGGATCACTTATGCGGTGCCTGTGAAGCAGGAAAGATGACGAGGGCCAAGCATCCCTCGAAGACAATCATGACAACGACTCAACTCTTCGAACTGCTCCACATGGATCTTTTCGGTCCCACTCATTACTCAACTCTTACTACTACTGCTTGTCTCTATGGCTTTGTCATTGTTGATGATTATTCAAGATATACTTGGGTGCATATAATCCTCTACAAGACTGAAGTGCAGGATGTCTTCAGACGCTTCGCCAATCGAGCAATGAACAACTATGGCGCCAAGATAAAGCACATCAGAAGTGACAATGGCACTGAATTCAAGAACACTGGCCTAGATACATATCTTGATACCTTAGGCATCACACATGAATTCTCAGCTCCGTACACGCCACAGCAGAATGGCGTCGTCGAATGCAAGAACAGAACACTTATTGAGATGGCCCGGACGATGCTTGATGAATACAAGACTCCAAGAAAATTCTGGCCGGAAGCCATTGATACTGCATGCCATATCATCAACCGTGTTTATCTTCACAAGCTTCTGAACAAGACATCCTATGAGCTCCTTACTGGCAAGAAGCCAAATGTCAGTTACTTTAGAGTATTTGGCGCCAGGTGCTGGATCAAGGATCCACATCACACTTCAAAATTTGCACCAAAAGCACATGAGGGTTTTATGCTTGGATATGGAAAGGATTTGCACTCCTACAGGTCAACCTTTTTCACTATAAAGTGGTTGAAACAGTGGATGTGCGGTTTGATGAGACGAACGGCTCACAGAGAGAGCACCTGCCAAATGTGCTAGATGAAGTTCCACCCAGTGAATCAATCAAACTTATGGGAACTGGAGAAATCATACCGTCTGAAGCTCAGCCTGAAGAGGAACTTATCATCTCCGCACCTGATCAACCTGAAGACAATGCTCATCCTGAAGACAATCCCTCTAACGATGACAATGATCAGCTAGAGCAAAATCTTCGTCCTATACATCCTCGTGTTGCAAATGAAGTACAGATTGAGAGAATAATTGATAGCATCAATGCACCAGGTCCACTCACTCGTTCAAGGGAAACACAGCTAGCAAATTTCTGTGGGCACTTCGCATTCGTCTCAATATCTGAACCCAAGAAAGTTGAAGAAGCCTTCATGGAACCTGAATGGATTCAAGCTATGCAAGAAGAGCTTCAACTGTTTGAGCTGAATAATGTATGGGAACTGGTTAAGCGTCCTGATCCTCGCAAGCACAATATAATAGGCACCAAATGGATATATCGCAACAAGCAAGATGAGCATGGTCAAGTTGTTAGAAACAAAGCTTGTCTCGTTGCTCAAGGGTACACTCAAGTTGAAGGGATTGACTTCGATGAAACATTTGCTCCTGTGGCTAGACTTGAAGCCATACGCATACTGCTGGCCTATGCAAATCATCATAACATACTTCTATATCAAATGGATGTGAAGAGCTCTTTTCTCAATGGCAAGATTGAAGAAGAAGTGTATGTTGCACAACCGCCTGGCTTTGAAGATCCAAAACATCCTGACATGGTGTACAAGCTCAACAAGGCACTGTATGGCCTCAAACAAGCCCCTCGGGCTTGGTATGACACACTCAAAGACTTCCTGAAGAGCAAAGGCTTCAAATCTGGTTCCCTCGACCCCACTCTCTTCACGAAGACATATGATGGTGAACTATTTGTGTGCCAAATATATGTGGATGACATTATCTTCGGCTGCACCAATCAGAAATACAGTGAAGAGTTTGGATATATGATGCAAGAGCAATATCGGATGTCCATGATGGGTGAGCTGAAGTTCTTCCTTGGTCTTCAAATACGTCGGCAATGCAACGGCATCTTTATATCTCAAGAGAAGTACCTCAAAGATTGCCTGAAGAAATTTTGTATGCAAGACTGCAAAGGCTTCACGACGCCAATGCCAGCCAAACATCATCTGGGTCCCGACGGCAATGGTAAAGAGTTCGATCAAAAGGTATACCGCTCCATGATTGGTTCTTTACTTTATCTATGTGCATCTAGGCCAGATATTATGCTTAGTGTTTGCATGTGTGCTCGATTCCAAGCGGCACCAAAGGAATCGCATCACTTAGCTGTGAAGCAAATTCTTCGATATTTGGCTTACACCCCAACACTAGTTTCATGGTATCCAAAGGGCTCAGAGTTTGATTTGGTTGGATTCTCGGATGCTGATTATGCTGGTGACAAGGTGGATCACAAGTCTACATCAGGCACATGTCATTTTCTGGGACGATCACTTGTATGTTGGTCTTCAAAGAAGCAGAACTGTGTATCTCTCTCCACTTCTGAATCTGAATATATTGCTGCTGGATCTTGCTGCGCTCAGCTTCTGTGGATGAAGCAAACACTCAAAGACTATGGCATTCATCTGAAGCAAGTGCCACTCTACTGCGACAACGAAAGCGCCATCAAGATTGCCAACAACCCAGTTCAGCACTCGAAGAGAAAGCACATTGAAATTCGTCATCACTTTCTCAGAGATCATGTTGTGAAGGAAGATATTGATATCATACACGTCAACACTGAAGAGCAATTGGCAGATATCTTCACCAAGCCCTTGGATGAGAAGATATTTTGCAAGTTACGGTGTGAGCTAAATATCTTGGAATCCTCAAATGTCCTGTGATCAGGCACACATCCTAACACTTATGCATATTAATGACTTAGATGTGCAACACACGAAGTAAAGTATATCTTCAATCAATGAAGACATACATTCTAAGTGTGAATACATTAATGTGGAATTTGACTTCGGAGCACCACGATAATTGTGCGTCGTGTCTGGGTCTAATACTTCCTATACGGTGGGTAACGCCACCACCAAATTCTTCTGTTTGAAGTGTTTCACTCATGACATTACCTTTGGTATGTCTTCACATTTGGTTTAGCTTCAATCTCAACCTGTCTTCATGATTATCTTCACTATGTTGATTATATATATATACTAGTGTTCTGTCCTCTACAACATTCACTTATAGCTATGTCTTCTTGTTGGATCTTTTGAACTAAGTGAATGTGATCGGACCCTAATCTCTCTATGCTTTCTATCTCAAACTCTATCTCTCCAAATCATATGCATTCTACTGAAACTGTCGAATATCCTCTCTGCGTCCTTGTCAGCAGAAGATACAGAGACAAACATTAAGTCCGTTTTCAATGCTAATTCCTTCACCTGAAACCCGGAGAAGTGGGAACGACCACCCGACAATCCAGGTGTGTGTGGGAACGTGGGACAACTCCAAGTATGTTGCATGTCTGCCACATGTTCCTCGGATGTGAACCGCCAGGGGCACCTGCGTAATTGCGCTGTGCCGCACACTTCCTTATAAATACATGTCCGCTGCGGTCAAGAAAACCTTCTTCCACCTCTCCACCTCGTCAAACCCTAGCGTCCCCGCTAGCTCTCGACGACGCCGGCGACGAAGCGCTTAGCTGCCGCGACTTCTCCGACGCCGTCCTCACGCCGGCCGCGAACATCGTCTTCTCCGGTGCCGCCGTAGGTGTTCTCCGTCGCCAAGATAGGGCATGGTGGATTGAACTGCTCGGTCTCCTACTCTTCCCATCTAGCAGTTCTTCACGTGGTAAATATAACTCTATTTTACCATCTTTTTGATCCTCAAAGATTCATCCTGTTTGCCAAAATAAGTTTCTGCCTATACAATGTTAGATCTATCCTGTCTGCATCTCATACTGCCTAGAATATTCACTTAAGCTTCATATCTAGTTAGATTCCTCACTTGTACTTATTTGCGGATTCATACAAATCTGGAACCAACTCTCAACATATAAGTGAATGTCTTTGCACGATGAGGTCAATGTCTCCTAAACTGATTTATCTTCAAAATCTTCTGAGAATGCATATGACCTCTTCCCCTTCCCTCGCATCTCTAATGCTGTCACAGGTACATGTCCGTGGGAGAATCCCTTGGTTCTCATAGTCTGAATTCATTTGCAGAATTCTTACAGCATCACATTAACTCTCCCGAAGCCAATTCCTGTTTGTCCAGCAAGCGAAAGCCTTTGAACGTGGTGAAGCCATTCAGTTTGAAGTTCATGGCTGTAGAGAAATCAGTAAGGAAGTGTGGCAGACAGCGTCGTGGGGGAACGTCAAGAGATTTGCCTGATGACCTCTCAGAGCTTTACAAGACAGATCCTGAAGAGGATTACAATCAGCGCAAGACCCGAATCCAATGGATTCAAAGATATTGGGCAGAACAATGGTTCAAGTACAGGTTTGTGACCAAGGAATATGCTGAGAAAAATGCCATCAAACGACCATGTGGAGACATCCTATACAGAAATCTTCAACCCAGGTCCAGAGATGAAGCCATTGAACAAGGCTTCTATCCCTGCATGGTCCATGGACCACAGCCTGCGGATGCACACCCATCGTCATTGCTATGGTGTGGTGACGACAATCTGTTCAAGCGCAACTTCCAGTTTGCCAAGAATTCGGCCAAGCAAAACAAGAAGTCATGGGGACTTGACTTCAACCCTGGCCCTTCTGCTCCCCGTGCCGATGGCACCCGCGAAGCTGAACCCAATCTTGTTGGGCCCTTCTACAACTTGGAAGGTCTCATCACTCATATCAAAGTTCAAGGGACAGCCGTGGATGAGCCTTCAGATGACGCTGAATCTGATGAAGCGTCTGCACCGCCGAAGCCAAAGAAACTGAAGAAGCCTAAAGCTTCAAAGCCTGCCTCAGCATGACTGGCTCGAAGCCAAAGGTCAGGTCAACCGCTTCAGAACTGAAGAAGACGAGGACTGCTGAGGCTGAAGCCAGAAAGAGGAAACATCCTGAAGCCTTTGATGCTGCTCCCTCCAAGAAGAAGCGCAAAACCAAAAAGGATCGGGCTGCTCCCACAGAGCCCTTAGTTGTTGAACATATCTCAATGGTTCGCCCTGCATCTGCACACCAAGAGCGCCAACTGATTGTCCATGAGTCTGCTTCCACAGAGGCTCATGAAGCTAAAGACATTCCAGCAGTTGATCCCACCGCTGCTGAAGACATTGGTCACCATGACAATGTTGAAGATGATGTAGTTCTTCCTCAGATCGAGCGCAACTTGGTATCATCACATGTTCTCACGAACAGCGAACTCATCGGCATTGGTCGCCCTTTGACGCCAATTGCTAAAGATGCATCGTGGGCTGATCATCCACAACAACAAGACACTCCAAGTACTCAATAATAACAAGTCACACCACCCCGGCAAGAAGAAGAAGATGACTTTGAGGCCCAGCAAACTCCATCTCCAAAGGCGTCGCCAACATTGCGCAGGCTTCGCAAAGGACCAAGGCCTCAAGTCCCTCTATCAAGCGTTCCAGAAGGAGAAGTGCACCACCAATCTGTTGCACGTCAAGTGTTTCCAGATGCCACTCCTACTGTGACTGAATCCAAAGCCAAACTGGCTGAAGATGTTCCGGCTGCATCAGCCGATGAAGAAGAAGCCCCAAGAGTTGCTACACCCCCGTTTGAAAGTGCAACTATCCCTAGGTGGTTTTGGTAATTCATAACAACATATAGCTGATTGAGCTAATGCTATTCCAAGATGATTATTTTAGGAAAGCTCAATGATTGGAATGGCATGGATGTGAAAGTGGAACCCTCAAAATGCTAAGGACAAAGGATTGGCTCAAGCTCAAAAGCTCAAGACTCTTCATTTTACATTTTAGTGATCCAAGATCACATTGAGTCTTTAGGAAAAGCCAATACTATCAAGGAGGGATGAGGTGTTGCTTAATGAGCCTCTTGCTTCATGTGCTTAGTGATATGCTCCAAAACCCTCAACTACTTTCCCATATCCACATATGACCTAAACCCTAATCCAAACTCGGTCCTACCGATTCTTCCTATCCGGCGCCACCGAGTTTCACTTGTCATAAGCCACTGCCAAACCCTAGCAATTCGGTTCTACCGATAGGGATCTCGGTCTCACCGAGATGGGATTGCAAACTCACTGTTTCCCTTTCGTAACTTTTCGGTCTCACCAAAAGAGCGAATCGGTCCCACCAAGATTGCAATGTAAATTCAGTGTTTCCTTTTTGTAACTTTTCGGTCTCACTAAAAGAGCAAATCGGTCACACCGAGTTTGCCTGACCAACTCTCTGGTTAGCTAATTACCAAATTCGGTCTCACCGAGTTTGTGTAATCGGTCTCACCGAGATTACGTTATGCCCAAACCCTAACCATATCGGTCCTACCGAGTTGCAAGTCAGTCCCACCGAAATCTCTAACGGTCACTAGGTTTACCTTTTCGGTCCGACCGAGTTTGTTGATTCGGTCCCACCGAGATTGGAAAACTATG
This sequence comes from Triticum aestivum, assembly GCF_018294505.1. Classification (NCBI taxonomy): domain Eukaryota; kingdom Viridiplantae; phylum Streptophyta; class Magnoliopsida; order Poales; family Poaceae; genus Triticum; species Triticum aestivum. Next base: position 485,574,621 of record NC_057797.1, read on the forward strand.
TGTAACGGTTGGATTTTGTGTGGAGGCTATATATACCCCTCCACCTCCTCTTCATTCGTGGAGAGAGCCATCAGAACACATACACAATTCCAACTCATATGTTCTGAGAGAGAACCACCTACTCATGTGTTGAGACCAAGATATTCCATTCCTACCATATGAATCTTGATCTCTAGCCTTCCCCAAGTTGATTTCCACTCAAATCTTCTTTCCACAAAATTCAAATCCTATGAGAGAGAGTTGAGTGTTGGGGAGACTATCATTTGAAGCACAAGAGCAAGGAGTTCATTACCTACACACCATTTGTTACTTCTTGGAGAGTGGTGTCTCCTAGATTGGCTAGGTGTCACTTGGGAGCCTCCAACAAGATTGTGGAGTTGAACCAAGGAGTTTGTAAGGGCAAGGAGATCGCCTACTTCGTGAAGATCTACCGCTAGTGAGGCAAGTCCTGTGTGGGCGATGGCCATGGTGGGATAGACAAGGTTGCTTCTTCGTGGGCCCTTTGTGGGTGGTTGCTTCTTCGTGGACCCTTCGTGGGTGGAGCCCTGTGTGGACTCGCGCAACCGTTACCCTTCGTGGGTGGAGCCCTGTGTGGACTCGCGCAACCGTTACCCTTTGTGGGTTGAAGTCTCCATCAACGTGGATGTAGGATAGCACCACCTATCCGAACCACGAGAAAAACATCCGTGTCTCCAATTGCGCTTGAATTCTCCAAACCCTTCCCTTTACATTCTTGCAAGTTGCATGCTTTACTTTCCGCCGCCAATATACTCTTTTCATGCTTGCTTGAATTGTGTGATGATTGCTTGACTTGTCCTACAATAGCTAAAATCTGCCAAGAACTAAAATTGGGAAAAGGTTAAGTTTTTATTTGGTCAAGTAGTCTAATCACCCCCCCTCTAGACATACTTTCGATCCTACACCATCTCACTAAGATGTTGTTCTCAAGGAGAACGTGACCGACCCTCCAGCTTCTGAAGTGGAGGTTGAGAATCCTAAGGCTGCCACCACGAACACCAATGAAGCCAATGACGTAGTCATGGCTAAAGAAAATGTGGAGCCTGCACCTGAAGTCAATGTGGCCCCTGAAGCCCATGAAGACAATGCCAATGCCCCTGTTCCCCCTCTAAGACCTCACACAATGGAGCTGGCATTTGATCGTGGTCAGCCAGTTATGGTTCGATGGCCCATTTTGACTCCTTCGCCTGCTGCTGTTCCACAATTTGAGTACCACGTCGAGCACAGGCCTCATGTCCAAAAGCCCAAGCCAAGACTTCCACGTTTCCCAGGCACTGCCACTTCACCTGGGGTCTTCAATACGAATGGCTTCGTGGCACATAATACCTTCTTCAACAGCTCCAAGAACCCTTATACCAAACCGCGCATTTCTTCAGATCAGTTCTGGAGCTATCAGCAGCGCAGCTACTATTCCTGTGTCCTATACAATCAAGGGCGCATATTTCCACATATGCGCCTCGACTCTGAAGCTATGGCTGGTCTGCCCTGCCTCGAAGAAGCATTGGACTGTTTCAGAGATGCTGGTCTGCTGCAGTTCATCACCGACAAGGAGCACTGGAATGAGGAATTGTTGCTTCAATTCTATGCCACTCTTCATATTCGAGGCTACAACAGGGATCCGAAGACTTGGGTCCTTGAGTGGATGACAGGCAGTGTCCATCACGAAGCTAAAGCTCTTGATATCATTGAGCTCACATGCCTGCACACTCCTGGTGAATACTATGAACCAGGTTCTCAACAACATCAAAATGCCTTGGAAAGCATCTTTCAGAAGCCAGAACCCAACATGAGTCAAATGCTGAGCATGATGTAGCCTTTGCCTCCAGATGCTGAATATCCTAAGGAGTTCTTTATTGAAGACCTAGAGTACCTGCCTCGCACCATCTACCACATCATCAGGAAGACTCTATGGCCTATCAAAGGACACTCATCTGCAGCAAAGCTTGAAGGAGCAATGAAGACTTTGGTTTTCTATATCTTCAATGGCATCAGCTTCAATGCTCAAGACTTCTTCATCAGGCAGTTGGCTGCGTCTGGCTCCGACATCTTTGGGTTGAAATTCTATGCTCCATGGGTCATGCGTCTGATCAAGCGTCACTCAGCCTTCAACTATCAGCCGTCTGCACGCAATCATCTTATATTCTTGCCCGAGGTTGATCTGTTAGTTGAAGCCATTTACCCAGAGCCCGCTAAGGATCCCATTCATCTTCATAATGCTGATCACCAAAGCTTCACCCAGCCCATTGAAGGAATTCCAGCAGTGTCTCGTGTTTATACCCTTTCTAGAAACACACGTGCCCCACGTGCTCAAACTGACGTCACTGGTAGCACTATTGCACAAAGGCCTCAAAGACGATCTCGTGTCCTCAATGACCGAGAGCTTCTCGTCGTGCTGCATCAGAAATAGGATAAGCATCATGACTGGCTTAAGCGTCAGATGCAAAGCCTCTTGGTGGATGTCAATCGCATTCGCAATCTTGCTACCAAGAATGCCCTCGTTGCCCATGAAACCTGTCGGTGTACATGGAAAGGGCTGACGCTTATGTGTTCTGAATATCATCTTTAAGAGGATAGCTTCTCTGAACGCTTCAAGTTTGACTCCACACCTCCAAGAAGGACTGTGCTGTGATGAACTTCGTCTCTTGAAGACTCTGAGTTCTCTTCCTCTGCTGCAACTGTGAATGCCAGAGTGATCGATGACGAAGACGATGCTACTTCACCGCCCCCTACTTTTGCACGCATCAACACTGCCCCGAGTTCATCTGCACCGCCTAACAACATCGATGACCTTGCTGCTTCACCTACTCCGCATGGGAACGAGTAGACGCTCTATGTCTTCAAACCTTTTTGGTCCTTACTGAAAAAAGGGGGAGAAGCATATGAGTTTGATAGTCTTCAAGCGGCTCCATATGGGCGGTTGCTTTATATTTTGCCAAGTGTTCTCGTTTTGATACATTTGGTTCTTTGAGTTGTAACACTTAAAACTCGATGGTCGTCTACTACTTATTTGCTATTCTGCGATGCGATGATAAATTCCGCATGTGCGACGATAAATTCCGCACTTAGATCATTTTGCAGATGTCCAGTTCTCATTATGCATGTCATTATCTTCACATACTTTTTCATGCATGATGAATTGTCATCATAAGTTGAAGAGGATCTCCACAAGTACAACCTGCCATGTGCATTTGCATACCAAAAGCAAATTACTTATATGCACATCTTCAGGGGGAGCCTTTGCCACTTATGAAGAGAATAACCTATCCTTTACAATTTCACATATTTTATTCCCGTTGAAAACTTCAACTAGTTTGTCATCAATCACCAAAAAGGGGGAGATTGTAAGTGCATCTAGTGCCACCCCTAGTTGGTTTTGGAGTATTGATGACAAACCTAGTTGAGGGACTAATGTGTTTGTGAGAATTGCAGGATAACACAGGTAGAAGTCCCTCATTGATTCGGTTTTCCTACCAGAGATGACCCCTAAAAATGTATGAAGACATTGAAGTCAAAGGTGGTATGTGAAGACATTCACATTGAAGACTATGACAAGAGAAGACATCGCGTGAAGACTATGGAGCGCGAAGACATAGCAGTTTCATCGTTCTGTGTTTTTCTTTGTTGAGTCATAGGAACCACCGTACTGTTAAGTGGGGTCCAAGAGAACCAGTCAGAATGACTGAAGTGATGCTTAACCAAAATCCTATGTCTTCGAGTGAAGACTATGAGAGCAAATCTTGTCCAGAGTTGGATAAGTCAGCTTTGCTTGTAGCCCAAGTAAAGTTGCCATGTGTGTTTGAAATCTGACCGTTGGAGCACGTGTCAGTTCCTTAGTGACCCAGGGTCATTTCGGACAAATCAGGTCGGGTTGCCTAGTGGCTATAAATAGCCAACCCCCTACAACCATAAACGGTTGGCTGCTCAGAGTTAAAGCACAGCTTTTGTCGTTTGAGAGCAACCCACCTTGAAGCCTTTGAGAGAGAATTCCTTGCGAGGATAAAGCCCTAACCACCCAGAGCCAAAGAGTGTTAGGCATCACTTAAGTCTTCCTGTCTGTGTGATCTGAAGACTTATTACACTTGAGGACTGTGAATCCTCCAGCCGGTTAGGCGTCGCGTTCTGAGCATCCAAGAGTCATTGTGGATCGCCGGTGAATGAAGTCTGTGAAGGTTTGGAAGTCTACCTTGAAGACTTACCAGAGTGATTGGGTGAGGACTGGGTGTCCTTAGCTCAAGGGGAATAAGGTGAAGACGAGGTCTTCTGAGTTGAATCTCAGCCTCCCTAACCAGACGTACAGTTGTCACAACAACTGGAACTGGTCCAACAAATCATTGTCTTCAACGAGTCACTGGTTTCATCCTTCCCTTCCCTTTACTTACTGTTGGTCCTTGTGAAGTCACTGTACGATTGCATCACCATTTGTCTTCACTGAGTGATTACTTGTTCTAATTGGCTTCACAATATCTTCCTACCCGATCCTTACTGCTTAGCTGCTATTAGTCATTATGCTTTCACTTCATTGAATACTTGACTATGGTTTGCCTAGTGTAGTCTACCTTCCGCTGCATGGTAATAGGTTTATTTCTATCGTTTGTCTTCGAAACTTACATGTTTTGAAGACTTTCATAAAAATCGCCTATTCACCCCCCCTCTAGTCGATCACTAGCACTTTCGGCGCCGTTGGACAAATTCTCCCATGCTCGGACATGTCCGCCTCCACCTCTGCAGCCAATCCTGTGCCGCCACGTCACCCCACCGCCATCTCCACCGCGCCTCCACTGCGATGGCCCTGCAGGCCCATCTGGGGCCCGCCCGAGCCCGCGAGAGCCCGGATCGGCCCCCACGCTCCGCCGCCCGGGCCTCCCCTGCGCCGCCGCCTCGCACCTCACTGCTGGCCGCTGCCGCGCGCCTACCCTACCTCCTGCGGGCTCCTCCGCGCCCGTATGCCTCCAGCCGCCGCTCGCCGGCGCCCTGCGCGTCGCTCGTTGGCCCCGCGCCTTGCCGCGCCCGAGCCCCGCCACCCCTGTAAGACCTCGCCGCCGACCAAGATCCTTGTCGCAGGAGCTCGCCACCGCACCTGCCATGGCCTCTCACCTCGCCTCCGACGCTGGATCCGGGGATCCCACGCCCGGATCCACCCGCTCCGGACGCCGGAGTTCCTTCCCCCGCCGGATCCGACGCCTATGGCCGCCTCTCCGGTCTCCTTCCTCCTCTCCGGCCAAGTCCGGCGACTCTCCGACGAACCTCGAACTACGTGCAAGTCAACCCTAGATCTGTTTCTGAGAGGGTAATTTTCGTCTAAGTCCTTTCCCTGTAACATTTTCTAGCCATGTTCATTGCATCATAACTCTGTGACTGTAGCTCCATTTCACGCGCATGATATATCGAAATGTTCACCTGGATGTGCTCTTCATTTTCTTCCATTGCACCATTCTTGTTTGGGTCCATCTTGATGCCCAAATTGTTGATGCAAGAGTGCTATAAAATGGTAGTTCCTGATTCTTATCAGTTTATGAGCATTTGGCATTTTTGCCATGATTATTGTGTGTTGTATATGGGCATGAGCTCTACATGTGTTTTGGTCCATGCCATGCCATATTTACTGGGGTGTATCCAATGTGGTGACTAGCCCAAGCATGCAAAGTAGCTCTCGTGATATTGCTAATTTCAGAGACTTGGAACTTCACCAAGTCATTGCTCTGCTGTTATTTTTATGTCATGTGTTCACGTTGCTACAGAGAGATCCATGCTTCTTTTGAGTATGTTCAGTAAGGATGATTTGGACATATGGTTGTGCTCTATCCATCCATGCCCCTATTTGCATTTATGGAGTGCCCTAGCATTACTCAATATTGCTCTACTTTTGCTATAAAATGTTCCTGGCAGATTGTTTACATGTTAATCAATTTTGCCATGGTTGTTGTAGTTGATCCATGCATGCTATGAGCTTGTTCTTGCCTTGGTTAGCTTCTTGAACATGTATTCTTGCTATTGCTATGCTTATCTTGTCATGAAATGCCATGTGTTGAGTGCATCTAGCTTGCAAACATGCCTTCATAATTCTGATTATGCCATGTCCAGTTTTCTGCAAAGTCTGAATCTGTTAACGAAACTTGCAATGTTTACATGGGTGCCATCATATCTTCTGATCCTTTTTGGCTTATGGTCAGTAAGGGACTTCCATTATATGCTTTGAGTAGATTCATGACATGCCTTTGCTTGTTATGTTCTGTTCATGTAGCATGTTATCTTGCTCTAAACATTGCTTCCTGATGTTAATTTCTGACATGTTATTTTCACTAAGTCTGTGATGCTGATATCTTTTGCACTTTTGCCATGATTGTTTGAAGCTGCTATTGTGTGATTTAGCCATAGCTCAGTGTTCATCTTTTGTCAAGGATCTTGAGTAGATCACTGCCATGTGCTTTGTTGCTATGTTGGGGTGCAGTAGCTTAGTTTCTTGTTGCATTCTAGATGGCATCGTGTTGTTAACCGCAGAATTGTGCCATTCTTGTTTTGCTTGCCATTTCCAAACCGTGCATCCGATTCCGGTGATCTTTATATCGACTTCGACCGAAATCAACTCATCTTTCCAGCGGTGCACTTGGTTTGCCAAGTTGATGCCTTGATCAATCTTTTCCTTCCGGAGCACGCATATGCATTGCATATTACTTCCCGCATATCATGTCATGTTTTTGCATCATGTTGCTTGCGCATTGCACCATGGTTGATTGTGGTTTCTTTTGCTTGTGTTCTTGCCTTGAGTAAAGCCGGGACACGAGTTTGTGATCGAGGAACCCGTTGTGTATGCATACGAGGATCAAGCTTTTGTCAACTCTGAGAACTTTGCAGGCAAGATGACCATACCCTCGAAATTACTTCTATCTTTGCTTGCTAGTTGCTCGCTCTATTGCTATGTTGCGATACCTACCACTTGCGATATCATGCCTCCCATATTGCCATGTCAAACCTCTAACCCACCTTGTCCTAGCAAACCGTTGTTTGGCTATGTTACCGCTTTGCTCAGCCCCTCTTATAGCGTTGCTACTTGCAGGTGAAGATGGAGTTTGTTCCTTGTTGGAACTTGGATATTTGTTGGGATATTATTATTATATCTTATTTACTTTAACACATCTATATACTTGGTAAAGGGTGGAAGGCTCGGTGTTGGTGTCAAAACCGGCGGATCTCGGGTAGGGGGTCCCGAACTGTGCGTCAAGGCCGGATGGTAACAGGAGACAAGGGACACGATGTTTTTACCCAGGTTCGGGCCCTCTCGATGGAGGTAATACCCTACTCCTGCTTGATTAATATTGATGATATGGGTAGTACAAGAGTAGATCTACCACGAGATCAAGGAGGCTAAACCCTAGAAGCTAGCCTATGGTATGATTGTTGTATATGGAGTTGATGTCCTACGGACTACAACCCTCCGGTTTATATAGACACCGGATAGGGTTAGGGTTACACAGAGTCAGTTACAATGGTAGGAGATCTTGAATATCCGCATCGCCAAGCTTGCCTTCCACGCCAAGGAAAGTCCCATCCGGACACGGGACGAAGTCTTCAATCTTGTATCTTCATAGTCCTGGAGTCCGGTTGAAGGTATAGTCCGGCTACCCGAACACCCCCTAATCCTGGACTCCCTCAGTAGCCCCTGAACCAGGCTTCAATGACGACGAGTCTGGCGGGCAGATTGTCTTCGGCATTGCAAGGCAGGTTCCTCCTCCAAGTCCTTCATAGAAGATTGTAAACACCAAGAGTAGTGTCCGGCTCTGCAAAATAAGTTTTCCACATATTGCCATAGAGAGAATAATATTAACACAAATCAAATCTGCTGACATATTCCGCAGTGCGTCATCACACTACGGCCAAGTCCTTTACTCGAATCATTTTTACTTTTCCACCTCAGCACCTTTTACGAGGCGGTTTCCTTGGCACGTCTTGTCAAAGCAGAGATCGTGTACCCCTTTTACGGGATTCTCATCAATACGGACGTGGGTAACCCAACCGTGCCCGTTAGCACGTTTCCTCGATTAAAGACGAGTCCCGAACGGTTACGGGGAGGGCTCTTGGTATTCAACCTCTTATAAAGAGACCAAGGCCTTACTCCTTTTTTCGATCTCAAACGAGTTCGCCTGTCGCCTCGAGTTCCAACACCCTAGGCTCCAGATTCCAGGTGCTTCGGACCTTCGACGATGTCTGGTTCTGACCTTCAAGGCTAATGGATGCCCTCTTCCGTCACGGAGGAGGACGTACTAAAGTTGAGGGAGGCTAAGTTTCTGATCGGCGAAATTTCGCATAGGTTGCCTGCTCAAGGGCAGGTCTTTCCCAGTCCCCAGCCCAGTGAGAGCGTGGTGTTCATGTCTCACTTCCTTCGGGGGTTGGGCTTCCCAATGGATCCCTTTGTGAGGGGACTGCTGTTTTATTACGGGCTGGAATTCCATGACTTAGCTCCGGAGTCCATCCTCCATATCTCCTCATTTATTGTCATGTGTGAAGCGTTCCTCCGTGTTACCCCTCACTTTGGATTATGGCTCAAGACCTTCGAAGTGGAGCCGAAGATGATCAAGGGACGGCACGCAGAGTGCGGAGGTGCTGTTATAAGCAAAAATGCTGATGCTCCATGGCCCGAGGGCTCTTTTCAAGAGGAGCTAGGCTTGTGGCAACGAGAGTGGTTTTATATCACCGCTCCCCGGAGCACCAAGTGGGTGGCGCCTCCTGCCTTCCGCTCGGGTCCCCCACCACGGCTAGCCTCATGGGTCAACAGAGGGTTAGATTGGGGTTTGCCCAAAGACGTGCCCTTGTTACATGCCGCATTAAGGATCTCTTGGAAGGAGACCTCAGCCTGGTCAAGGTGACGCAGGTCATGCTGATTCGCCGAATATTGCCCGGCAAACGTCGCTCCCTTCGCCTGTGGGAGTTTAATCCAGAGGGACCATGAGCTCTCCAGAATTTCATGGGTGCAATGCCCGCGGAGATGTATAAACTATTCTTCGGATCACAAGAGATGTGTCCAGATTTAACCAAGGACGTAGGCCTAAGCTGCAATCGCCCGGATACTCAAGTAAGCAACCTTGTGCCCGGACCTCCTATACATATAATTGTCATAAACTTGCCCCTAAAAGAGCCGTCCTTTTAAACAGGAGTGGATAGCGAAGGCAAAGCTGATTAGGTGTCCGGCTCCCCTTCCCGAAACCAGGTCGGATCCCGTGCTGGTCAGGATGCTGGAGATAATGCCTTTGGAGGGAAGCAAGGGGGAGGACAAGGAAACTATGGCCTCCTTGAAGGAGGCTGCTCCGAAGGGAGGAACCGACAATTCCTCTCCTAAGGGGAAGAAGAGAGCCGCCTCTGACGACCCGGAAACCATGGACTTGAAGCAGGGGAAAAATCCTCGTTAGAGGGTCCGACGCCGAGGAGTTCCTCGGCCGGACTAGGCCCTCAAGGGGATCAGCCCTCCAGTGAGCCGTAAGTAGAGAAAGATTTTCGTTTTGAGGGATGAGGGAAATCCTTGATTTATATCTGAAAAGATTAACCAAATTTTTACCTTGTAGCTCGGACCTCAGCCCTTCTCAGCAGAGCTCGTCTTCGGGGGATCTCCTTCCGGAGATGATGGAGAGCGGGACGCCTCCCCCTGCTGTGCCGCCTAGCGAGGCGGGCGACCCTGAGGTGTCGTCGCGGAGGGTTTCTCCGAATCCGGCAGGGGCAGAAGATAGCTATGTGGCCCCCCGAGGTTCTCCGAGTCCGGCCTTTGAAAGAGGTCATGGGACAAGTCCCGCACCGTCTGGTGCTCGGCCGGAGGAGCTAAAGATTCTGCTGGGGCGAGCTTCTATCTCGGAGGAGCACCATGCATTGATGGGCACGGTGATTGAAAGGATCTCATCCTCAGAGAGCGGATTGCATGAGGCCGTCAAAAGTTTACTGACGGGTTTTGAGGTACATTAGAAAATGTACACTTTTGTCAGTTGCGCATGAATAAGATGCACCCTGTGTAGGTAGTAGCCCCTGAGACTCTGCGCGTCTTCAAGGAATGATGGCATGCGGAGGATCATAATCCCAGGTCTAAGATGTCGCCTTTGAATGTATGCGGCAGGGTGTTCGGAATCGAGCCGAACTGATGATTTTGCCGAACTAAAGCGGCAACTGGACGTGGAAGATGCCGACATCGCGCTTGTCAACAAGCGGCTTGATGAGGCTCAAGGTATGTAATTCCTCGGGCGGCATCAGGTAAGAAGAGTGTTATGCCAGTGTCTTACAATATGTGTGCTTGACGCAGATGGTGCGGCCGCCGTGGAGAGTCTTAGGGCAGAACTTGCCCGAGCTAAAGAATAAGCCATAGAGTGATGCGGCTGCCAAGAAAGCCCTTGAAGAGCTGAGAGCCAAACAGGCTGCTCATTGCCGAAGCAAGGAAGAGATGGCCGAGATGGCCGAAAAGTTAAAGAGTGTTGCAGACCATTGCAGACTTCTTGAGAAAGAAGACCAGGTGAAACAGACGGACTTAGAGAAGGCCGTTGCCAATGCCAAGGACGCGCGCTCTGCGATGAGAGCTGCGAAGGAGGAGCTGCGTCAGGCCGAACAGATTGTGGCTGGAAAGCCCTTTATGCTGCGAAGGAAATTTTGCGATCCGAAGTTTGCTCCGTTGGACCGGATGTGGAGTGTGGAGGATACCTATCTGGATTTGGCAGCGAGTGCTGCTGATGCGACCGAACACTTTCGGGATCAGAAAGATCGCGAAGTAGAAAAGCTTTTCTGGTCGCAGTTTCACAATCCAGAGCGTCCACTGGCAGTGGACGATCGTTTGGCTCAATGGGCCGAACTGAATAGGTTGTCCGGACTCGCCATGAAGTACGTCATGGGTCATCTGTGGCCGGGGAGATCGGAGCCGAAGAGTTATTTCAGGTTGGTGCAGCAATTCCTTGATGCAGTGCCGTGTATTAATGCAATGAAGAGGTCAGCATGCATAGAGGGCACAAGGATGACTCTTGCCCGTGTCAAGACATACTGGGCAGAGATGGAGACCACCGTTGTTGCGTCCCGAGATTAGGACAAAAGCCGAGTATCCTCCGAGCACTATTTTCAGGAAGTCCTTGAAGGCGCTCGTGTAATAGAGACGCAGTGCTCGAAAGATGCTATGTTATGATAGCATATGTAATTATAAAGTAATATTTTGATAAACTGTAGTGGCCTTTTTATACTTGTGCCTTCAAGTATTGGGAACACCTTCTGTGCGGCCGTTTTAAGATATATATATATATACAAAATCTGAAAGATGGCAGTCGTTGGCTTCAACCCCCACGCACATAGTGCGGGGGTGCTCGCAGAAGACGCATTTTCAAACTTAACCCAACGTCTTGGTCCTACAAAGGAGGTTATAGCGCAGCGGGCCAGGCAACCGGACTATAATGCTTTAACACTTTCACTTAGCCATAGGAGCTTGACAGTGAGACTAATTAGGTAGCCCCTTTGTGGCGACTGCGCTCGCCCGAGTTCGGGGCGCGTATGTGCCTGGCCGGGAAGCGGCCCTTCGTTAAAGCGGAGGAATCTGATAGATTCCGATAGGTCATCGAGTGGCTGACCAGTCTCACGCTACATCATGACAGTCAGTTTTCGGCTTTCTCTACTAAGGTGCTCGCCCGGCCGAACCGGGGCACAATCGCAGTAGTTCTCCTGATGCTACCTTAGCCGATAGAGTGGAACGTAAGGTAGCCGAACTCAGGAGCCGGGCAACCGAACATTTGACCAAAGACATGATTCGGAGCTGATGCATATAATGCCAAAAATCGCAACGCCGAACACTCCTAAGGTGTTCGGTCTTTATGAGGGCGGGCGAAACAACACTCTTTATTAAAAAAGCCCCTAGTGTCCAGGTACATGCAAAAATTCTGACGTGGCCACATGCCAAGACGCCAGCCTCCTCCTTGGTTATATCAGAAAAAACCAGGGGATGTGTAGCAAAAAGAGACAGTAAAAAAGGTTTACGCAGAGTCTTAATCTAAAAAGAATCCTTTAGGACGGGTCCCTACTGCACGTCTGCGCCTGTGTCTCTGTTGTGCCGTATCCTGGATGGGCGCCGCACGACGTTCATCTGTAAAAGAGAGGAACTGAGTTGAAAACGGGTCGTGCCGAACAAAAGTTTAAAATAAACAAAGTGTAAAGTAAAATATATAAAATTGAGCTTTATTGTCTCTTATTGTATATGCATGGAGCCCCTAGTGCGGGGGTATATGGCCACTAAGCCTGCATCAATGATGATTTTGTACCGAACTCGTCTATCCGCGTTCGTGGTCTTTAATGACCTATTTCAAAGTTTTTTTGGCCGGTGAGGCCATTTTACTGTGGGGCTGTCAAAGCGGCCGCACAGTCCTTCGCTTGAGGAGGCGCACTTTAGTGCTTCCCCTTCAAAGAGATGATGCCTCGTGGACTGGGCATCTTAAGCGTGAGAGATGCATAATGCGGTATTGCGTTAAAGCGAGCAAAAGCTTCGCGTCCCAGTAGTGCTTGATAGCGACTTGAGAACGGGACGATATGGAAGGTCAGCTTTTCGCGGCGGAAGTTATCGGCAGAGCCGAATACAACTTCGAGCCGGAGAAAACCCATACAATGGGTGTCCGGACCAGGTGTTACCCCTTGAAAGGAGGTTTTGCTACGGCGGATTCTTGCTGGGTTTATCCCCATGTGATGGATTGTATCCTGATATATCAGGTTTAGTCCACTGCCGTCGTCCATAAGGACATTTGAAAACTGGAGTCCGCCAATTATTGGATCGAGTATCAAGGCAATCCAGCCTGCGTTCTTGATATTTCTAGAATAATCTAGCTGATCGAAGATGATTGGTTTTGACAACCAGTGACGGGACCCTTTGGGGGTAGGTCATGTGGTGCGTACCTTTATGGGCGCCGCACGTTTTGTTATGTGAATTAAGTTCACTGTTTTTACTTCTTGTGGGAAGTTCTTTTGTTTCCTGGTGCTCTGCTTTTGGGGTTCGTCCTCGTCTTTGCTTGGTGTGTCGAGCCCCTTGTGTTCGGCATTGAGTCTGCCGGATTGTTTGAAAACCCAACAATCTCTGTGGGTATGGTTAGCAGGCTTCCCGGGAGTACTGTGTATTTGACATATCCTGTCCAGGATTTTATTTAAGTTGGATGGATCATCCCTGTTATCCTGGAGGGGCGGTTTTGTCTGATTTTGTCGTGAGCCTTTGAACCGTGCTCTTCGGACTTTTTTCCTTAGTCCAGCGACGGTCCTTGTTGCGTCGCGGTTTTCCGTTTCCATCCCTAGTTTCGGATGTACTTGGGTCGCTAGGGCTGCACCTTGCCAACCAGTTGTCCTCTCCTGCACAAAAGTGGGTCATGAGGCTTGTTAGTGCGGCCATTGTTCTTGGCTTTTCTTGGCCGAGGTGTCTCGCGAGCCATTCATCTCGGACGTTATGCCTGAAAGCTGCTAAGGCTTCGGCGTCCGGACAGTCGACTATCTGATTCTTTTTAGTGAGGAATCTATTCCAGAACTACCGAGCTGATTCTCCGGGCTGTTAAGTTATGTGACTAAGATCGTCTGCATCCGGAGGGCGGACATAGGTCCCTTGAAAATTTGCTCGGAAAGCATCCTCGAGCTCTTCCCAACTTCCAATTGTGTTTTCAGGAAGGCTTTTAAGCCAATGCCGGGCTGGCCCTTTAAGCTTAAGGGGTAAATATTTTATGGCGTGGAGATCATCTCCTCTAGCCATGTGTATGTGGAGGATATAATCCTCGATCCAGACTCCAGGGTCTGTTGTTCCATCATATGCCTCTATGTTTACGGGTTTGAATCCCTCTGGAAATTCATAGTCCAGGACCTCATTGGTGAAACATAGGGGGTGTGCGGCGCCCCTGTATTTGGGTGTGCCGGATTCTGATGATGGCTTTATTGCATTGCTTACGAGAGCTTGCTTTCTTGGCCCGTAAATGGACCTAACTGGGCCATGATGTGAATCCTTAGGTGGGTCGCATGCCGATTTAAGTGTGGCGCCGCTTGCCGCTTTATGGGGTCGTCTATCCGACTGTGTGGCTTTCTTATTTTTTGAATGCGAGGGCTCTAGGGCCTCTTCGTCGAATTCAGGCAGTAGCTTTCTTTTCGGATAGCTTTTAGTGCGGCGACCGTCGCCGTATTTATCTGCGGTATTGATTACTTTGCTCCATCTAATCCGGAGTGCATCTTCCGCTGTTTTTAGCTTCCGCTTCTACTTTTTCAGGCTGCGTGCAGTTGCAACGAGCCTCTCGTGGAGATTCTTCTGCTCCATGGGTTTATCCGGCGTGAGGTCGTCTGGAATGCCATTTTTGTCGGAGGAGGGATGTTCGGTTTCTCTATCCGTGTTGCCCTATTCGGACGGTTGCTCTAAGGCCTGCTCGTCGTCTACCGACTGGTCCTGCTCTATGGCTGGGTTTTTATCGAGGCGGGGCTTGGGTCGGCGTTTACGCCGATGCTTTGATTGCTTTTCGGGGGGTCGATCTCCCGTTCCATCCCCTTTTTCCTTGTTGTCGCTTCCTTTAGGGGTATCCACCATGTATACATCGTGAGATGAGGTGGCTGTCCAATGCCCTATGGGTGTTGGTTCATCGGTATCTCCTGCATCGTCACCCATGCTGTCGATGTCTCCGGAGTCGAAGTTGAGCACGTCGTTTAAATTGTTGACAGTGGCTACCAAGTGGGTGGTGGGTGGGCTTTGAATTTCTTCATCGTCCATATCCCATCCTCGCTGACCGCAGTTCGGCCAGGGCTCTCCTGATAAAGAGAGAGACTTGAGAGAATTCAGGATATCACAAAAAGGCGAGTGCTGAAAGATGTACGCAGCGGCGAACTCCATTATTGGCGCCCGATCGGATTCGATCGGTAGGGGCGCGGGGGGTTTGGAGTCCGGAGAGGAGTCCGGATCCTCAGAGTCTTGAGTCACGCGGACTGTGGGGCCGGCGTTCGGCACAATCGCCTTTGAGATTGCAGCCCCCGAGGTGACGTGCAACCGCTCATCCTCGATTGACACAACTGGCTCCGAATTAAGGGTCAGAGCTGGTGCGTTTGCGGCCTCCGGGATACTGTTCGGTGACAGAGCTAGATCATGCCGCGCGAGACAGTGCGGCGCGCTTGGTTGTGGCTCGAATTCGTCGAAGATCAAATCTCCGCGGATGTCTGCCATGTAGTTTAGGCTTCCAAACCTGACTTGATGGCCAGGGGCGTAGCTTTCGATCTGCTCCAGGTGGCCAAGCGAATTGGCCCGCAGTGCGAAGCCGCCAAAGACGAAGATCTGTCCGGGGAGAAAAGTCTCACCCTGGACCGCATCATTGTTGATGATCAAAGGAGCCATCGGGCCTAAAGGCGACGAACAGAGGAGCTCTCAATGAAAGCACCAATGTCGGTGTCAAAACCGGCGGATCTCGGGTAGGGGGTCCCGAACTGTGCGTCAAGGCCGGATGGTAACAGGAGACAAGGGACATGATGTTTTTACCCAGGTTCGGGCCCTCTCGATGGAGGTAATACCCTACTCCTGCTTGATTAATATTGATGATATGGGTAGTACAAGAGTAGATCTACCACGAGATCAAGGAGGCTAAACCCTAGACGCTAGCCTATGGTATGATTGTTGTATATGGAGTTGATGTCCTACAGACTACAACCCTCCGGTTTATATAGACACCGGATAGGGTTAGGGTTACACAGAGTCGGTTACAATGGTAGGAGATCTTGAATATCTGCATCGCCAAGCTTGCCTTCCACGCCAAGGAAAGTCCCATCCGGACACGGGACGAAGTCTTCAATCTTGTATCTTCATAGTCCTGGAGTCCAGCTGAAGGTATAGTCCGGCTACCCGAACACGCCCTAATCCAGGACTCCCTCGCTCGGCCTTATGCCTGGTGTTTTGTTCCACTCTTGCCGCCCTAGTTTCCATCATACCGGTGTTATGTTCCTTGATTTTGCGTTCCTTACTTGGTTGGGTTATAATGGGAACCCCTTGATAGTTCGCCTTGAATAAAACTCCTGCAGCAAGGCCCAACCTTGGTTTTACCATTTGCCACCTAAGCCTTTTTCCCTTGGGTTCTGCAGACTCAAGGGTCATCTTTATTTTAAACCCCCGGGCCAGTGCTCCTCTGAGTGTTGGTCCAAACTAGAGCACCGTGCAGGGCCGTCCCTTGGCAACTTGGGTTACATTGGCTCCTGTACGCTTAGCTTATCTTGCTGGTCTTGTTTTACCATTGTCGAAATGTCTTGTAACCGGGATTCTGAGTCTGATCGGGTCGTCCTGGGAGAAGGAATATCCTTCGTAGATCGTGAGAGCTTGTGATGGGCTAAGTTGGGACATCCCTGCAGGGTTTTGAACTTTCGAAAGTCGTGCCCGCGGTTATGGGCAGATGGGAATTTGTTAATATTCGGTTGTAGAGAACTTGACACTTAACTTAATTAAAATGCATCAACCGCGTGTGTAGCCATGATGGTCTCTTCTCGGCGGACTCCGGGAAGTGAACAAGGTTCTTGTGTTATGCTTGGATGTAAGTAGTTTCAGGATCACTTCCAGTTCACGACCATGCTTTGCTTCTCTTCTCGCTCTCATTTGCGTAAGTTAGCCACCATATATGCTAGTGCTTGATGTAGCTCCACCTCACTACCTTTTCCTACCCATAAGCTTAAATAGTCTTGATCGCGAGGGTGTGAGATCGCTGAGTCCTCGTGACTCACGGATTACTTCAAACAGTTGCAGGTGCCGGTGATAACTGTGCAAGTGACACGACCGAGCTCAAGGAGGAGCTCGATGAAGATCTTGATCGTAGTCTTGTTTCGTTTCCGGTTGATCAGTAGTGGAGCCCAGTCGGGGCGATCGGGGATCTAGCATTAGGGGTTGTCTTTCTTTATTTGGTTCCGTAGTCGGACCTTGATTGTATCTGGATGATGTAATGCTATATTCATGTATTGTGTGAAGTGGCGTTTGTAAGCCAACTCTTTATCCCTTTCTTATTCAGTACATCGGATGTGTAAAGATTACCCCTCTTGCGACATACCTACTATGCGGTTATGCCTCTAAGTCGTGCTCCGACACGTGGGAGATATAGCTGCATCGTCGGTGTTACAAGTTGGTATCAGAGCCCACCCTCGTGGTTACACGGATGTTTGCGGACAGGTGCATGGTCATGTTGTTCATGACGTTTGTGACCCGTCGTGGCACACGACATGGTACATGTACCGGACTTGATGCACAGACGTATGTGCCAAGAGGGAACGTTCCTATGGCCCGACGAGGACATCGGTTCCTCTGAGTGGGGGTGTATTTGATGGCCTCACTTATTAGGGATGATAGACTACTCATATCAATAAGGAATTCCATCTTTTCAGGGAGCCCATTCGGACAGAACTCCAAAGTTAAGCGTGCTCAGCTTGGAGTAGTGTTAGGATGGGTGACCAACCGGGAAGCTGCTCCCGAGTGTGCACCAGTGAGGACAAAGTGCGTAGAAAATACTAGTATTGATCTGTGGGGCCAGTCTGGATCCCGCCAGGAGTAACGACCACCGACGGGTGTGTCCGGGGCGTTACAAGTTGGTAATCAGAGCCTTCCCCGACTTAGGAGCCCCCTGCTTGATTGAATCGCTGATGTTGTCGAGTCTAGAAGAAAATGTTTTGAGTCTTATAGGATTATATATATATCGGAGAGTAGGATTCTTTTTACTCCCCGGTCCCTTCGTCGCTCTGGTGAGGCCTCATGACGTAGAGTTTTGACTCTTCTCTCCTCAAATTTCACAAAAAAAAAAATTAGGATCACGCGGGTATCTTGGAATCGTTGCGATGGTTTTGTGACGAGAACATTGTTCTTGGTGCCTCCTGACATTTAGGGGTTGTGGCAGTGTCCCGGGGAGTTGAGCTCTGAGGTGTTGTCGTCACAATTTTAACGTTGCAGTTCTGGAATACCTGAGTTTCGTCGACATCAAAAATCTCTTTTATGCCATTGTTGGTGAGATAACCTCGACGCCACCCAGTACTAGGGCGGGAGTTCGGGAGTATTGCCATAACTCGTATAACGGATGCTTTTCCAAGGTTGAGGTAAATGATTTTCGAAGGTTTCTTGGTTATGTGTTGAAGGATGGATATAGCTGGATGTGGATTTGCTAGTTTTGGGTGAGATATTATGCTTCCCGTGTATCCCCAACACCTGATTGCATAACTAGAAAGTTTCAGGAGTTTATAAGTGGGAATTCAAGTAGCTCCTAGAATATCTTTCCAACAGACACATGATACGATATGGGATCTATCATATGTTTGTTTCCGACTTATTCCGCAAGCCAATCCTTTGTTTTGTGTTGAGTTGTGGTATTCGAGTTGCTTCGAAGTCAAATGTTGATTCCATACCTTTCCTAAGCGGTGCTCTCATACTCCTATGTGAATACCAATCCTTCATGATAATTGAGATTGTCATGTCAATCCTTTTCAACCGGTGTGATTCTCTTCAAGATGATCCTATCATTTTTCCCATCCGCAAGATCAACTCTAAGTTTCTCAACGGTGTTTTTTTCATCCGTCTCCAAGTTGCCTTTGTTTTCCCGCCCTCCCACCCTTTTTATTCAAGGATTCAGATCTCTTAATCATGTATCCTTTTATTTGTGAGAAGTCTCTCCATTATTTTCCGTCAATGTTCTTACCCAGTGGTTCTCGTGAAGATGCTCTACAAGTTCATCATTCTTCGTTTCCTTTATCTTCTTTGGTGGATTCAATTCAAGATTTCATTGTTGATTATATTCCTTTTCCTCGTGTCAAGTGCTTTTCCATGCCGGTGCACCTCATTATGATTCCACTTCTCGCTATTCAATTGTTTCGGAGTGCTGAAGATATCTCAAAAGGCTCATCTTTTCAGTCAAGATTGGTTCAACCTATTTCGAGGTTGTTATCTCATTCAAGCCATTTATTTCAATCGGTGCAATCTCTCTTCCAAGTAATCGTTCAACTGTGTTTCTTTTGAGCGGGCCCTAACCCACAGGTTTAGTTTAAAATGTGAACATTAGGATTTTCGGTGGGACCGATTCCATTAGGGTTTGGGCATAACATAATCTCGGTGAGACTGATTATACAAACTCGGTGGGACCGATTCTGGTAATAGACAAACATAGAGTTGTTCAGGCAAACTCGGTGGGACCGATTTGCTCATCTCGGTTAGACCGAAACGTTACGAAGGGGAAACAGAGAGTTTGCATTGCAATCTCGGTGGGACCGATCGCTCATCTCGGTTGGACCAAAACGTTATGAAGGGAAACAGAGAGGTTGCAATCCCATCTCGATGAGACCGAGATCCCTATTGGTGTGACCGAAGTGACTAGGGTTTGTGGTAGTGGCTATGTCAAGTGAACTCGGTGGCGCCGGATAGAAGATTTCAGTGGGGCCGTGTTTGACTTTTGGTTTGGGACATATGTGGATATGAGAAAGTAGTTGAGGGTTTTTGGAGCATATCACTAAGCATTTTGAGCAAGTAACTCATTAAGAAACACCTCACCCCCTTTTAATAGTATTGGCTTTTCCTATGGACTCAATGTGATCTTGGATCACTAAAAGTAAAATGTAGAGTCTTGTGCTTTGAGCTTGAGCCAATCTTTTGTCCTTAGAATTTTGAGGGGTCCACTTTCTAGTCCATGACATGCCAATCATTGAGCTTTCCTGAAATATTTATCTTAAAATAGCATTAGCTCAATGAGCTATATTTTGTTAGGAATTACCAAAACCACCCAAGGATAGTTGCACTTTCAATCTCCCCCTTTTTGGTAATTGATGATAACATATAGATCAAAGCTTCGACAAATGATCATAAGATTGAAAAACATCGTCGCTTTGAGAAGTATGTGATAAGCAAGATCTCCCCCTAAATTTGTGCATTATTTAAGATTTGCTTTTGAATGCAAATGCACAATCGATTAGGATCATGGATTACTCTTCCATGTCACATACATCTTGGTGGAGCGCTCAAAATGATAGAAATTAAAAGCATGCACTCATCACCAAGCAAGTGAATGATCATATATGAGATATAGAAGATAGTATCATACAACAAGCATTAAGGTAGCAAATGATCAACCACATGATCAAATAGGTATCTCACAAGAACATAAAGTATCTCACACAAGCATACAATAAAAGTTCAACCAAAAGCAAGAGAGATAAAAGGCAAGACACTCTCTCTCGAAGCCTATGATCTATACATATTTCTCCCCCTTTGGCAACAAGTTACCAAAAAGTTCAAATATGCATAGTGCTAAGGCTTGGTCTTCAGGAGGTGGTGTAGAGAGAACTCCAAGGACGAAGTCATCCGTTAATGTAGTTGGAGCTGGTGGAGTGGCTGCTGGAGGTGGCACTAGAGCTGTAGCTGCTGGTGCTGACGCTATAGCTTGTAATCTGTTACTGGCACGGCAGCAGACCTCTGACTCCTTGGCACTCGCTGAAATGCATCTGTGGTTGCCTTTCCTCTCTTCTCTTCTACTTCCTCCTGAAGCTGCTCAACTGTTGTTTAAATATCAGTTACCTTCAGATCAAGATCATAAAACTTAGTTTCTACGATCCCTCTCCAAACTCTCCTGGTTTTGAGTCAGGGTGGCCAAGCCCTTCTCAATCCTCAGTGTAGACTGGATCAGATATGCAAGTTGATCTTGCTTGATCTTCAGGAAAACCTGAGATGCCTCTTCAACACTTGGCATCTTGGCAGCTTTCTCAACCTTTGCTTTGGCTCTCTTCTCTTGTGCTTGAGCTGATGATGGTTACTCCTCATTCATCACAACAATGTTGTCTCAAAAATCATGATGTAAGGGTAGATGCTCCTTGTCCAGCAAATAAATTCTTGTGCCCATCTTAGAATTGATGAGCTCCTGAATATGTGGATCATACCCACAACTTCTCTTTTGATCAGCAAATGTCCTCTTGATTGTCTCTACAATCAAACTCATAACCTTGAACTTCTAAGGGACATCAAAGATTTGTAGCATGTTCATGGAGTGTCCTCTGACCATCTTGTGATCTCCTGACTTGGGTAGCAATGTGTGCCTTAAGATCTAGTTGATGGTAGGAAGACCAGACAACAGGAAATGTACAGATCTAAGCTTCATCTGGGATCTCCTTGTACATGTTAGCCATGGAGTTGTGGTCTTTCTTCTTGGTGGCATACACATCCAAGTCATGTTCATGTTCTTTAGTGGCATCGATTAGCTTAGCCCACTCCTCAACTGTGGATTGGTACCTTGTACCCTCAGACATCCATACTATCCTTCCATCTGGATAGAAGTGGGAAGTGGAGTAAAACTGCATGATCAGCTCATCATTCCATTTGGTGAGCTTCTGTCCAAAAAATTCATCTACTCCACATGCCTTGAAGCTATCATATACTCCTGGGAAGTGATCTTCATTCTCCTAGATGTATTCCCAATCAACCCATTTCATGTCACAAACAATGGGCTTCTTGTCAAGCAAAATAGTCTCATGGAATCTTGTTGTTCCTTTGTGTGGAACCTGTAGTCAACTGCAGTCCTCCTCCTAACAGCATAGGGATCGGACTCTCTCCACAATCTCAGTCCAGCATCCTTTCTGATACGCATGTCTTCAGCTACTAGATGAGCATCATTATGGTCAGGAATTTTGGGTTTCAACTTCCTCAAAACATGGGATTCATCATCCTCTTCTTCAGCTTCAGGCACTAGGGCCTTGTTCTTTTCCTCAATAGGTATACTCCTGGTGTTTCTCTTGGGTTTAGAAGGCTTCTGAGCAGCAGCTTTGTGAGCAAACTTGGGCTTAGATGGAGTTTCCTCTGATTTGATAGCATCTCCCATGGGCTTCTGAGACTTGGGAGCTGGAGCAGCATCCTCTTCCTCTTCCTCTTCTTCTGGATCTCTCACGATGGAGGATCTACCAAGCACTCTGGCAGTGGTCTTCTTGACCATTTCCTTTCTCTTCTTTCCTTCTCCAACAGTCTCTCCAGTTGGCTTGGAGGTTTCAGCAGTTGAGGCTCTAACCTTTAAGGTTGGCACCCTCTTGGCAGGGGCCTTCTTATGCAAGCCAGGCTTAGTTGTGGCAGCTTTCCCATATTCTTTCTTCAGCACCTTCTTCTTGGAGTTGACTTCCTCCTCAACAGCCACATAGTCCTCATCTTCAGAATCTGAGGTTTTCTTCTTCCTTAATCCGGTGGCTGCTTTGGGAAAGTTGCTTGGTGTGCTCCTGCTGCCCTCATCAGAAGTGCTAGAGGGACTAGTGCCCTCACTCAATTGCACTTGTTCTTCAGACCTGTTCTAGCTGTCACTTTGATCAGACATCTCTACAAACTTACTGACAGCAGACCCTGTGAATAGATATTGATGAGGTAGAGTGGATGAGCATCACAAAGTGCAGAGTTTTTGCAAAACAGATGACTTAAAAACTTAGTTTTAGTTCTTCACAGAAAGCATTTCGGAGCTACCGATTTGTAAACTCGATGATACCGAAGCAGCTTTTGGAACCTAAACTAGTGAACTCGGTCAGACTGAGTCACAATTCGGTAGCACCGAGACTGCTAGGGTTTCACAAAGAATCGAACTCGGTCACACCGATTTGCAATTTTCGGTCAGACCGAAAATGCATGTGCTATGGCCTAAGCCGAATCGGTGAGACCGACTTCTACAATTCGGTCGGTCCAAGATGAGTCCGGCGGAGACCTAACCCTAAATTTTCAAAACAAATCTAATCTAAAGGAAGTTTTCAATGGATGGATTTTTTGCATACGTGGTCATGATCATGGCAGAGCAATGTGCTATGAATCAGAGTTAAAAGAATAGCACAAAGGACCAAACTTGTACCCTAGTTCGACGGAGTTCTCTACGGCGGCAACAGAGGGGCAGAATTCTGCTGACGGCGATGGAAACCAACGGCGGGAGGTCGCTGGCGGCGAGAAGACGATCTGGAGGCCGGAGGCGGCAGAGCAGGATACGCGCGGGCTAAGAGGTTTCGAAGAAGTTTCCAAAATCTCACTCGTGGGTTTATATATCCCGACCTTGTCGGTGTGACCGAGTGGAACAACTCGGTGGCACCGAGATGCAGCATTGCAAGTGGTTACTACAACTCGGTGTGACCTAAAAGTTCAAATCAGTTGCACCGAGATTGAAAACATAGATCAACTTAGTGATCTCGGTGTGACCGAAATGGATGACTCAGTCATACCGAAATACACAAAGAGGTTTAGGAAGTTTAAGTCTATGACGAATCGGGGACTCCAATTGCTCCTCACATAGAGTGGTTCGAATCTAACTTGATCAAACTTTGTGATGTAGCATGAATAGAGTTTGAGACGAGAAAAGAATAGATAGCTAGAGGGAGTTCTTAGGCATTCTTGTCCATCCATTTGGCAAAAGAGAAAAAGCCAAACAATCAAAGCAACAAATGGATGTCCTCGAATGAGTAAAATATGAATCCAACATGCCCACACAATAAAATGGCAAATGAAATATGCGACAAAGCATGCACAATCACTCTAGCATCTATCAAGCAATTTGGCGATGACTATGTCATCTAAATATGAGCATATTGACTTAGGAGTCAAATGAGAACATTTGATCGTGGGTCATACTCATCGTTTAAGCACGAGTGGGGTTACCACTTTTACATAAAGCATTGTTGTGCTCACATCATTAGAGTTGCTTTAGCTCAATTGATTAGAGTAAAGCTCCCCCTAGATGTGATATCCCCCCTAAGAGGGATGAACTAACCTTGGGTTTTGTCGATGATGAATTCATGTAGGCGTTGAAGATGTAGATTCTCAATGTTGATGTAGATCATTCGGAGCAATCCTTTGGAGTGAGTTGCACTTCCATTACCTACACGGGTTAGTCCCACAAGGAACAAACAAGGATATCCATAGACATAGAGTGATATTGACATGAGATGATGTCCATGAATGCATTAGATTACCTTGTCCCTTGTCTTACCAACAAGAGGGTTTGTGACTCCTAGAACTAGTGCAAGATATGGAAGTTGTTTTCACTTGTCCTTGCCAAGATGATAAGAGTGAAGTATGTTGGCGGAGTCACCCTCAAGAACTCTCTAGTTCTTCTTCTTAAGGATCCACACCATGTTGATGGGAATCCTTGGAGTTGTAGTCGTACTTGATGAAGTGGAACTTGATTTAGTCTTGGGAACCCACTTGACCAAGGCCTCAGGTGCTTCTTCAAATGCATCGATCTCCTCTTGAAGCTTGTCCTTGCCTTTTAGCTTGTGGTCTTGTGGTGGAAGATCATCTTGAGCTTGTGTTCCTTGGAAAGAAGTAGGATCATACTTCTCTTGTTGAGGAACAAACTTTGTCTTGGGTATTGATCTTCTTCCCACTCAACTCCATTGGCTTTGAACTTTCGTTCAAAACCAACACCTTGACTCTTTCGGTGTCTTCCTTGCTTGCATAAAATTTCCTAAAATTGCTTACTTCCGGCAAGACTCTTGTAAACACCTTTCTTTATAATTCCCTTCAATAAGCTATTTTCTTGCTCAAGTGTAACTTGGCTAAGAGAATCATTAGTGGAATCAAGAGAACTACTAGAAGCAATAACATTGGATTTAGCATGATTGTTGTTACTACTAGAGGAAGAATCTTTCTTGTTCTTGTTGCTAGATTTAACTTATGGCATGTAAGTAGACAAGAGTAAAAGATTGGCAATGTAAGAACTTTTCTTGCGAAGATCATCATTAATTGCCTTTAAGAACTCATGCTCTTGCTCAAGGTTGAGCTTTTCAAAGCATAGCTTCTCATGAGTCTTTAAAAGTTCTCGATGATCTTCCAAGGTAGTTTCGTGAGCTAAATTAAGAGTGTTTAGTTCTTTAGTTAAACGCTCAATCTCCTTATTATCATTGTCATTCGTTTTATCTTGATTAACATGATTAATGGAAAGTTCGTCATAGTTTTCATAAATAGAGTTGTCAACAAGTAAATCATCATCACCTAGCAAATCATCTTCATTACTATTGAAATCAATGTACTCGCGGTGTGTTACCTTTGGACCTTTAGCCATGAAGCATATTCCAATTCCTTCATTTGGTGAAATATGTCGTAGGAGTTGGTTGACACAAGTGCTAGACCGGCAACACCTTCATCTTGAGTATATTCGGAGTCGGAGTGATAACTTCTTTCGGAGTGATTGTCAGAGTCGGAGCTGGATACCCATTCACCAACATGAGCTTGATGTCTTCGTTTTGTGTAGCTCCTTGATGATTTGTCCTTCCTTTCCAAATCTTTGCTTCTCCGTGATGTTCTTTATTCATAACGATCATCTCTACTCCTTCTCTCTCTTGGTGGTGATTCTTCTCTTCTACTTCTTCTTTTGGGAGAATCTTCTCTTCTTTTGTAGGGAGCCATACACTCATTGGAATAGTGTCCATGTCTTCCACAGTTGTAGCAATTGTGCTCACGACTTGTAACATCTCAAAATTCTAAATTTTGGAATGTTATAATAAATAGATAGATTTGACTGATTGTTTGATTGATTGTCTGAAAGTGAGTGAATTCGAAACTTTTTGAAAGTTAAATGAGAGGGAATAAAAGGACTTTCCCAAATATTTGCTTTCTGATCTCCATGAATTCAAATTCTTTTCAAATACAAAACCCTAGAGAGAAGATGACATGACTTCTTCCATTTAAATAAATGAAAAGGGTGTTTGAAAAATATTTGAATTCCATTGGGAAATGTTTTTCCTAATTTAGAAACTTTATGCAACTCAATGATTTTCACGAGCGAAGATAAAATGACTTCTTCAAATTATATGAAATATGAGTTGGGAGTTTCAAAGAATTAAATTCAAAGTTCTATTGAATTTATTTTCAATTTGGAGTTATTTGAGTTTTATTCAAATTATTTTTCTCCAAAAATAAAATACATGGAAATTAGGGTAACATGATTCCCTACAATAGAAAATTGGAGAAAAATTTATTTGAAATCATTTTGGTATTTTTAAAATGTTTTTTGTTGGATTCTATTAGAACAGTAGCACTCTTTGAATTATCTAATTTTGTGTGTATTTTATTTAACGCTATAAAAATGTTCACCGTGTAGAAAATCTTTTTCTGAAAATTTTGATATATTATATGCCTATATAATATTTTTAGTTATTTTGTTTTTATTATTTTAGTTCTTTGAAAAAAAATGTTTATAACAAAAATCACTCACCGACTGGGCCGGCCCAGCTCCTGCCAGGCCGCGGCCCAGCCCAGCTCCCCAGCCGCCTCCCTCCACCCGAGCAGGAGACCGCCGCCGCCACGACTGCCGCCACCGACCTCGGCGTCCGTGCCGAGGCAGGGCACCTCTGCCCCTTGCCCAAGGCGCTCCGCCTCCAATAAATAGGCCGGACCCCCTCTGTCTCTCCCCGCACCTGCCGCGCCGCGTCGCCGTCGCCCGCACTGCACGCCTCCGCCGCGCCTGGATCCGCCGCCTGCGCCGCCGTTTCCTGCCGCTGCGACCTCGTCGCCTCACCGTGCTTCCCACGCCGCCTCCCGTCGCTGCTCGCCTCGCCGTCGCCTCGCCTCGCCTCGCCGGAAACCGCCGCCGTCGCCGTTGTCGTTGATCCCCGTGGACCAGTAAAAAAAACCGCCCGGTCCGATCCGGTTTTCTTTTAAGTTCGATCTTAAAAAAAACCTAGACTAGATCTGTTTTTTTAGGTTTTATTAAACAGCGAACGTTCACTGTTTAGACCTTATAAGCGAGCGTTCGCCTTTTAGTTTTTTTCTTTTTCTGTAATTTCGGCCAGGGACCCGTTTGTGAATAACATATTTGCAGAATAGCCCCTGATCTTCAAAACACCGTAACTTTTTGCTCGTTAGTCCAAATCCAACGAAACAAATGCCCACGTCTTCGTTATGATCTCCTCTATCCAGTAATCCAACTCAAACATGTTTTTGAAAAGTTTAAAATTTGAATTAGATCAGATTTGAATTCAAACTTCGTTTGATCATAACTTGAGTTTCGTAGCTCCGTTTGAGTTGATTCTTTTTGCAAATCGAAGCTCTTGACCTAAACATTCTAATAAGGCCAAATTCACATAGTTTTGGTACTGTTAGAAATTGTTTTATGTTGCAAGAGTTATTTGCTTGGTTTTGATGTTTCCGAATCGTCTTCTCCGTTCTTTCTGATCTTTTGAGTGATTGCTTATGTGTGGTTACTATTGCTTGCTTACGATAGATTGACCGGAGTGTGACGAGTAGAACTATCAAGAGTTTTGAGTGCGAATCATCTTCATCAACATTGCAGGCAAGTTCACACTTTGATCATATCCCCTTCCACACCCAGTTTTTATGCATTAGCTTCACCCTCAAACATTGCATGAGTAGGATTGATAACTTGTGGGTATTGGGAAGTAGTTGATGAGGTAGGAACCTATTGCCCTGCATTCAAACCTTGGGAGTTACTTTTACGTTATGCTTACATGCCATGCTATGCTCGTAGACGTGGATTGGGTTTGAGAGTATCCATGACAGATGTGAGATTGTTAATTAATGGTTTACTTAAGGTGGCAACTCAAACACACATCTGGGTGGATTGAGGCACCTGGTTATTCTAGGATTGCCTGTCTAGGCACCTGGGTAATCCAGGACTTGCCTGTTTTCTTTTGGACCGCCACCCAGGCTCAAAGGGATCATGAGATTTTTCAAACTAGAAACTTCCGTGTGCAGCCACAAGCCATTATGGGCTCTGGCATAGTTGATTAAGTCATGCGAACTCTTACATGGTAGACTAGCAGATGTAGGGGAAAGTAGGTGTACCGATCTATCCATCGTAAGGTGCTAGCGCTTCTGAAAGACTGTGTCTCGGTCATCCGTTTCTCAAACACCATGTAGTGCGAGAAATCCACCGGAGGCGATCGAGTCTTGTGGGGAAAAGTGCGCAAACCTCTGCAGAGTGTATAAACTAATCATGATTTGCCGTGTCCCCGGTTATGGACGTTTTGAGTATCTAGTACCTGGATTATCATGTGAATCTCATCATGTTACTTTAAATGAATATTGTTGGGTTTTAATGATGATGCTTAATTGGGATTGAGAATGCTGTCAACCATTCTCAGTGTTTAACAACCACCATGATAGTTAAATAAAATTTATTCCTTTGTAGTAGGGAAAAATTGGCTTTTCACAAAAACATTACAACCATAGAGCTTTTCCACCAGCCATATATGCATATAGTGATAGCCATTGTTCATCATTTTTCTCTATGGTGTGAATTTGCCAGTACATTCAATGTACTGACCCGTTTCGGGCTGCAACGTCTCATGTTGCAGGTTATCTTACGACGAGTAAGTGATACGTTAGGGTTACGATTTCTACACTCAACTTTGCCGTTGGTGTTGATGGGAATCCACAACCTTGTTGCTTCCGCTATTTTTGGATTGAGGTAATAGTATTTACGTTATTTTATACATGTGAGTTACCTCTGTTATAAATCCTCGAGTACTGTGTGTGTCAGCATACCGATCCAGGGATGACACTTAAGCACAGAGACTTGGTCCATTCGGGTCAGGTCGCTACAAGATGGTATCAGAGCACATGTTGACTGTAGGACGTGACCCTAGAAACTGGCAAGCCCATAGCAAAGATTTTTCTCTACAACTTTCCCTTTCAAAAAGATCTTTTACCTCTCTTCTCTTCTGAGCTTATTCAAAATTCCCTTTAGTGAGACCATACCCCTTTCCCCTTTTGACCACACGAAGATTCGACTGATGAGACCACTCCAAGAAGTACAAGATATCGGACAACTAAGACCACTTCGAAGTGAAGAGTATTTTCCGTGCATCTGAATAATGGAAACTACAACGGTTGAAGACCGAAGACAGGTAGAATTTGAAGGCTCTGAAGAATTCCCAGATTTGTATGACCTAGGAAGGCTACCCTTATGGAACTTGGCAGACTATGGAAGTTGTCAATACCAGAGATCAAGGTGTATCAGAGAAAGACCAAGCATGGAGAGTTAAAAACCTCAAAGTTTTGTCAAGAAAACCCTAAGGCAGGAGATATCAACTATGGAATGATAGCTCATGGGATGACAAGAGCAGAAACACGGTTATCCGTGATGTCATCGCCCGCTGATGCTATTGTCACCGTGCTGAGTTAAGGATGCATTTCTTCAGAATGGATTTGATGGAACAAGGCTGATGGAGCACCTATTAGTAAGATGAAGTTTTAACCTTAGCCGGTGTATCACCAGGATCTGGAGTGTTACATCAGGAAGTTAAGATGGATCTGCAGGAAGTCGTATTAGACAAGGAAGTATTTCATGAGGAACTCAGGACCCTGAAAATGAAAGTAGCCAAGCTGGAGGAGCTACAACCTCGAGATACCGGAGATTTGTTAGGAACTGAAGGACAGTATGACCATGGCTCATACCAAGGATGTTGAAACCCAGAAGTTTGGAATGCAACTCCAGAATATTCCAGGATGTCATCAGAGGCTTTGCTACAGCAAAGATGAGCTGGCAAAAGAACTTGAGAAAGACAAGCATGATCGGAAGAAGCCATTGGAGGCATGAACAAGGCTTGAAGAGTTTGGAGACGTTGAAGATTTATTGACCTTAGAAGACCAAACCCCTGTTATATACCTACGTTAGATGCGACGTTTGTCAGCTGTCATTTGTTTGATGTTTTTCGACAGCCATAACAAAAATCTGTCTTTTCAAAACTTTTGTTTGTATTGTGTGCATCCCTCTCTATCTCTCTTATCTTAGCCCAAACCCACATGGACCCAATAGAGGACGAATGAAGATGAGCTTATATTTTCTGGACCGATGAGTCAGTTGGAGACGGACCGATGGATTCAGAACATGGAGGATCACATGGAGAATAACCCTATAGTTGGACATGATATGACCCAGCATGCTCTTCAGTGCTTTGAAAGAGGTGCTGCTACTTGGTGGAGAATGTACCAAACCATGAATGGATGGCAAGGAGTAACCACTTGGAGAGAATTAAAGTTGACTTTGCCAAAGTCTCGGCTTGTGTCCCAGAAGTTGAAGCCTTATGGAAAGGATATGAAGAAACCTTGTGCATGCAAGATTTGTGGAGAAATAGGACACACCCATAAAGAACACAAGGATGAATGCCCTAATTGTGAAGGAAGTCACCCAGTTGAAGAATGCCCAACTAGGCAGATTACTTGTTTCTTGTGTGAAGGGACTACCCACTATCCTGCTCAGTGTCACATTTACCCCATGGTACAACGAACCATCCAACAGAAGAAAGAAGTAATGAAAGGAGCCCTTATGGAAATTTAGAAGAACCCGTGATGAAGGAAGATGTGGAGGACACACCTAAAGAGACCCGAGTAAACCCTGCACTAAGTCTTGCTATTCATGTGGAGAAGAAGGACACATCTCCCAAAATTGTTTGAATGGGGATCTAGTAGAATTCCCGACAGAGGAAGTAGAATATGACCCACAGGAAATAGAAGCCATGATTGGCATGGAAAGGTCCAGGAAGAGAAGCAGATTGGATTCCAGGAAGGAATCTGAGTCATATCACCTGTTACAGGTGCAAGGAGTCAGGGCACTACCTCAACAATTGCCCAAAAAGGAAACCTCGATACTTGTCAGAAGTAATATGTTTTAGTTGTAATGGAGCAGGGCACTTTGCCAGAGAATGCCCCAAGGAGAAGGAAACTTGTGCTAGATAGTTGAGTTTGCAACAAAAGAAATGGAGTAGTAGAAGTGAGAACATTTTCTTTTATATTGAGGTGTTGAGTTGAGACATGTAATGGAAAAGCGAGAGATTGTAATCATTTGAGAATGAATAAAGTAGCATCATTGGTACTGATATGGATTTTATGAGTTGTACTCTATGAAGAAGGATTTTGACCATTTTTGAGGATAAGAGAAATATGGTCTATGGAAGATTTGTGCATTTTAAGGGTGGTAGTACCCTGTAATGGATTTCGGACAAAATGAATACGAGTTTTGTCTCGATATGTGTGATGCCCCAAGAGTATGTGGGATGAAGTTGGAGGCAGTCAGTTGTTTGGACCAAAAGTGATCAAGGAGTCATAAGAGAATGTTAAGTTGATTCGAGATAGACTGAAGGTAGCTCAGTCCAGGCAGAAGAGTTATGTAGACTCAAAAACTCAAGGAGGTAGTCTATGAAATTGGAGACAGAGCATGTCTTCATGTGTTCCCTCTGCGAGGAGTTAAACGAATTGGAGTTAAGGTAAAGTTAGCCCCGAGATTTGTAGGACCATACGAGTTTTGGAGCGTATGAGAGAAGTGGCCTACAAGTTGGAGTTACCCGAAGGACTGTCAGGAGTTCAGGATGTGTTTCACGGTTCCCAGTTGAAGAAGTGCCATGCAGAGATGGCCAATATTCCCGTGTAAGGACGCTTGACCGCGGAAAGGATAATGATGTTCCACGAAGTGGAATATGGACTTCATAAGTATAAGTTTTTATCTCGGTATGAGGGATATCCCACGAGGATGAAGAGATAAATTACTATTGGATATAAAGGAGGTATGATGTCGGAAATATCGATCAATGGAAACTCCATGATGAGTCTGAGTAATCATGTCCTAGATTGGTGCCAATAGAAGGAAGAAAGACAATACAAATTGGATGGATTTAAGAATACTAGGAAGTTGGAAGTTGGATAATGATCAGTTGCCCCGATGATAAGTTCAAGGTTACAAGTGATGAGATGGCCAATAACCCACAGGCCCCAGGACCTGCCCAGAAGCAAGCACATTCTTGCTGAAGGAAAAACCCTGGAGGAAGATACGACGTTTATCGGCAGACGATTTTATAGGAGTTTACGCAAAACCTGAGAGTTGTGAAGGAACGATAGATGTTTGTCTGGCTTGCAGAAACAATGGATTATTCCGAATGCAGTTCATGGACAAGAGAAATTCTGCAATGCCTCTGAGGATGACTGAGTGTTAGAATGCGAGATTCGCTAAACCGTATACAAAGTAATGATTTGGGTGCGGGATGGATTGATCACCATACCGACTTACACTTGTTATTCGCCTTGCTATATGGGATGGTAAATCTGAGTGACTTACCTATAGTGGAGAGACGACGATCAAAACCTTGTTTAAGCCTTAGAATGGTATAGGTATTTTTCCCTTGTACAAGACAGCTTTGCCAACCATAGGTTATACGGTGAGGATCACCCAGACCCATTTCCTGCAGGAGAAACCACAAATTGTTGACCACCATGAGATATCGATAGTTGTTTAGTTTTGGCGCCAGACCCGTCAGCTAAGAAGACCCAATCTCGGAAGAACCTTACCAAGATGAAAGGATAGAAAAATTGTGGTAAGGTTATGCCACTACCGGAAGAGCCAGAGAAGGAATTTACTCGAAGATCTGAGAAGACCGACACTGTCAAGAATAAGGATGGAGTATATGAGTTTTGATGGAACCGTAACCATGCTTCTAAGGGTGGTAGCACCCCAGACCCCGGTGATGATCGATGGATTTTGAGGAGACCCCCAAACCCTAACCTTTTCTTGCTAGCCTCTCCGAATCTCGAGGACGAGATTCATTTAAGGGTGGTAGGTTTGTAACATCCCAAAATTCTAAATTTTGGAATGTTATAATAAATAGATAGATTTGACTGATTGTTTGATTGATTGTCTGAAAGTGAGTGAATTCGAAACTTTTTGAAAGTTAAATGAGAGGGAATAAAAGGACTTTCCCAAACTTTCATATTTGCTTTCTGATCTCCATGAATTCAAATTCTTTTCAAATACAAAACCCTAGAGAGAAGATGACATGACTTCTTCCATTTAAATAAATGAAAAGGGTGTTTGAAAATATTTGAATTCCATTGGGAAATATTTTCCCAATTCAGAAACTTTATGCAACTCAATGATTTTCACGAGCGAAGATAAAATGACTTCTTCAAATTATATGAAATATGAGTTGGGAGTTTCAAAGAATTAAATTCAAAGTTCTTTTGAATTTATTTTCAATTTGGAGTTATTTGAGTTTTATTCAAATTATTTTTCTCCAAAAATAAAATACATGGAAATTAGGGTAACATGATTTCCTACAATAGAAAATCGGAGAAAAATTTATTTGAAATCATTTTGGTATTTTTAAAATGTTTTTTGTTGGATTCTATTAGAACAGTAGCACTCTTTGAATTATCTGATTTTGTGTGTATTTTATTTAATGCTAGAAAAATGTTCACCGTGTAGAAAATCTTTTTCTGAAAATTTTGATATATTATATGCCTATATAATATTTTTAGTTATTTTGTTTTTATTATTTTAGTTCTCTGAAAAAAATGTTTATAAATAAAATCACTCGCCGACTGGGCCGGCCCAGCTCCTGCCAGGCCGCGGCCCAGCCCAGCTCCCCAGCCGCCTCCCTCCACCCGAGCGGGAGACCGCCGCCGCCACGACTGCCGCCACCGACCTCGGCGTCCGTGCCGAGGCAGGGCACCTCTGCCCCTTGCCCAAGGCACTCCGCCTCCAATAAATAGGCCGGACCCCCTCTGTCTCTCCCCGCACCTACCACGCCGCGTCGCCGTCGCCCGCACTGCACGCCTCTGCCGCGCCTGGATCCGCCGCCTGCGCCGCCGTTGCCTGCCGCTGCGACCTTGTCGCCTCGCCGCGCTTCCCACGCTGCCTCCCATGGCCGCTCGCCTCGCCGTCGCCTCGCCTTGCCTCGCCGGAAACCGCCGCCGTCGCCGTTGTCGTTGACCCCCGTGGACCGGTAAAAAAAACCGCCCGGTCCGATCCGGTTTTATTTTAAGTTCGATTTTAAAAAAAACCCTAGACTAGATCTGTTTTTTTAGGTTTTATTAAACAGCGAACGTCCACTGTTTAGACCTTATAAGCGAGCGTTCGCCTTTTAGTTTTTTTCTTTTTCTGTAATTTCGGCCAGGGACCCGTTTGTGAATAACATATTTGCAGAATAGCCCCTGATCTTCAAAACACCGTAACTTTTTGCTCGTTAGTCCAAATCCAACGAAACCAACGCCCACGTCTTCGTTATGATCTCCTCTATCCAGTAATCCAACTCAAACATGTTTTTGAAAAGTTTAAAATTTGAATTAGATCAGATTTGAATTCAAACTTCGTTTGATCATAACTTGAGTTTCGTAGCTACGTTTGAGTTGATTCTTTTTGAAAATCGAAGCTCTTGACCTAAACATTCTAATAAGGCCAAATTCACATAATTTTTGTACTGTTAGAAATTGTTTTATGTTGCAAGAGTTATTTGCTTGGTTTTGATGTTTCCGAATCGTCTTCTCCGTTCTTTCTGATCTTTTGAGTGATTGCTTATGTGTGGTTACTATTGCTTGCTTACGATAGATTGACCGGAGTGTGACGAGTAGAACTATCAAGAGTTTTGAGTGCGAATCATCTTCATCAACATTGCAGGCAAGTTCACACTTTGATCATATCCCCTTCCATACCCAGTTTTTATGCATTAGCTTCACCCTCAAACATTGCATGAGTAGGATTGATAACATGTGGGTATTGGGAAGTAGTTGATGAGGTAGGAACCTATTGCCCTCCATTCAAACCTTGGGAGTTACTTTTACGTTATGCTTACATGGCCATGCTATGCTCGTAGACGTGGATTGGGTTTTGAGAGTATCCATGACAGATGTGAGATTGTTAATTAATGGTTTACTTAAGGTGGCAACTTAAACACACATCTGGGTGGATTGAGGCACCTGGTTATTCTAGGATTGCCTGTCTAGGCACCTGGGTAATCCAGGACTTGCCTGTTTTCTTTTGGACCGCCACCCAGGCTCAAAGGGATCATGAGATTTTTCAAACTAGAAACTTCCGTGTGCAGCCACAAGCCATTATGGGCTCTGGCATAGTTGATTAAGTCGTGCGAACTCTTACAGGGTAGACTAGTAGATGTAGGGGAAAGTAGGTGTACCGGTCTATCCATCGTAAGGTGCTAGCGCTTCTGAAAGACTGTGTCTCGGTCATCCGTTTCTCAAACACCATGTAGTGCGAGAAATCCAACGGAGGCGATCGAGTCTTGTGGGGAAAAGTGCGCAAACCTCTGCAGAGTGTATAAACTAATCATGATTAGCCGTGTCCCCGGTTATGGATGTTTTGAGTATCTAGTACCTGGATTATCATGTGAATCTCATCATGTTACTTTAAATGAATATTGTTGGGTTTTAATGATGATGCTTAATTGGGATTGAGAATGCTGTCAACCATTCTCAATGTTTAACAACCACCATGATAGTTAAATAAAATTTATTCCTTTGTAGTAGGGAAAAATTGGCTTTTCGCAAAAACATTACAACCATAGAGCTTTTCCACCAGCCATATATGCATATAGTGATAGCCATTGTTCATCATTTTTCTCTATGGTGTGAATTTGCCGGTACATTCAATGTACTCACCCGTTTCGGGCTGCAACGTCTCATGTTGCAGGTTTCTTACGACGAGTAAGTGATACGTTAGGGTTACGATTCTACACTCAACTTTGCCGTTGGTGTTGATGGGAATCCACAACCTTGTTGCTTCCGCTATTTTTGGATTGAGGTAATAGTATTTACGTTATTTTATACATGTGATTTACCTCTGTTATAAATCCTAGAGTACTGTGTGTCAGCATATCGATCCAGGGATGACACTTAAGCACAGAGACTTGGTCCATTCGGGTCAGGTCGCTACACGACTAGAAGATCTTTTGTCATTGTAGGACCTTGACTTGGAACTTCTTTCCTTGCTTCTACACTTGTAAAACTTGTTGAAGTTCTTCACCATTAGGCTCAATTCTTCGTTGAAGGTTTCTTTCTCACTTGATGATGTGGGAGCATCACATGAGGCTTTGTAAGCACCACTTGACTTGTTGTGAAGCTCTTCCTTATCCTTGAGTGACATCTCATGAGCAACAATTCTTCCAATGACTTACGTTGGCTTGCGATCTTTGTAATTGGGCATCATTTGGTCAATGTGCACACAGTAACATATTTTCCATCCATGGCTCTTAGGATCTTCTTGATGATGAATCTATCTGTCATCTCTTCACTTCCTAAGACGGCAATCTCATTTGTGATGAGAGCAAGCCTAGAGTACATTTCAGCGACACCTTCACCATCCTTCATTTTGAACTTGTCAAGTTGACTTTGAAGCACATCCAATTTTGATTCCTTCACGGAGTCGGTACCTTCGTGCATATCAGTCAAAGTGTCCCAAATTTCCTTTGCATTCTTGTAGCGACCCGACCCGAATGGGTCAAGTCTCTGTGCTTAAGTGTCATCCCTGGATCGGTATGCTGACACACACAGTACTCGAGGATTTATAACAGAGGTAAATCACATGTAAAAATAACATAAATACTATTACCTCAAACCCAAAACAGCGGAAGTAACAAGGTTGTGGATTCCCATCAACACCAACGGCAAAGTTGAGTGTAGAAATCGTAACCCTAACGTATCACTTACTCATCGCAAGATAATCCTGCAACATCAGACGTTGCAGCCATAGAGGGCCAGTACATTGAATGTACTAGCAAATTCACACCATAGAGAATGATGAATAAAGACTATCACTACATGCATATTTGGCTGGTGGAAAAGCTTTATGGTTATAAGGTTTTTTCGTAAAGCCAATTTTTCCCTACTGCAAAGGAATAAATTTTATTTAACTATCATGGTGGTTGTTGAACATTGAGAATGGTTGACAGCATTCTCAATCCCAATTAAGTAACATCATTAAACCCAACAATATTCATTTAAAGTAACGTGATGAGATCAACAGGATAATCCAAGAACTAGATACTCAAGATGTCCATAACCAGGGACACGGCTAATCATGATTAGTTTATACACTCTGCAGAGGTTTGCACACTTTTCCCCACAAGACTGGATCGCCTCTGTTGGATTTCTCGCACTACATGGTGTTTGAGAAACGGATGACCAAGACACAGTGTTTCAGAAGCGCTAGCACCTTACGATGGATAGACCGGTACACCTACTTTCCCCTACATCTGCTAGTCTACCCTGTAAGAGTTCGCATGACTTACTCAACTATGCTAGAGCCCATAATGGCTTGTGGCTGCACACGGAAGTTTCTAGTTTGAAAAATCTCATGATCCCTTTGAGCCTGGGTGGCGGTCCAAAAGAAAACAGGCAAGTCCTGGATTACCCAGGTGCCTAGACAGGCAATCCTAGAATAACCAGGTGCCTCAATCCACCCAGATGTGTGTTTAAGTTGCCACCTTAAGTAAACCATTAATTAACAATCTCACATCTGTCATGGATACTCTCAAAACCCAATCCACGTCTACTAGCATAGCATGGCATAATAAGCAAATGTAGAAGTAACTCCCAAAGGTTTGATAATAAACAGGTAATAGGTACTACCTCATCTACTTCCCATCCCACAGTTTAATTAGATCCTAATCATGGAATGTGTGAAGATTGGTCTAATGCAAAAAAACTGGGTATGGAAGGGGATATGATCAAAGTGTGAACTTGCCTGCAATGTTGATGAAGATGATTCGCACTCAAAACTCTTGATAGTTCTACTCGTCACACTCCGGTCAATCTATCGTAAGCAAGCAATAGTAACCACACATGAGCAATCACTCAAAAGATTAGAAAGAACAAAGAAGACGATTGAGAAAACTTCAAAACCAAGCAAATAACTCTTGCAACATAAAACAATTGCTAACAGTACCAAAATTATGTGAATTTGGCCTTATTAGAATGTTTAGGTCAAGAGCTTCGATTTGCAAAAAGAATCAACTCAAACGGAGCTACGAAACTCAAGTTATGATCAAACGAAGTTTGAATTCAAATATGATCTAATTCAAATTTCAAACTTTCAAAAACATGTTTGAGTTGGATTACTGGATAGAGGAGATCATAACGAAGAAGTGGGTGTTGGTTTCGTTTAATTTGGACAAACGAGCGAAAACTAATGATTGTTTGAAGTTCAGGGACTAAACTGTAGAGAAAATCCTCACATATAGGTCCCTGGCCGAAAATAACTGAAAAAAAAGAAAAAGACTACAAGGCGAACGTTCGTTTTCTATACCTAACCAGCGAACGTTTACTAAGTAACTAGTTTTAAAAGAAAAACCGGTTTTAAACGGAAAACCAAAGAAAAAAAACCCTAAACAAAACCGGCGAACCAGGGCGGTTATTACCGGTTCGGGGGAAGAAAACCCGACGGCGGCGGCGGCGTTCGTCAGCGTCCGAGAAGACGGCGGCGGCGGCTCGGGCTTGACCGGAGCGGCGGCTCTGGTAGCCTACGGCGAGGGCGGAGTGGACGGGGAGGGGCGGCGCTGGGCGGTGGGTGCGGTGGTGGCAATGGCGGTGGTCGTCGGCGGCGACAGAGGCGGCCTCGGGCGGAGCTCGGCGGATCTCGCCGGCAGCGAGAGATGCGACGCGAGGCGCGGCTGCGAGCAGTGGGGAGGAGAGGAACGGGGCCCGGGGCCTCGTTATTTAAGGGGGGGGGAAGTAGCTGGCGTGGAGGAGGGGTCAGGCGAGGAGGACGCGGAGTCCGGCCGGACTTCGGCGGCGGCGCTCCCGTGCGGGAGTCGGAGACGAGCGGGGCGCGCTAGTGCGTTGGGCCGTGGCCTGGCTTGGGAGCTGGGCCGGCCCAGTCGGCGAGGAGGGGTTTTTTTTAATAAACATTTTTTTCAAAGAACAAAAATAATAAAAACAAAAATAACTAAAATATTATATAGGCATATAATATATCAAAAAATTTCAGAAAATTATTTTCTACGACATGAACATTTTCCTAGCATTAAATAAAATTCACACAAATTTAGATAATTCAAAGAGTGCTACTGGTCTATTAAAATCCAACAAAAATCATTTAAAAAATACCAAAATGATTTCAAATTAATTTTTCTCCAATTTTCTATTGCAGGGAATCATTTTACCCTATTTTCCATATATTTTATTTTTGGAGAAAAATAATTTGAATAAAACTCAAATAACTCCAAATTGAAAATAAATTTGAAAGAACTTTGAATTTAATTCTTTGAAACTCCCAACTCATATTTCATATAGTTTGAAGAAGTCATTTTATCTTCGCTCGTGAAAATCATTGAGTTGCATAAAGTTTCAGAATTGGAAATATTTCCAAATGAAATTCAAATATTTTCAAAAACCCTTTTCATTTATATAAATGGAAGAAGTCATGTCATCTTCTCTCCAGGGTTTTGTGATGAAAAGTATTTGAATTCATGGAGATCAGAAAGCAAATATGAAAGTTTGGGAAAGTCCTTTTATTCCCTCTCATTTAACTTTCAAAAAGTTTCGAATTCACTCACTTTCAGACAATCAATCAAACAATCAGTCAAATCTATCTATTTATTATAACATTCCAAAATTTAGAATTTTGGGATGTTACAAACCTACCACCCTTAAATGAATCTCGCCCTCGAGATTCGGAGAGGCTAGCAAGAAAAAGGTTAGGGTTTGGGGGTCTCCTCAAATTCCATCAATCATCACCGGGGTCTGGGGTGCTACCACCCTTAGAAGCATGGTTACAGTTCTATCAAAACTCATATACTCCATCCTTATTCTTGACAGTGTCGGTCTTCTTAGATCTTCAGGATAATTCCTTATCCGGGCTCTTCCGGTAGTGGCATAACCTTACCACAATTTTTTTATCCTTTCATCTTGGTAAGGTTCTTCTGAGATTGGGTCTTCTTAGCTGACGGGTCTGGCGCCAAAACTAAACAACTATCCATATCTCATGGTGGTCAACCATTTATGGTTTCTCCTGCGGGAAATGGGTCTGGGTGATCCTCACTGTATAACCTACGGTTGGCAAAGCTGCCTTGTACAAGGGAAAAATACCTATACTGTCGGGGGACTAATCCACGAGCACCTATGGGACCGGCGGACCGAGTCCCTTTCGGTTCGGCGGGGGCGAGGGTCGCACGAAGAGCGGATCGAGGCGAAGCACACGAGCAGTTTACCCAGGTTCGGGCCGCATGGATGCGTAAAACCCTACTCCTGCTTTGTGGTTTGTATTGAGTTCTTGCTCAGGAGCGCGGAGTGCTACAATACACCCCAGCAGCTAACGAGACCGAGCGTGAGTATTCTCCTTTTTTCTCTTCTATGTTGCGCATGGGCCTCCTTTTATATGCTCAAGGGATCACCGACAGGTGGCAACGTAGACAAGGGTAAAAATGGAAAGGTGTTGCGGTTGGTATAGCAACCCGCTACAGTGTATCTTACCTAACCCTGACGGCAGGGGACAAGGGCATTAAATGCCCGTCTGCGTCGCCTAAATAGTGCAAAAGGGACCATCAGGGACGCCACTGCTCGCCACGGTGGCAATCTTGTCAGTGCCGCTTGCCACCGTGCGCCGCTGGCTGCACAGCCTCCCGCCACGTACGCCTGGAAGGGTCCCAGAGCGACACGTTGGTGGAAGTGCTGGAGCGTGGGCACGGAGTGGTGGCTTGCCGCGGCAAGCGCCTTGCCGCGGTCGTCGTCTTGTCGCGTCCGGGAGCTTGTCGCTCACCGGGCCTTGCTGGGACGCGTGGCGCATCGCGGCAAGTTCCTTGAGATGCCTTGGTTGGCCTTCCCGGCAAGCTCCTCTTGCCGGGGTCTTGTCTCCTTGGCTTGGATACTTTGTCCTTGAATGGCTCCAAAGGAACCACGGAGGACTTTGGCGGTCACCCGGCAAGTCTTGCCGCGGGATGCTTCGACTGCCCGTGCACAAGTTCGGGATACTAGGGTACCCCTACTCTAGTACACCGACAGGAGCCCCCGGGCCTGGGCCATACACGGTGCCGAGCGCTGTTGGGCCAGGCCCAAAACAGGGCACGGGCGCGCGCGGCCTGGGTTACGCCGTATCTCTCTCCGTATCCACCGCGCCCTCCTCGAACGGCACGAAGAACCCGAGAAGCTTGCCGGAGGGGACCCCAAACACACACTTCTCGGGGTTGAGCTTGAGGCTAATCTTGCGCAGATTTGCAAAGGTCTTGTCTAAATCTTGAATTAGAGTTGCCTTATCCTTGCTCTTGACCACTATGTCATCCATGTAGGCTTCCACATTTCTGTGTATTTGTGGCTCAAGAGCGACACGGACTACTCTTGCAAATGTTGAACCAACATTTTTTAAACCGAAAGGCATCCGTATAAAACAGTACGTGCCACATGGAGTGATGAATGCGGTCTTCTCCTCATCCTCTTCTGCCATGAAGATCTGATGGTATCCTGAGTATGCATCAAGAAATGAAAGCAAGTCACATCCGGCCGTGGAGTCAACAATCTGGTCAATGCGCGGCAAAGGAAATGGGTCTTTGGGACAAGCTTTGTTAACATCGGTAAAGTCGATACAAAGTCTCCATTTCCCGTTCGCCTTGTGCACGACTACAGGATTGGCCAACCACGTAGGATGGAGCACTCCTCTGACAAGGCCTGCTGCTTCCAATTTCTTGATCTCTTCTGCGATGAATTCTTGGCGCTCCACTGCTTGCTTCCTGACCTTCTGTTTGATGGGCCGTGCATGAGGACAAACGGCAAGATGGTGCTCAATTACTTTCCTGGGAACACCGGGGATGTCAGACGGTTGCCACGCAAACACGTCGACGTTCGCCCGCAGGAAAGCAATGAGCACGCTTTCCTATTTAGGGTCGAGAGTGGCCCTGATGGTGAAGGTACCACCAGTGCCATCCTTCTTGGCGGACACCTTCTTGGTCCCTGGCAGAGCTGCCATTGTCTTCTTACACTTGCCGGTGGAGCTCGATGGTGCGTCCTCGACGGCAGCGCAGCACTCCGAAGAGGTGCGCTTGCCGGAGTGGGCATCAGAACTCTTGCCGAACTTGGTCTTCTTCTTCCTCCCGGGAGCTTCAACGGCAGGTGACTTGTGATCTGTTGCGGCTGCCGCTTCCCGGTAGATCTTGTCGGCGCAGATAAGAGCATCCTTCTTGTCGCCAGGGACAGAGATGACGCTTATCGGGCCTGGCATCTTCAGCATGTTGTATGCATAATGAGAGGCTGCCATGAACTTGGCGAGTGCTGGACGGCCGAGTATGCCATTGTAAGGCAATGGAAAATCGGCAACGTCAAAAGTGACCCTCTCAGTCCTGAAGTTCACCTCGCTGCCAAATGTTACTGGCAACGTGACCTTCCCCTTCGGCTTGCTCCTTCCCGGGTTGATTCCTTGGAATGTACCGGTCTCTCCAAGCTCACTGTCAGGGATCTGGAGTTTCTGGAGTACAGCGGAGGAGATCAGGTTCAAGCCGGCCCCACCATCAACTAGCATCTTAGTGACCTTGAGGTTGCGGATAGTTGGTGAAACCAACATCGGCAAGCACCCGACTGCAGTTGTGCGATCAGGGTGGTCCTCAATATCAAAGATGATAGGCGTGCTGGACCATTTCAGAGGCTTGCGTGACTCGACAGGTGGTTCCGCCGCATTGACTTCCCGCGCCCAC
This sequence comes from Triticum aestivum, assembly GCF_018294505.1. Lineage (NCBI taxonomy): Eukaryota > Viridiplantae > Streptophyta > Magnoliopsida > Poales > Poaceae > Triticum > Triticum aestivum. Next base: position 485,616,996 of record NC_057797.1, read on the forward strand.
TGCTTGAGTTGGCGGTGCGAAGTATGCAGAGAAGCACCGCCGTCAATGCACAAGACCTCTGTGGCTTTCTGGAACTCCTGCTCACTGGTCTCAACATCATCCATGTCTTCGTCGTCGTCGTCATCTTCATCCTTGTCACGGTCGCGGGGAGGTCTGTCTCCTTGCCGCTGCTTGGCCTTGCCGCGGCGTCCTCCCTGGCCGGCGCGCTTCTTGCCGGATTCTCCAGCGCCTCCTTGGGCCCTCTCCTTGTCGCGTTGCTCGTATTCAGCCTTTTGCTGCTGGACAAGCTGCTCGACCTTCTTGCAGCTCTGGAGGTCATGGCCCTTGGTGCGGTGGATCTTACAGTACTGCTTGTCGGTGCCGTCCTGCTTGTCGGCGACCACTACAGTCTGGCAGTTGGTGCATGCGGCAATCTCCTTGCCGGAGCTACCAGCCTTGGCTTTCTTGGCGCCACCTTTGTTGCCGGACTGCTCAATGACTAGCACATCTTTGCCTTTCTTCTTTCTGTTGTTCCGCTGCCGGTTTTTCTTTGCCGGGGCAGCATCCTCGCTGTCAGATCCTCCTGCTCCTGTATTCTCTCCGGGGAGTTTCCTCCCTTCCTTAGCACGTGCACACTTGTCGGCCAGGGCATACAGCTCACTGACGTCTCAGATCTTGCACATCGCCATCTCCTCCCGCATCCTGCGGTTACGCACGTTCTGATGGAACGCGCTGATGACCGCAGCAGGGTGGACATCTGGGATGTTGTGCTATACACGGCTGAATCTCTGAAGGTTCTTGCGCAGGGGCTCTCCTTCCTTCTGGGTGAGCAGATGAAGGTCACTCTCTTGGCCATGGGGTTTGTGGCCGCCTGTAAAGGCGCCGACAAACTGATGGCATAGGTCTGCCCAGGAGGATATGGAGTCGTCCGGCAAGTGCATGAGCCAGGACCTGACGTTTGGCTTGAGGACCAGCGGGAAGTAGTTGGCAAGGATCTTGTCGTCCCGCCCCCCGGCAGCCTGCACCGCGATGGTGTAGATGCTGAGGAACTCTGACGGATGCGACTTGCCGTCGTATTTCTCTGGTACGTCTGGCTTGAAATTCTTCATGCTGGGCCACTTGACTTGTCGCATCTCACGAGTAATGGTTCCCCTGGCGCATGCATGTCGACAGAGGGCCCAGCGCACTGGTCCAATTGACGTCGCGCTTCTCATCGGCGCTCGATGCGAGTACAAGCGTCTTCTTGCTGTCGTTCGTGAATAACTTGGTGCTGATCGCGACGAGCTCGTGGATCTGATGACGCGGTGGAGTCACTGTTGAGGTGGATCCGGCGAGTCGGCGATCTTGGCCTTCGGGGCGGAGAGTGTATAGTGGTTGCACCCCCACCGGTCTTGTCGCCACCGGCTCGTGCCTGGCTGACTTGCCGCGGCTGCGACGTGCTCGGCTGCCGTTGAGTGTCACCGTTGGCGAAGCCGATGAGACTCTGAATGGTGGCCCTCCAGTCGTGGATCTTGTCTGCCGTTGGAGGGTAGTCTAGGAGCAATTGAGCTCGCGCCAAAGCTTCCGCTGGAGTGGCGGGTGGCGGTGGCGAACGGTGCGAGGAGCGGGATATGCTCGGACTTCTAACTATGTTAGAAGGAGCAATATCCCGTCCAGGCAACCGTGCCTCGCTCGTGCCAGCATGTTGGCGTGCATGCTGGTCTTGAGCACTCCGAGATCCACCAGCTCGATCTTGGTCCAGCAAACGCATGGTACCGTGAGTACCATGACGCTGCCGGTCCCGCGCCTCCTGAGATGGGCGCGGTGCATGTACAGACGCCGAGGTCTTGGAGTGTGCCCGGTCGTTGTGGGAGCCGGCTACGCCGCCGATGGGTAGCGCAGCCTTGTCCTTAGACCTGACAGCACCGTGAGCTCCCTCGTCGACGCCCGTTCTTCCGCCGGCGTCTGCCCCATCAGCCGTTTGCTCTGGTGGTGGTGGGTTCGGCACGGACGGAGCAGCTGCCTCCGAAGCCTTCTTCTTCGGCGGCATGTCGATGAAGATGATGAAGATCTAGCTCGTGTGAACGCCGGATCTGGTTCACACAACCTCGACGTACCTACCTGGCGCGCCAAAGATGCCGGGGGACTAATCCACGAGCACCTATGGGACCGGCGGACCGAGTCCCTTTTGGTTCGGCGGGGGCGAGGGTCGCACGAAGAGCGGATCGAGGCGAAGCACACGAGCAGTTTACCCAGGTTCGGGACGCACGGATGCGTAAAACCCTACTCCTACTTTGTGGTTTGTATTGAGTTCTTGCTCAGGAGCGTGGAGTGCTACAGTACACCCCAGCAGCTAACGAGACCGAGCGTGAGTATTCTCCTTTTTTCTCTTCTACGTTGCGCACGGGCCTCCTTTTATATGCTCAAGGGGTCACCGACATGTGGCAACGTAGACAAGGGTAAAAATGGAAAGGTGTTGCGGTTGGTATAGCTACCCGCTACAGTGTATCATACCTAACCCTGGCGGCAGGGGACAAGGGCATTAAATGCCCATCTGCGTCGCCTAAATAGTGCAAAAGGGACCGTCAGGGACGCCACTGCTCGCCACGGTGGCAATCTTGTCAGCGCCGCTTGCCACCGCGCGCCGTTGGCTGCACAACCTCCCTCCACGTACGCCTGGAAGGGTCCCAGAGCAACACGTTGGTGGAAGTGCTGGAGCGCGGGCACAGAGTGGTGGCTTGCCGCGGCAAGCGCCTTGCCGCGGTCGTTGTCTTGTCGCGTCCGGGAGCTTGTCGCTCACCGGGCCTTGCTGGGATGCGTGGCGCATCGCGGCAAGTTCCTTGAGATGCCTTGGTTGGCCTTCCCGGCAAGCTCCTCTTGCCGGGGTCTTGTCTCCTTGGCTTGGATACTTTGTCCTTGAATGGCTCCAAAGGAACCACGGAGGACTTTGGCGGTCACCCGGCAAGCCTTGCCGCGGGATGCTGCGACTGCCCGTGCACAAGTTCGGGATACTAGGGTACCCCTACTCTAGTACACCGACATATACCATTGTAAGGCTTAAACAAGGTTTTGATCGTCGTCTCTCCACTATAGGTAAGTCACTTAGATTTACCATCCCATATAGCAAGGCGAATAATAAGAGTAAGTCGGTATGGTGATCAATCCATCCCGCACCCAAATCATTACCTTGTATACGGTTTAGCGAATCTCGCATTGTAACACTCGATCATCCTCACAAGCATTGCAGAATTTCTCTTGTCGACGAACCAAGTTCGGATAAATCCATAGATTCTGCAAGCCAAACAACCATCTATCGTTCCTTCACAACTCTCATGTTTTGCGTTGCTCCTATCGATAAGGGCATATCCTCTTCCAGGGTTTTTCCTTCAGCAAGAGTGTGCTTGCTTCTTGGCAGGTCCTGGGGCCTGTGGGTTATGGCCCATCTCATCACTTGTAGTCCTTGAACTCATCATCTGGGCAACTGATCATTATTCCAACATCTAACATCCAAGTATTCTTAATTCCATCCAATCGTATTGACTTCCTTCCTTCTATTGGCACCAAACTAAGACTTGATTACTCAGACTCATCAAGGAGTTTCCATTGATCCATATTTCTGACATCACACCTCCTTTATATCCAATAGTAATTCATCTCTTCATCCTCGTGGGATATCCCTCATACCGAGATAAAAACTTATACTTATGAAGTCCATATTCCACTTCGTGGAACATCATTATCCTTTCCACGGTCAAGCATCCTTACACGGGAATATTGGCCATCTCTGCATGGCACTTCTTCAACTGGGAACCGTGAAACACATCCTGAACTCCTGACAGTCCTTTGGGTAACTCCAACTTGTAGGCCACTTCTCTCATATGCTCCAAAACTTGGTATGGTCCTACAAATCTCGGGGATAACTTTACCTTAACTCCAATTCGTTTAACTCCTCGCAGAGGGAACACATGAAGACATGCTCTGTCTCCAATTTCATAGACTACCTTTTTGAGTCTACATAACTCTTCTGCCTGGACTGAGCTACCTTCAGTCTATCTCGAATCAACTTAACATTCTCTTCTGACTCCTTGATCATATTTGGTCCAAACAACTGACGGTCTCCAACTTCATCCCACATACTCTTGGGGCATCACACATATCGAGACAAAACTCGTATTCATTTTTGTCCAAAATCTACTCAGTGGAGTATCCTTATCTTTTCCAGGGGTTAAGGGTTCTTATAGGGTACTACCACCCTTAAAATGCACAAATCTTCCATAGACCATATTCTCATATCCTCATAATGGCTAAAATTCTTCTTCATAGAGTAACAACTCATAAGATCCATATCAATACCAACGATGCTAACTTTATTCATTCTCAAGTGATTACCATCTCTCGCTTTTCCATTACATGTCTCAACTCAACACCTCAATATAAAAGAAAATGTTCTCACTTCTACTACTCCATTACTTTTGTTGCAAACTCAACTATCTAGCACAAGTTTCCTTCTCCTTGGGGCATTCTCTGGCAAAGTGCCCTGCTCCATTACCACTAAAACATATTACTTCTGACAAGTATCGAGGTTTCCTTTTTGGGCAACTGTTGAGGTAGTGTCCTGACTCCTTGCACCTGTAACAGGTGATATGACTCAGGTCCTTCCTGGAATCCAATCGGTTTCTCTTCCTGGACTTTTCCATTCCAATCAGGGCTTCTATTTCCCGTGGGTCATATTCTACTTCCTCTGTCGGGAATTCTACTAGATCCCCATTCAAACAATTTTGGGAGATGTGTCCTTCTTCTCCATATGAATAACAAGACTTAGTGCAGGGTTTACTCGGGTCTTCTTTAGGCGTGTCCTCCATCTCTTCCTTCATCACAACTTCTTCTAAAATTTCCATGAGGGCTCCTTTCATTACTTCTTTCTTTTGCTGGATGGTTCGTTGTACCATGGGGTAAATGTGACACTGAGCAGGATAGTGGGTAGTCCGTTCACACAAGAAACAAGTAATCTACCTAATTGGGCATTCTTCAACTGGGTGACTTCCTTCACAATTAGGGCATTCATCCTTGTGTTCTTTATGGGTGTGTCCGATTTCTCCACAAATCTTGCATGCACAAGGTTTCTTCATATCCTTTCCATAAGGTTTCAACTTCTGGGACACAAACCGAGACTTTGGCAAAGTCAACTTAAATTCTTTCGAAGTGGTTACTCCTTGCCATCCATTGATGGTTTGGTACATCCTCCACCAAGTAGCAGCACCTCTTTCAAAGCACAGAAGAGCATGGTGGGTCATATCATGTCCAACTATAGGGTTATTCTCCATGTGATCCTCCATGTTCTGAATCCATCGGTCCGTCTCCAACTGACTCATCGGTCCAGAAAATACAAGCTCATCTTCATTCATCCTCTATAGGGTCCAAGGGTTTGGGGTAAGATAGGAGAGAGGGAGAGGGATACACACAATGCAAACAAAAGTTTTGAAAAGACAGATTTTATTGTGGATGTCGAAAAACATCAAACAAATGACAGCTCACAATCAACGCATCCAACGTAGGTATATAACAGGGGTTTGGTCTTCTAAAGGTCAATAAATCTTCAACGTCTCCAAATTCTTCAAGCCTTGTTCATGCCTCCAATGGCTTCTTCCGATCATGCTTGTCTTTCTCAAGTTCTTTCGCCAGATCAATCTCTGTTGACGTGAAATCTCTCGTGACATCCTTTAATATTCCGGAGTTGCATTTCAAACTTCTGGTTTCAACATCCTTCACATGAACCATGGTCATACTGTCCTTCAGTTCCTGACAATTCTCCGGTATCTCAAGGTTGTAGCTCCTCCAGCTTGGCTACTTTCAGCTTTTGGTTCCTGAGTTCTTCATGAAATGCTTCCTTGTCTAATATGGCTTCATGGAGCTCCACCTTAAACTTCTTGATGTACTACTCCAGATCCTGGTGATACACCGGCTAAGGTTAAAACTTCATCTTACTAATAGGTGCTCCATCAGCCTTCTTCCATCAAATCCATTCTGAAGAAAGCATCCTTAACTCAGTACGGTGACAAATAGCATAAGCGGGTGATGACATCACAGATAACCGTGTTTCTGCTCTTGTCATTTCCATGAGCTATCTCTCCATAGTTGATATCTCCTGCCTTAGGGTTTTCCTTGACAAATCCTTGAGTTCTTAACTCTACATGCTCCGGTCTTTCTCCAACACACCTTGATCTCGGGCATTGACAACTTCCATAGTCTGCCAAGTTCCATAAGGGTAGCATTCCTAGGTCATACAAATCTGGGGATTCTTCAGAGCCTCCAATTCTCCTAGTCTTCAGAGTCTTCAACAGCTGTAGTTTCCATTATCATAATGTATGGTAAAATCCTCTTCATTCCGAATGGTCTTACTGGTCTGATATCATGTACTTCTTGGAGTGGTCTTATCAGTCGAATCTTCGAGTGGCCAAAAGGGGGAAAGGGGTATAGTCTCACTAAACGGAATTTTTTGAATAAGCCCAGAAGAGAAGAGAGGTAAAAGATCTTTTTGAAAGGGAAAGTTGTAGAGAAAAATCTTTGCTATGGGCTTGCCAGTTTCTAGGGTCACGTCCTACAGTCAACATGTGCTCTGATACCATCTTGTAGCGACCCGACCCAAATGGGTCAAGTCTCTGTGCTTAAGTGTCATCCCTGGATCGGTATGCTGACACACACAATACTCGAGGATTTATAACAGAGGTAAATCACATGTAAAAATAACGTAAATACTATTACCTCAAATCCAAAACAGCGGAAGTAACAAGGTTGTGGATTCCCATCAACACCAATGGCAAAGTTGAGTGTAGAAATCGTAACCCTAACATATCACTTACTCGTCATAAGATAATCCTGCAACATGAGACGTTGCAGCCACAGAGGGTCAGTACATTGAATGTACTGGCAAATTCACACCATAGAGAATGATGAATAAAGACTATCACTACATGCATATTTGGCTGGTGGAAAAGCTCTATGGTTATAAGGTTTTTGCGTAAAGCTAATTTTTCCCTAATGCAAAGGAATAAATTTTATTTAACTATCATGGTGGTTGTTGAACATTGAGAATGGTTGACAGCATTCTCAATCCCAATTAAGTAACATCATTAAACCCAACAACATTCATTTAAAGTAACGTGATGAGATCAACAGGATAATCCAAGAACTAGATACTCAAGATGTCCATAACCGGGGACACGGCTAATCATGATTAGTTTATACACTCTGCAGAGGTTTGCGCACTTTTCCCCACAAGACTCGATCGCCTCTATTGGATTTCTCGCACTACATGGTGTTTGAGAAACGGATGACCGAGACACAGTCTTTCAGAAGCGCTAGCACCTTACGATGGATAGACCGGTACACCTACTTTCCCCTACATCTGCTAGTCTACCCTGTAAGAGTTCGCACGACTTACTCAACTATGCCAGAGCCCATAATGGCTTGTGGCTGCACACGGAAGTTTCTAGTTTGAAAAATCTCATGATCCCTTTGAGCCTGGGTGGCGGTCCAAAAGAAAACAGGCAAGTCCTGGATTACCCAGGTGCCTAGACAGGCAATCCTAGAATAACCAGGTGCCTCAATCCACCCAGATGTGTGTTTAAGTTGCCACCTTAAGTAAACTATTAATTAACAATCTCACATCTGTCATGGATACTCTCAAAACCCAGTCCACGTCTACTAGCATAGCATGGCATAATAAGCAAACGTAGAAGTAACTCCCAAAGGTTTGATAATAAACAGGTAATAGGTACTACCTCATCTACTTCTCATCCCATAGTTTAATTAGATCCTAATCATGCAATGTGTGAAGATTGATCTAATGCAAAAAAACTGGGTATGGAAGGGAATATGATCAAAGTGTGAACTTGCCTGCGATGTTGATGAAGATGATTCGCACTCAAAACTCTTGATAGTTCTACTCGTCACACTCCGGTCAATCTATCGTAAGCAAGCAATAGTAACCACACATGAGCAATCACTCAAAAGATCAGAAAGAACAAAGAAGACGATTCAGAAAACTTCAAAACCAAGCAAATAACTCTTGCAACATAAAACAATTTCTAACAGTACCAAAATTATGTGAATTTGGCCTTATTAGAATGTTTAGGTCAAGAGCTTCGATTTGCAAAAAGAATCAACTCAAACGGAGCTACGAAACTCAAGTTATGATCAAACGAAGTTTGAATTCAAATCTGATCTAATTCAAATTTTAAACTTTCAAAAACATGTTTGAGTTAGATTACTGGATAGAGGAGATCATAACGAAGACGTGGGCGTTGGTTTCATTCATTTTGGACAAACGCGCGAAAACGAATGATTGTTTGAAGTTCAGGGACTAAACTGTAGAGAAAATCCTCACATATTGGTCCCTGGCCGAAAATAACTGAAAAAAAAGAAAAAGACTAAAAGGCGAACGTTCGTTTTCTATACCTAACCAGTGAACGTTTACTAAGTAACTAGTTTTAAAAGAAAACCGGTTTTTAAACGGAAAACCAAAGAAAAAAAAACCTAAACAAAACCGGCGAACCGGGGCGGTTATTACTGGTTCGGGGGAAGAAAACCCGACGGCGGCGGCGGCGTTCGTCGGTGTCCGAGAAGACGGCGGCGGCGGCTCGGGCTTGACCGGAGCGGCGGCTCTGGTAGCCTACCGCGAGGGCGGAGTGGACGGGGAGGGGCGGCGCTGGGCGGCGGGTGCGATGGTGGCGACGGCGGTGGTCATTGGCGGCGACAGATGCGGCCTCGGGCGGAGCTCGGCGGATCTCGCCGGCAGCGAGAGATGCGGCGCGAGGCATGGCTGCGAGCAGCGGGGAGGAGAGGAACGGGGCCCGGGGCCTCGTTATTTAAGGGGGGGAAGTAGCTGGCATGGAGGAGGGGTCAGGCGAGGAGGATGCGGAGTCCGGCCGGACTCCGGCGGCGGCGCTCCCATGCGGGAGTCGGAGACGAGCGGGGTGCGCTAGTGCGCTGGGCCGTGGCCTGGCTTGGGAGCTGGACTGGCCCAGTCGGCGAGGAGGGTTTTTTTAATAAACATTTTTTTTTCAGAGAACAAAAGTAATAAAAACAAAAATAACTAAAATATTATATAGGGATATAATATATCAAAATTTTCAGAAAATTATTTTCTACGACATGAACATTTTCCTAGCATCAAATAAAATTCACACAAATTCAGATAATTCAAAGAGTGCTACTGGTCTATTAAAATCCAACAAAAATCATTTAAAAAAATACCAAAATGATTTCAAATTAATTTTTCTCCAATTTTCTATTGTAGGGAATCATTTTACCCTATTTTCCATATATTTATTTTTGGAGAAAAATAATTTGAATAAAACTCAAATAACTCCAAATTGAAAATAAATTCGAAAGAACTTTGAATTTAATTCTTTGAAACTCCCAACTCATGTTTCATATAGTTTGAAGAAGTCATTTTATCTTCGCTCGTGAAAATCATTGAGTTGCATAAAGTTTCAGAATTGGAAATATTTCCAAATGAAATTCAAATATTTTCAAAAACCCTTTTCATTTATATAAATGGAAGAAGTCATGTCATCTTCTCTCCAGAGTTTTGTGATGAAAAGTATTTGAATTCATGGAGATCAGAAAGCAAATATGAAAGTTTGGGAAAGTCCTTTTATTCCCTCTCATTTAACTTTCAAAAAGTTTCGAATTCACTCACTCTCAGACAATCAATCAAACAATCAGTCAAATCTATCTATTTATTATAACATTCCAAAATTTAGAATTTTGGGATGTTACAATTCTCAAGACGGCTGATTTTGTTGAATTCTTCGGGGCACAATCCGTTGAAGAGAATATCACTAGCTTGACCATTGTATTGCAACATCTTCAACTCTTCTACGGTAGCTTCACGGTTCGGTTCTCTCCCATCAAAGAATTCACCTTGCAAGCCAACACACACAATAGCCCAAACGGCGGGGTTATGTCCAAGAATATGCATTTTCATCTTATGCTTCTAACTAGCAAAATTAGTACCATCAAAGTAAGGACCTCTACGGTGGTAATTTCCCTCACTAGACGCCATACTCTCCTAGGTTGTGAAACCAAGGATATGATCACCAAAAGCTATGGAAATCAAAGCAAATGGAGACCAAAGCTTTGATACCACTTGTAGGATCGAAAGTATGTCTAGAGGGCGGGTGATTAGACTACTTGACCAAATAAAAATCTAGCCTTTTCCCAATTTTAAGTCTTGGAAGATTTTAGCAACTTAGCACAATTCAAGTAATCAACCTACACATGCAATTCTAAGAGTATAGCAGCAGAATGTAAAACAATTGCATATGAAGGTAAAGGGAGGAGTTTGGAGGGAGCAAACGCAATGTAGACATGGAGATTTTTGGCGTGGTTCCGATAGGTAGTGCTATTGTACATCCATGTTGATGGAGACTTCAACCCATGAAGGGTAACGGTTGTGCGAGTCCACCAAGAAGCAACCTTGTCTATCCCACCATGGCCATCGCCCACGAAGGACTTGCCTCACTAGGGTAGATCTTCACGAAGTAGGCGATCTCCTTGCCCGTACAAACTCCTTGGTTCAACTCCACAATCTTGATGAAGACTCCCAAGTGACACCTAACCAATCTAGGAGACACCACTTTCCAAAAGGTAATAGATGGTGTTTTGATGATGAACTCCTTGCTCTTGTGCTTCAAATGATAGTCTCCCCAACACTCAACTCTCTCTCATAGGATTGGATTTGGTAGAAACATGATTTGAGTGGAAAGTAACTTGGGGAAGGCTAGAGATCAAGATTTATGTGGTTGGAATGGAATATCTTGACCTCAACACAAGTGTAGGTGGTTCTCTCTCAGAAAATGTAAGTTGAAAGTGTAGGCATGTTCTGATGGCTCTCTCCATGAATGAAGAGTGGGTGGAGGGGTATATATAGCCTCCACACAAAATCTAGTCGTTACACACAAATCTCCAAACTCGGTGGGACCGAATTATAAAACTCGGTCAGGCCGATTTAGTTTAAAATGTGAACGTTAGGATTTTCGGTGCGACCGGTTCCATTAGGGTTAGGACATAACATAATCTTGGTGAGACCGATTACACAAACTCGGTGGGACCGATTCTGGTAATAGACAAACAGAGAGTTGTTCAGGCAAACTCGGTGGGACCAATTCGCTCATCTCGGTTAGACCGAAATGTTACAAAGGGGAAACAAAGAGTTTGCATTGCAATCTCGGTGGGACCAATCGCTCATCTCGGTTGGACCGAAACGTTACGAAGGGAAACAGAGAGGTTGCAATCCCATCTCGGTGAGACCGAGATCCCTATCGGTGAGACCGAAGTGACTAGGGTTTGTGGCAGTGGCTATGTCAAGTGATCTCGGTGGCGCCGGATAGAAGATTTTGGTGGGGCCAAGTTTGACTTTTGGTTTGTGACATATGTGGATATGAGAAAGTAGTTGAGGGCTTTTGGAGCGTATCACTAAGCATTTTGAGCAAGTAACTCATTAAGCAACACCTCATCCCCCTTTTAATAGTATTGGCTTTTCCTATGGACTCAATGTGATCTTGGATCACTAAAAGTAAAATGTAGAGTCTTGTGCTTTGAGGTTGACCCAATCTTTTGTCCTTAGCATTTTCAGGGGTCCACTTTCTAATCCATGCCATGCCAATCATTGAGCTTTCCTGAAATATTTATCTTAAAATAGCATTAGCTCAATGAGCTATATGTTGTTAGGAATTACCAAAACCACCCAGGGATAGTTGCACTTTCAACAACTGATTCTTGATGCACGACTCGTGCCAGTCAAGATGTTATTTAGACACATCCCCCACTTCAGTTCGTAACAAGCACATCTCGATGGGTGACTTCCAGCGCACAAATTAAGATCATATCTGGTCCCAACACAAACTCATGGTTGTAAGCATTAAGACCTCATTCCCGTTCCTCTTTTTATTATAAGTGTCTGAATCACTGTTTGCTTGATTGATCCGGTCAAAAGCTGGAATTGATCCTTTGACATAAGCTTGGTAGATTCCATCGCTTCAAGGGAATCTTCCTCTCGTGGATTCAATAACCCAGGGTCACCTCTGGGAAAGTAGGTGTGTGATACTCTTTTCTGTTCCATTACCAGATCACTAAAAGGAGGTACCAACATCTCGTGTTTGGGACGTTGTGGGACCTGGTTAACTCGGTTTGCAGTCTTCCCATCCTTCATTGCTCGATCGGTGTAGGTCCACAGTGTGGTCTGTGGGTCCCATTAGCGGTTGGTGTTGAAGCTACCCGTCTATTTCTGTGGTTTTGGTTTGCTTCATTCCTTACTAATGTGCTTGTGGACATGTGGGGCTCCGGTCATTTCATAAGGTTGTCGTATGGTGTGTGGGGGCCATTATGTTGGGATTCATAGTAATTTCAAAAAATTTCCTACGTGCACACAGGATCATGTGATGCATAGCAATGAGAGGAGAGTGTTGTCTACGTACCCAACGCAGACCGACTGCGGAAGCGATGACACGACGTAGAGGAAGTAGTCGTACGTCTTCACGATCCAACCGATCAAGCACCGAAACTACGGCACCTCCGAGTTCGAGCACACGTTCAGCTCGATGACGATCCCCGGACTCCGATCCAGCAAAGTGTCGGGGAAGAGTTCCGTCAGCACGACGGCGTGGTGACGATCTTGATGTACTACAGCAGCAGGGCTTCGCCTAAACTCCGCTACAGTATTATCGAGGAATATGGTGGCAGGGGGCACCGCACACGGCTAAGGAATTGATCACGTGGATCAACTTGTGTCAACTTGTGTGTTTAGAGGTGCCCCTGCCTCCGTATATAAAGGAGGAGAGGAGGGGAGGCTGGCCGGCCAAAGAGGGAGGCGCAGGAGAGTCCTACTCCCTCTGGGAGTAGGATTCCTCCTCCAATCCTAGTCCAACTAGGATTCCTCGGAGGGGAAGGGAGAGAGGGGGGCCGGCCACCTTCTCCTAGTCCTAATAGGACTAGGGGAGGGGGAAGAGGCGCAGCCACCTTGGGCTGCCCCTTTCTCCTTTCCACTAAGGCCCATGAAGGCCCATATGGCTCCCGGGGGGTTCCGGTAACCTCCCGGTAACCCGGTAAAATCCCGATTTCACCCGGAACACTTCCGATGTCCAAACATAGGCTTCCAATATATCAATCTTTACGTCTCGACCATTTCGAGACTCCTCGTCATGTCCGTGATCACATCCGGGACTCCGAACAACCTTCGGTACATCAAAATGCATAAACTCATAATATAACTGTCATCGTAACCTTAAGCGTGCGGACCCTACGGGTTCGAGAACAATGTAGACATGACCGAGACATGTCTCTGGTCAATAACCAATAGCGGGACCTGGATGCCCATATTGGCTCCTACATATTCTACGAAGATCTTTATCGGTCAGACCGCATAACAACATACGTTGTTCCCTTTGTCATCGGTATGTTACTTGCCCGAGATTCGATCGTCGGTATCCAATACCTAGTTCAATCTCGTTACCGGCAAGTCTCTTTACTCGTTCCGTAATACATCATCTCACAACTAACATATTAGTTGTAATGCTTGCAAGGCTTATGTGATGTGTATTACCGAGAGGGCCCAGAGATACCTCTCCGACAATCGGAGTGACAAATCCTAATCTCGAAATACGCCAACCCAACATCGACCATTGGAGACACCTGTAGTACTCCTTTATAATCACCCATTTACGTTGTGACGTTTGGTAGTACCCAAAGTGTTCCTCCGGTAAACGGGAGTTGCATAATCTCATAGTCATAGGAACATGTATAAGTCATGAAGAAAGCAATAGCAACATACTAAACGATCAGGTGCTAAGCTAATGGAATGGGTCATGTCAATCAGATCATTCAACTAATGATGTGACCTCGTTAATCAAATAACAACTCATTGTTCATGGTCAGGAAACATAACCATCTTTGATTAACGAGCTAGTCAAGTAGAGGCATACTAGTGACACTCTGTTTGTCTATGTATTCACACATGTATTATGTTTCCGGTTAATACAATTCTAGCATGAATAATAAACATTTATCATGATATAAGGAAATAAATAATAACTTTATTATTGCCTCTAGGGCATATTTCCTTCAGTCTCCCACTTGCACTAGAGTCAATAATCTAGTTCACATCGCCATGTGATTTAACAGCAATAGTTCACATCACCATGTGATTAACACCCATAGTTCACATCGCTATGTGACCAACACCCAAAGGGTTTACTAGATTCAGTAATCTAGTTCACATCGCTATGTGATTAACACCCAAGGAGTACTAAGGTGTGATCATGTTTTGCTTGTGAGAGAATCTTAGTCAACGGGTATGTCATATACAGATCCGTAAGTATTTTGCGAATTCTATGTCTACAATGCTCTGCACGGAGCTACTCTAGCTAATTGCTCCCACTTTCAATATGTATCTAGATCAAGACTTAGAGTCATCTAGATTAGTGTCAAACTTGCATCGGCGTAACCTTTTACGACGAACCTTTTTCCGTAATCGAGAAACATATCCTTATTCCACTAAGGACAATTTTGACCGCTCTCCAGTGATCTACTCCTAGATCACTATTGTACTCCCTTGCCAAACTCAGTGGTATGGCATACAATAGATCTGGTATACAGCATGGCATACTTTATAGAACCTATGACTGAGGCATAGGGAATGACTTTCATTCTCTTTCTATTTTCTGCCGTGGTCGGGCTTTGAGTCTTACTCAACTTAACACCTTGCAACACAGGCAAGAACTCCTTCTTTGACTGTTCCATTTTGAACTATTTCAAAAATTTATCAAGGTATGTATTCATTGAAAAAATCTTATCAAGCGTCTTCATCTATCTATATAGATCTTGATGCTCAATGTGTAAGCAGCTTCACCAAGGTCTTTCTTTGAAAAACTTTTATTCAAGTATCCTTTCATGCTTTGCAGAATAATTCTACATTATTTCCGATCAACAATATGTCATTCACATATACTTATCAGAAATGTTGTAGTGCTCCCACTCACTTTCTTGTAAATACAGGCTTCACTGTAAGTCTGTACAATAACTATATGCTTTGATCAACTTATCAAAGCGTATATTCCAACTCCGAGATTCTTGCACCAGTCCATAAATGGATCGCTGGAGCTTGCACACTTTGTTAGCTCCCTTTGGATCGACAAAACCTTCCGGTTGCATCATATACAACTCTTCTTCCAGAAATCCATTCAGGAATGCAGTTTTGACATCCATCTGCCAAATTTCATAATCATAAAATGCGGCAATTGCTAACATGATTCGGACAGACTTTTAAGCATCGATACGAGTAAGAAAATCTCATTGTATTCAACACCTTGAACTTTGTCAAAAACCTTTTTCGACAAGTCTAGCTTTGTAGATAGTAACACTACTATCAACGTCCGTCTTCCTCTTGAAGATCCATTTATTCTTAATGACTCACCGATCATCGGGCAAGTCAATCAAAGTCTACACTTTGTTCTCATACATGGATCATATCTCAGATTTCATGGCCTCAAGCCATTTCGCGGAATCTGGGCTCATCATTGCTTCCTCATAGTTCGTAGGTTCATCATGGTCTAGTAACATGACTTCCAGAACAGGATTACCGTACCACTCTGGTACGGATCTCACTCTGGTTTACCTACGAGATTCGGTAGTAACTTGATCTGAAGTTACATGATCATCATCATTAGCTTCCTTACTAATTGGTGTAGTAGTCACAAGAACAGATTTTGTGATGAACTACTTTCCAATAAGGGAGAAGGTACAATTACCTTATCAAGTTTTCTACTTTCCTCCCACTCACTTCTTTCAAGAGAAACTCCTTCTCCAAAAAAACTCCGAATTTAGCAACAAAAGTCTTGCCTTCGGATTTGTGATAGAAGGTGTACCCAACAGTTTCCTTTGGGTATCCTATGAAGACACACTTCTCCGATTTGGGTTCGAGCTTATCAGGATGAAACTTTTTCACATAAGCATCGCAGCCCCAAACTTTAATAAACAACAGCTTAGGTTTACTGCTAAACCATAGTTCATACAGTGTCGTCTCAACGGATTTAGATGGTGCCCTATTTTAAAACGTGAATGCAGCTGTCTCTAATGCATAACCCCAAAACGATAGTGGTAAAGAGATATCATAGATCGCACCATATCAAATAAAGTGCGGTTACGACATTCGGACACACCATAACGATGTGGTGTTCCAGGTGGCGTGAGCTGTGAAATTATTCCACATTGTTTTAATTGAAGACCAAACTCGTAACTCAAATATTTGTCTCCGCGATCAGATCGCAGAAACTTTATTTTCTTGTTACGATGATTTTTCCACTTCACTCTGAAATTCTTTGAACCTTTCAACTATTTCAGACTTATGTTTCATCAAGTAGATATACCCATATCTGCTCAAATCATCTTGTGAAGGTCAGAAAACAACGATGCTTGCCACGAGCAACAACACTCATTGGATCGCATACATCGGTATGTATTATTTCCAACAAGTCAGTAACTCGTTCCATTGTTCCGAAGAACGGAGTTTTAGTCATCTTGCCCAAAAGGCACGGTTCGCAAGCATCAAATGATTCATAACCAAGTGATTCCGAAAATCCATCTTTATGGAGTTTCTTCATGCGCTTTACACCGATATGACCCAAACGGCAGTGCCACAAATAAGTTGCACTATCATTATTAACTTTGCATCTTTTGGCATCAATATTATGAATATGTGTATCACTACGATCGAGATCCAATGAACCATTTTCATTGGGTGTGTAACCATATAAGGTTTTATTCATGTAAATAGAACAACAGTTTATTCTCTTACTTAAATGAATAACCGTATTGCAATAAACATGATCAAATCATATTCATGCTCAACGCAAACACCAAATAACATTTATTTAGGTTCAACACTAATCCCGAAAGAATAGGGAGTGTGCGATGATGATCATATCAATCTTGAAACTACTTTCAACACACATCATCACTTCACCCTTAACTAGTTTCTGTTTATTCTGCAACTCCCGTTTCGAGTTACTACTCTTAGCAACTGAACCAGTACCAAATACCGAGGGGTTGCTATAAACACTAGTAAAGCACACATCAAACACCTGTATATCAAATATACCCTTTTTCACTTTGCCATCCTTCTTATCCACCAAATATTTAGGGTAGTTCCGCTTCCAGTGACCATTTCCTTTGCAGTGTAAGCACTCAGTTTCAGGCTTTGGTTCAGCTTTGGGCTTCTTCGTGGGAGTGACAACTTGCTTGTCAATCTACTTGAAGTTCCCCTTTCTTTCCCTTTGCCCTTTTCTTGAAACTAGTGATCTTGTCAACCATCAACACTTGATGCTCTTTCTTGATTTCTACCTTCGTTGATTTCAACATCACGAAGAGCTCGGGAATCATTTTCATCATCCCTTGCATACTATAGTTCATCACGAAGTTCTACTAACTTGGTGATGGTGACTAGAGAATTCTGTCAATCACTATCTTATCTGGAAGATTAACTCCCACTTGATTCAAGCGATTGAAGTACCCAGACAATCTGAGCACATGCTCACTAGTTGAGCGATTCTCCTCCATCTTTTAGCTATAGAACTTGTTGGAGACTTCATATCTCTCAACTCGGGTATTTGCTTGAAATATTAACTTCAACTCCTGGAACATCTCATATGGTCCATGACGTTCAAAACGTCTTTGAAGTCCCGATTCTAAGCCGTTAAGCATGGTGCACTTAAACTATCAAGTAGTCATCATATTGAGCTAGCCAAACGTTCATAACGTTCTGCATCTGCTCCTGCAATAGGTCTGTCACCTAGCGGTGCATCAAGGACATAATTCTTCTGTGCAGCAATGAGGATTTAACCTCAGATCACGGATCAAATCCGCAACATTGCTACTAACATTTTTCAACACAATTTTCTCTAGGAACATATCAAAATAAACACAGGGAAGCAACAACGCGAGCTATTGATCTACAACATGATTTGCAAAATACTACCAGGACTAAGTTCATGATAAATTTAAGTTCAATTTAATCATATTACTTAAGAACTCCCACTTAGATAGACATCCCTCTAATCCTCTAAGTGATCACGTGATCCAAATCAACTAAACCATGTCCGATCATCACGTGAGATGGAGTAGTTTCATCGGTGAACATCATTATGTTGATCATATCTACTATATGATTCACGCTCGACCTTTCGGTCTCCGTGTTCCGAGGCCATATCTGCATATGCTAGGCTCGTCAAGTTTAACCTGAGTATTCTGCGTGCGCAACTGTTTTGCACCCGTTGTATTTGAACGTAGAGCCTATCACACCCGATCATCACGTGGTGTCTCAGCACGAAGAACTTTCGCAACGGTGCATACTCAGGGAGAACACTTCTTGATAATTTAGTGAGAGATCATCTTATAATGCTACCGTCAATCAAAGCAAGATAAGATGCATAAAAAGATAAACATCACATGCAATCAATATAAGTGATATGATATGGCCATCATCATCTTGTGCTTGTGATCTCCATCTCCGAAGCACCGTCATGATCACCATCGTCACCGGCGCGACACCTTGATCTCCATCGTAGCATCGTTGTCGTCTCGCCAATCTTATGCTTCCACGACTATCACTACCGTTTAGTAATAAAGTAAAGCATTACATCGCGATTGCATTGCATACAATAAAGCGACAACCATATGGCTCCTGCCAGTTGCCGATAACTTGGTTACAAAACATGATCATCTCATACAATAAAATTCAGCATCATGCCTTGACCATATCACATCACAACATGCCCTGCAAAAACAAGTTAGACGTCCTCTACTTTGTTGTTGCATGTTTTACGTGGCTGCTACGGGCTTAAGTAAGAACCAATCTCACCTACGCATCAAAACCACAACGATAGTTTGTCAAATAGACTCCGTTTTAACCTTCGCAAGGACCGGGCGTAGCCATACTTGGTTCAACTAAAGTTGGAGAGGCAGTCGCCCGCAAGCCATCTCTGTGCAAAGCACGTCGAGGGAACCGGTCTCGCGTAAGCGTACGCGTAAGGTTGGTCCGGGTCGTCTCGTCCAACAATACCGCCGAACCAAAATATGACATGCTGGTAGGCAGTATGACTTGTATCGTCCACAACTCACTTGTGTTCTACTCGTGCATATAACATCAACATCAATAACCTAGGCTCTGATACCACTGTTGGGTTTCGTAGTAATTTCAAAAAATTTCCTACGCGCACACAGGATCATGTGATGCATAGCAACGAGAGGAGAGTGTTGTCTACGTACCCAACGCAGACCGACTGCGGAAGCGATGACACGACGTAGAGGAAGTAGTCGTACGTCTTCACGATCCAACCGATCAAGCACCGAAACTACGGCACCTCCGAGTTCGAGCACACGTTCAGCTCGATGACGATCCCCGGACTCCGATCCAGCAAAGTGTCGGGGAAGAGTTCCGTCAGCACGACGGCGTGGTGACGATCTTGATGAACTACAGCAGCAGGGCTTCGCCTAAACTCCGCTACAGTATTATCGAGGAATATGGTGGCAGGGGGCACCGCACACGGCTAAGGAATCGATCACGTGGATCAACTTGTGTCAACTTGTGTGTTTAGAGGTGCCCCTGCCTCCGTATATAAAGGAGGAGAGGAGGGGAGGCTGGCCGGCCAAAGAGGGAGGCGCAGGAGAGTCCTACTCCCTCTGGGAGTAGGATTCCTCCTCCAATCCTAGTCCAACTAGGATTCCTCGGAGGGGAAGGGAGAGAGGGGGGCCGGCCACCTTCTCCTAGTCCTAATAGGACTAGGGGAGGGGGAAGAGGCGCAGCCACCTTGGGCTGCCCCTTTCTCCTTTCCACTAAGGCCCATGAAGGCCCATATGGCTCCCGGGGGGTTCCGGTAACCTCCCGGTAACCCGGTAAAATCCCGATTTCACCCGGAACACTTCCGATGTCCAAACATAGGCTTCCAATATATCAATCTTTACGTCTCGACCATTTCGAGACTCCTCGTCATGTCCGTGATCACATCCGGGACTCCGAACAACCTTCGGTACATCAAAATGCATAAACTCATAATATAACTGTCATCGTAACCTTAAGCGTGCGGACCCTACGGGTTCGAGAACAATGTAGACATGACCGAGACATGTCTCTGGTCAATAACCAATAGCGGGACCTGGATGCCCATATTGGCTCCTACATATTCTACGAAGATCTTTATCGGTCAGACCGCATAACAACATACGTTGTTCCCTTTGTCATCGGTATGTTACTTGCCCGAGATTCGATCGTCGGTATCCAATACCTAGTTCAATCTCGTTACCGGCAAGTCTCTTTACTCGTTCCGTAATACATCATCTCACAACTAACATATTAGTTGTAATGCTTGCAAGGCTTATGTGATGTGTATTACCGAGAGGGCCCAGAGATACCTCTCCGACAATCGGAGTGACAAATCCTAATCTCGAAATACGCCAACCCAACATCGACCATTGGAGACACCTGTAGTACTCCTTTATAATCACCCATTTACGTTGTGACGTTTGGTAGTACCCAAAGTGTTCCTCCGGTAAACGGGAGTTGCATAATCTCATAGTCATAGGAACATGTATAAGTCATGAAGAAAGCAATAGCAACATACTAAACGATCAGGTGCTAAGCTAATGGAATGGGTCATGTCAATCAGATCATTCAACTAATGATGTGACCTCGTTAATCAAATAACAACTCATTGTTCATGGTCAGGAAACATAACCATCTTTGATTAACGAGCTAGTCAAGTAGAGGCATACTAGTGACACTCTGTTTGTCTATGTATTCACACATGTATTATGTTTCCGGTTAATACAATTCTAGCATGAATAATAAACATTTATCATGATATAAGGAAATAAATAATAACTTTATTATTGCCTCTAGGGCATATTTCCTTCACATTAACAGCTGGTCTGGTAGTTCTTTGCGGTCACTTTGCTTCTTCCTGCCTATTTGTCTATTTGCTCGTGTTAGCCGGATGCATGCGGGGTGGCTTGCTTCCTTATTTTTTCCTTGGGGTAGAGAGATTCACGAGTGTTATTACTTAGGGCCCATTGGTCGACGCGGTGGCGTGGGTCGGTGCATTGGTGTGCATGCTAGGCGCGTGGTGTCCAATCGTATGCCCTGGCAGATAAATGCAGCTGTGTTGGCTGCTGGACAGCTGGAGGTTTGGTTCACGAGATAGTGGTGTGCATTGGTTGGTGCGCCAAGACCGTGGGGTGCCATTGTATGCTTCTTTAAATGTTGTTGCGTGTTTGAGCCGACGGGTGAGCTGCTAAACCACACTTATTAGCGTGTCTTGGGTGTGGTGATGAGTGGGCGTGGTATAGATGGTGGGCATCTCCTATGTTTGATACTATCGAGCCAAGATGTGCGTTTATCATAACTTTATGGTCTTCGCTAGATGGCTTAAATGTCGAGCATTTTTCGAATGTGCTTATGGTTATGCTAGTTATGAGCACCCATGGCAGAGGAAGCATGCCAACTTAATGTCAATTGCCGCGCACCAATTGCCCATGCCTATCACGCCATGTATCCTTGACGTCTTCCACACTTCATGTAATGGCCACTGGCCACGCCTATAAAATGGTGGTCACCAGACACGAATACACAAGTGCATTCAATGGCCATGCTCTCTACTTATCATTGTTAGAATTTGCCTGACTTCTCAGTTGCATTTGGTCTTTTCGTTTGAATCCCTAGACCTTACAGTCCTAGTGAGATTGACTACCTTCCTAGGTCCATTGGGGGCACAAAGAGGTTTCGTAATTGTGTTTACAAATACTGATCATTGATTGTAATCGCTTTGCTCCCACTAATCATTGATTGTATTCGCTTTGCTCCCGTTGGTACGATAAACCTTGAGGTCACTTCAGGAAAAATGTTGTTTTCTACAAACCCATGTGCTTTGTGCATAACAACTTCATGGTAGAGTGGAAGCAACGCCTTACGAAAAAGATTGACACAAACCCACAATGTGTTGGGCAACTGAACCAAGTCTAAGAGCGTAAACCTTCACGACTAACTTGAAAAAGCATGTTGATTAGGGCCATGGGCCGGAATTGCCTAATACAGTCCACACCTTGCACCTTAGGAATCGTAGCAAGACAAAAAGTTAAGAGACGCAATATCAGCCGTCTGTAAGGTGAATCCATTAACAATCTCACCGACTAATGGTTTAAGAAAGCCCCTTTTTTGAAAAACACACGCACTAAGACCCCTTTCCGGCCCAAGAGCAGTGCCCTTCCAATAGACCTAAAGTCGCCTTTGTTTCCTCGCACGGAAGGGAAGAATAAGGGTTTAGTTCTGTCTTTTTGAAATGGTTTGGGACCCCCGTCCAAAATCAGGAGCTAACTAGCCCATCAGGGGTCTTCCGAGATAAGAAGCTAAACATAGAAGGTGTAAATGTCATCTTGAAACTCTGATTGAGACGTGAGTCCCCTTGCTCACCGATCAATTTGAGAATCAAAGTTTTTTGTTTACAATCATTGGCAATTGCGGGGAAGTATGCAATGATAGCATCCCTTTTAAGCAACTGATACTCGTTCTTGGCAGTAGATTTTCTCGTCCTTGTAGAGGTTGTTGATTTTATCTACTAATGCATATCTGCATTGCTACTCTTGCTTTGACAAAACAATCAGCATCAGCCTTGTAGTCGAGTGATACAATCTCATGAAAGGTATTTGCTTTTAAGATCTTGCCCCAATCTGTATTAGCACCCTACCCCGAAGAAAGGGCAAAGCCCACGCGATTGAGTTGGCCACGCATCAATAGAGCCCAACGCCAATCCGGGAGCCTTCGAGCGAGTCCATTTGCTTTGGACAGTTTCCGCAAAAATATCTTCTTGGAACCTCTTAACTTTGAAGAAGAATCTAGGGTTACACTTGACCATTTTCTTCTCCATGATGCAAATAAATATTAAAAATCCACCTACATTTATTTTCATTTCCGTTACGAATTTCTTATTGGACAAGGATTGATACAACAATAAATTACACCACCAATTGCAATCCAAAAGGTGTTGGTCGAAAATCTTCATGGTTGCATCTGAGTAGTGTAGTACCAATTCCGGGCCTTCAATTCACTGCCATATTTCTCTTTTGCGAATTAATTAATTAATTGAAATATGAAGTGCCAAATATGCAATCGCCATTCTTTAGTAGCGGAATAAATGCCTCAAATTTCCTAAAAGGATTTTGGGTCAAACTGGCGAGAAATAAATAAAGGATAAATGGGGAGACGGGAAAACCCGAAGCATTTCCGGCTGACCCCATTGACCAGCGTCGTTCCCTCTCCCAAGCCCTACGACACGGGCGGAGCAGCAGACGGGGACAAGTATTTTCCGCGACAACAGCAACCGCCGCAACCTTGCCATGCAACAGCAGCAGCAGCTCACGCCGCAGGGCTTCGGCGTCGGCGCGGCATTGTCGCCGATGCAGGGGATCGGCGCGTCCTCGTCTTCGTCGTCGTCGCAGGCGGCGGCCGCGACGGCGGCGGCGGCGGATGCGGCGAGGGCGCGCGCGGCGGAGCAGATGGCGTACGAGGACGCGTGGAAGGCGTGCAACCCGGACTTCACCACGCCCTTTGCCTCCGTCGAGGACGCCGTCACCAGGTGCGTCGATCTCGATCCTCCCCTTCGCAGCCGTCGTCTTCGTGCCCGTGCGTGTGGCGCGTGTTTCCCTCGCCTTCTTCTAGAATCTTCCATCGGTACGCCGTGCGTTTCTTTCTTATTACTCGGTTCTTTGTGAGCACGGCCGCGATTGACTCGGCGTCGCGACTTAGGAGCTCTGCGGCGAGATTAATTTGGTGCAGATTGCGATTTCAATGGAGAATGAATGATTTTTTTTTAGAATCAAATGGAAGTAAATGATTCTTTAGCGTGCCGTTGTTCCACACGGTTATATGCAGCGGCGAGTCTGATGGCAGGTTGATTGAAACCATGGTAAACACGAAAAATTGCTGGATCAATAATTTTCCCTGTGAATTGTAAAAAAAAAAACTGTCATAAGCAGGGAAAAGGACCGATAGAAAATTGCCCCCCTTTTGTTCTGTTTACCCTTTTATATGTTCCTGGACAAAATGTTCAGAAACATGTTCGTGTTTGCCTGAATTTTCTACCAATTTATGAAGAGATCTGTGCATGTATGGAAAAAATGGTTGATTATTTGCCCTGCAACAATTGATAGACTCATGTCAGATGATCCTTGATCAAGATAAACCACTAGCAGATATAAATTTCTGAAACCAATGTTTTAGCATGTTAAATTTGTCTGTTCAATATGCTCTTCGAACCTGCTAAATCAGACCATATCGTCAGATACATTGCATCGCTCCGATCTAGTACTTCGTTGTTGAAATGCTTGTTTTCCTTGCATACATTTATGCCTTTCTTTTAAAATGATGTCGAACATGTCAGTTTGTCATTACGAAGAATTAACACATATAGTACAGTATATCTGTATTGAAATGTTAATTGTTCTCAGGGGCTCAGGGTCCTTGCAACTTATGTTCGATCAGAAAACTGGTGAATATAGGGAGGAAATCACTCTGAGCCAGTGTGTTGCGATGTTTATACTGCCCATTTTTCGCAATTGCTTGCATGCATTATGCTGCATCTCCATAGAATATCTGAGACCTGTTCGCTTGCCCTCTTGTAGTTGAACTGTGATATTATTCTTCGTAACGCAAAGGATCGCAGACCATTGCAGATAGAAAATAGTACTACAGTACCACTCTAGAGAGATGAGCTAAACAGTGTGATCTTCCTCTCATGCATGGCATGCCAGGCTGCTCCCGTACCATGTCTTCGCGGATTACGATGAGGAGGACACCTACATCGACGACGCCGGGACGGAGAAGTCGAGTGCGGAGAGGTGGGACAACGACGTGGGAGCCACCATGAT
This sequence comes from Triticum aestivum, assembly GCF_018294505.1. NCBI lineage: Eukaryota > Viridiplantae > Streptophyta > Magnoliopsida > Poales > Poaceae > Triticum > Triticum aestivum. The sequence goes on from NC_057797.1 coordinate 485,641,926, forward strand.
GAAGCAGATCGCGGAGTTCGAGAAGCACGTGCTGACCTTCAACGTCATGGCCCGGCAGCGCGCCGAAGGCACCATGCGCGGCGAGGAGCAGCTCCTGCTGGGGCGCGCGCTCATCCAGGACGAGTTCCGTGTGTCGGACAACGTGCGCCTCGCGCACATCCAGCAGCAACAGCAGGAGGCCGCGCGGGCGTCGCGCCTGGCACTCGCGCAGGCGCAGGCGCAGGTCGCGAACGCGTGGCCGCTGGTGCAGCCCAGCAACCCGTCCGGTTGGCAGCAGGCGCTCGCCGCGGCGGCGGCAGCGGGGGCGCGCGGCGACGGGGTGCCCGCGCAGATGGGGACGCCCCAGGGCGTGGCAATGCATCCACAGCTTGATCCTTCCGCGGCCGCTGCGTGGCTGATGATGCAGCAGCAGCAGCAACACCAGCAGCAGCAGCACCAGCAGCAGCAGCAGCTGGGCCTGGGCGTGTGGCCAACGCTCGCGGCGCCGCACGGCGTGGGCAGCTCAAATGGGCAGGTGGGGCCGTCGGCCTTGTGGCAGGAGCAGGCTGCTGGGGAACATACGACGAGCGGCACGGCGGTTGGCGGGATGGCGCAGCCGTGGTGGGCGGGTGGCGCACAAAGGAGGGAGCAGTAGGGCTTAGTATCATCAGACTGAGTGATATACATTTTGTATTGTAGCATGTGTGCATGTGTTCTCTGAACTCTGCTTGGATGTAAGAGCACCAAACAAACAGTGGATTATCATAACAGATCATGTTGTTCATCCCCGCAAATGGTTAGCTTTTCCCAAATGAAGTGCGACTCGTCAGGTGCGCTGCACTCTGGCCTTAATATTTTTCGATGGCAATTCCAGTCACACAATGATGACAATTTCTAATAACACGCCGCAAGTTTTTGTCAAAAATAAAATGTTCGTGTCTAACGTGTGGCATTTATCAGTTTTTTTTAACACCTAACACCGTGTGGCAAATGTCCATGGACACTTCAACGCACCTGAAATTCCGCAAACCAACACTAAACTGTGAAGGTTTGTGGACGTCCGGACTTGTGCCACATACGCATCCGACAAAGCGGGCCCTCCCAAAACCCTCTCATGTACATCCGCTCCAATCGTGCCTCCGCTTTGGCGTCGCATTCATGTTGGTTTAGAGCGGACGTGACCGGCCACTACAGCATGCTGGCCCAAAGGCGAATCATTCAACCGGCGGCGTGGCTTAGAGCGTCGTCCGCGCCACGTTAATGACGACTCAGAGCGACGCCATCGAATAGGACGGATTCCTACTTCCGATGATGGGCTTCCTTAAATACTCGAGGTCTTTGAACAAGCAAGTTGGATGCACACCCACTTAGTTTGATATTGAGCTTTCATACACTTATAGCTCTTAGTGCATCTGTTGCATGTCAATCCATACTCCTTGCATTGATATCAATTGATGGACATCTCCATGGCCCGTTGATCAGTTGCGTCGATATGAGACTTTCTTCCTTTTTGTCTTCCTCATATTAATCTCTACCACCGTATTCTATTCCAGTCATAGTGCTATATTCATGACTTGCGCTCATGTATTGCGTGGGAGTTGAAAAAGCTGAAGCACGTTAAAAAGTATGAATCAATTGCTTGGCTGACACCCGGGTAGTACATGATAAATACTTTGTGTTAAGAAGATGAAACATGACAATGCTATATAATTTTGTAGGGATAACGTTCTTTAGCATTGATATTTTGACATACGTGATTGTTTGTTGGGATGCCTGAGTATTGATGTCTTCATATCAAATTATAGACCATTGCTTTGAATCGCTCGTGTCTTAATATTCATGCCATGATTAGATTATATGATCAAAATTATGCTAGGTAGCATTTCACATCAAAAATTATCTTCTGTATCGTTTACCTACTCGAGGACGAGCATGAATTAAGCTTGGGGATGCTGATATGTCTCCGTCGTATCTAAATTTTTTGATTGTTTCATGCTAATATTCTACAACTTTCATATACTTTGGCAACATTTTATATTATTTTTAGGACAAACATATTGATCCAGTGCCTAGCGTCAATTTCTGTTTGTTGCATATTTTTTGTTTCGGAGAATATCCATATCAAGCGAAGTCCAAACGCGATAAAAATTTGTGGAGATTTATTTTGGAACATATGTGATTTTGGGGAAGAGGAGTCAACACAAGACGGTGCTCGTGGGCCCCACGAGGCACCAGGGTGCGCCGTGGTGCCTCGTGAGGCCCTCGTAAGTCGGTTAAACCCCTTCTTTCGCCGCAAGAAAGATAATATCCGGAAAAACAATTTGTTAAAATTTCAGCCCAATCGGAGTTAAGGATCTCCAGAAATTGAAGGGGTTTTAGCGAGAAAATAGGAACGCGAAATAGAAGAGAGCAAAGAGAGAGATCCAATCTCGGAGGGGCTCCCGCGCCTCCACTTCCATGGCGGCCATGGAAAAGAGGGGGAACTCTCCTCCCATCTAGGGGGTAGGCCAAGGAAGAAGAAGAAGAAGAAGGAAGGGGCTCTCTCTCCCGATGGTGCTGGAACACAGCCGGGGCAATCATCGTGACGACAATCTACACCAAGAACTTCGTCGTCGTCATCACCAACACTTTCCCCCTCTATGCAGCGGTGTAACACCTCTTCTCCCCAATGTAATCTCTACTTAAACATGGTGCTTAATGCCACATATTATTAACCAATTATGTGTTGCCATCCTATGATGTTTGAGTAGATTCATTTTGTCCTATGGCTTGATTGATGATCGTGATTGGTTTGAGTTGTATGTATTATTTTGGCGCTGTCCTATGGTGCCCTCTGTTTCACGCAAGCGTGTGGGATTTCCACTGTAGGGTGTTGCAATACGTTCATGATCCGCTTATGGTGGGTGGCGAGAGTGACAGAAGCTTATACCCAAGTAAGGGGGTTGTTGCGTATGGGAGTAAAGAGGACTTGTTACTTAATGCTTTGGTTGGGTTTTATCTTAGTGATCTGTGGATGCTTGCTAGAGTTCTAATCATAAGTTCATATGATCCAAGTATGGAAAGTATTTTAGCTCATGCTTCCCCCTCATATAAAATTGCAATAATGATTGTCGGTCTACTTATCGATTGCCTAGGGACAAAATCCTTCTCTTTTGTTATAAAAATATTTCTATTAAACAACTAAATTTTATTATCTTGCAAATTACTCATAGTTTTATTCTAGCTAAGTACTTCTAGTTCTATTCTTGCAAAACCCATCCCTACACCTACAAAATAGTTTCATACTTGTTCTAGGTAAAGTGAATGTTAAGTGTACAAAGAGTTGTATCGGTGGTCTATAGAACTTGAAGGGAATATAAATCCTACCTTTAGCTCCTCATTGGGTTCGACACTCTTATTTATCGAAAAACCTACAATTGATCCTCTATACTTGTTGGTTATCATTACGTCAATAGGGATATGCATCTCCCCAATAATAAGAGTTTCATATTTCCTTTTTACAGTAGGAAGAGGGAATTGAAAACCTCCAATAGTAATTGTCGAAACCTTTTCAATACAATTGATACTATTCACTTTGAATTGTTTCTTCAGAAAGTGCACCGTATTCTCATTACCATTGATATGAAAAGTGGCCCTGCTTTTGTTGCAATCAATAACAGGCCCTGCATTATTCAAGAAGGGTCTATCGAGAATAATTGACATGTTGTCGTCCTCGGGCATATCAAGTATGACAAAGCCTGTTAAGATAGTAACATTTGCAACTACAACAGGCACATCCTCACAAATACCGATAGGTATGGCAGTTGATTTATCAACCATTTGCAAGCATATTTTAGTAGGTGTGAGTGTATTCAAATCAAGTCTTCTATATAAAGAGAAAAGCATAACACTAACATCGGCTCCCAAATCACATAAAGCAGTTTTGACATAATTTCGTTTAAGCCTGGTGTAGTGGGTATTCCTGGATCTCCTAGTTTCTTAGGTACTCCATCCTTAAAAGAAATTTGCAAGCATGGTGGAAATTTCAGCTCCAAGTATCTTTCATTTATTACTGACAATATCTTTCATAAATTTAGCTTATGGGGCCATCTTCAACATATCAGTCAAGCGAGTATGCAAAAAAGACTGGCCTAATTAAGCATCTCAACAAAGCGTTCAAATTCTTCCTCATCCTTGATCTTAGGTGGCTTATTAGGAAAAGGCATGGGTTTCTGAACCCATGGTTCTCTTTTTTTACCATGTTTCCTAGCAATGAAACCTTTTTATCATATCATTTATTCTTTGGAGGTCGGTTATCAATATCAACAATATGTTCTATTTAAACATCATTATCAGGTTCGTTATCACTGTCTGGTTGAGCATCAACATGAACATCATCATTATCATTATCATTATCACTAGGTGTATGTTCATCACCAGATTGTGTCTCAGCATCAGAAATAGAAACATCATTACTATTCTCAGGAGGTTTTTCTACCTTAGGTTCACTAGAGGCATGCATAGTTCTATCATTTTTCTTTTTCTTCTTAGATGAACTAGGTGCATCAATATTAGTTCTCTTAGAATCTTTCTCAATTCTTTTAGGATGATCTTCAGGATAAGGTGTCTCCTGAGTCATTTTACCTCCTTTAGTCATTACTCTAACATCATGATCATTCATGTTATTATTCATCTCATTAAGAAAATTATTTCGAGACTTAGCAACTTGTTCTAACTGAGTTTGGACCATGGATGCATGTTTACTTAGACCTTTAACATCATTAGATATTCTGAACATTAAGTCACTCAAGTGATAAATCATGCAAGCATTACGTTTTAATTGTTTGGTAACATACATATTAAAGTGTTCTTGGTTAACAATGTAATTGTCAAATTCATCTAGGCATTGGCTAGTAGGTTTATTGTAGGGAATATCACCTTCATCAAATCTAATAAGAGAATTTACCTCTACTACCTACGTCGGGGTATCGAGTCCATGTATTTCTCCAATAGGTGGTAAATTCTTAACATCTTCAGCTTTAATACCCTTTTCTTTCATAGATTTCTTTGCCTCTTGCATATCTTCAAAACTGAGAAATATAATACCTCGCTTCTTTGGAGTTGGCTTACACTACAAAAAAAGACACATCTGTGACATTTTGGGCTGAACAAATTTTTTTCCTGTCATGCTTATGACACTTCTATGACGATAATTGTGACAAAACCCGGTCTCATCATAGATGTGGTGGGCTCCTACTTCTATGACAAAAAATCATGACAAAAATGGGCTTTTCGTTCTGGGCGGGCCGGAGACGGAGCTGCATGACATTCTTTGGGCCGTCCATGACGGAAAAAACCGTGATAGAAGTGAGGGAGAGGAAAATATCGGGGAGTTCCCAGTTATGATGGGTGGTCGGGGCCGAGCGATGCACAGAGGTTTGCTCGTTTCTCTCGTACATGTACGCGCGTGTGTGTGTGCGAGGTGTTGTGCTCTAACTGAACCCGAGCAGGGCTCTAACTGAACCCGAGCGATTGCACTAGCTACGTTACTGAACCCGAGCGATCGATCCCTTGCTATTAACTGAACCCAAGTGATTCCTTTGATACTGCTGCTAACTGAAGCCGATCGAACCCTGCTGCCTCCTTCCCTTGATGAACAATGAGCATTGTTGGGGGGTTTGCATGAATAGTTCCCGGTGGGGGGTTGGATGAACAGGACCCCGTGGTGTTGCCACTAGATGAATAGGACCCCGATCGATCGAGCCGGTTGGGGGTGGATGAACAAGACACCATAGAGGGCTGGATGAACAGGACAACCCCGTGGAGGGCTGGTTGAACAGTAGCCGGTGGAGGGCTGGATGAACAGTAGCCCGTGGAGGGGTGGTTGACCAGGACCCCGTGGAGAGGGCTGGTGGAGCAGTAGCCGGTGGAGGAGCGGTGGAGGCTGGATGAATAGGAGCCCGTGGATGAACAGTTACAGGTGGAGGCAGAAGGGGAGACGCCGTGGATGAACCGTCGCAGGTCGAGGCTGGAGGAGGTCAACAGTGGATGAACAGTAGTCCGTGGAGGCAGTCAACAGTGGAGATGAACTGTATCCCGTGGAGTCCTGTTTTGCGGTACGCCACACCCCTCCCGATGAACAGGACCCCCGTTTCGACCGTAGCGCTCCAACACAAGCCCGTTTCCTCTGTTTTGCGGTACGCCACACCCCTCCCGATCAACAATACCCCGTTTTGACCGTAGGAGGTCCAAGAAAAGTCCATTTCCTCCATTTTGCGGTACGCCAGACCCCTCCTGATGATCAGGATCCCGTTTCGACCATGGTCAGTCGAACACAAGGCCGTTTCCTTCGTTCTGCGGTATGCCAGGCCTCGTTTCGATCTGCTGTTCTGTCCAAGCCAGTTGGCTCCTGATGAACACGACGATGAAACAGTTTCTCCGTTCCGACCCAGCCATGTACACGAGCCCTGGCCATATGTATGTGTGAGTAGGCGTTCGAGACCCCGCTCATATGTACATATGTGCCGTATTTACTTTCTTGCACCCTGGCTGTACGTACATGTACATGCTACGTGCGCGCCTCTACTACGACACATGCCCTTCCTTACTCGGCCACGGTTCATCGCTGCAGCCTGCAGACAGACCGATCGACCAGTATGTACGTACATGTTCGCGACCAGAATGACAATGCTACATACGATTTAACCAGGTGGGTCCCGACTGTCAGTCACTTCCTTGCGTGCGAAGATGTAGCTAGTGGGTCCCAGCAGTCACGGGGCGAATCATTTTTTTGCCCATAATATGGATGCACTTCCTTGCGTGCGAAGATGTAGCTAATGGGTCCCAGCAGTTAGGGGGGAAACATTTTTTTTCACGAAATACGGTGGCCTCTCCGGTGGGTCCCTGCTGTTAGGTGGAGGAATCATTATTTTCCGTGTAATAAGGAGGCACTTCCTTGCTGTGGCCATGGATCCAGCTGTTAGCTTCTCCACATAAAGTACTCTTCCGATGGAAGTCGTTCCTTGACCACGTTGACCCGTTGAGAGCACCAGGGCAGTGGACGATGGCGAGGCCTAGGAAGGGGACGACACGGAGCTGGGGAAGATGCGGTAGTGGAAGCCGACGCAGAGAGGAGTACGAGGGTTCACTGGTTCGGCTGCGGTGTGAGGTTGTCGTCGCTGCGGAATAACAGGAGGTGTGAGTGAGTAGAAGGATGGCCTGGCCAGCGGCGGGAGTAGTAGGGGGTGGTGAGGCCTCTGCGGTAGCACAACCAACCATGAGAGGTAGGAGCAGGCGGCACGACCGGCGCTAGTTTGGGCAGAAGAAGCACTACAGCCGTTGGATGGACATCATACGGTCACTGGAGCTAAAATCGTTCATATTGACTAAGTTGACAAAGCCCTCCATCCCCGTTAACTTAGTAGGCCCACAAGTTAGCCTCCCGCTATGGTGGGTCCTAGCTAGTAGGGGGAGTATTCATTTTTTTGTGCGTAATAAGGAGGCACTTCCTTGCGTGCGAAGATATAACTGGTGGGTCCGAGCTGACAGTGGGGTGACATTTTTTTCGCGAAATACACAGGCCCTTCCGGTGGGTCCCAGCTGTTAGGTGGAGGAATCATTATTTTGCGCGTAATAAGGAGGCATTTACTTGTGTGGGTCCCTACTGTCAGCCTCTTCCGATGGCTATTGTTTGTCGACCATGTTGACCTTGCCGCGCCGAGAGCACAAACGCGGTGGACGAGGGCGAGGCCTAGGAAGGGAACAACCAGGAGCTGGTGAAGCCACTACAGTGGATGCCCACGCTGAGGGGAGTACGAGCGCGGACTGGTCGGCTGTGGGGTGAGGCTGACGTCACCGGAAAATAACGGATTTGCGGGTGGGTAGAGGGATGGCCTAGCGGCAGCACAGCCAACCGCGGGAGGAGGGAGCGGGCAGTCCCGTCGGAGCTGATTTGGGCGGCAGGAGCAGGAAGACCATAGATTGAAGAAGCACGGCGGCCGTTGGATGGACATCCAACAGTCACTGCTCTGTGTTGACTAAGTTGACAAAGTCTTGCGTACGCGTCAAATTTTTTAGGACAGCGTCATCGTCAACTTAGTAGGCCCAGAAGTCAGCCTCCAAATCTGTGAAAAACAGCATACAACCCATTAGCCATATTTTCAGTAATTTTGCAGCCCATTTTCTAATTCTTAAGGATATTTGAAGCCCATATACTTTTTATTAGCATTATAGACCATATATTCTGGGCACTGCTAAAAAATTCAACGAAATTTCGCATATTTCGGTGGGGTCCGAACTCTTTTAATCACGAAAATTTGAGTCATGTTAAAAGTAATTTTTAAAAAGTTATATCAAAATAAAATTCAAAAAACAATTCTCCGCAAAAAAATGAATGAAATTTAAAATCTTAACTAGCAAGATGCCCGTACGTTGCACAGAACATGAAGATGCATTTGTATGAGTAGTTTATCTTGTGGGAGAAAATACGATATTTTAATGTAATTGCGACTTGGCTTTGGTTTTTATAAGAGTAGAGAGTAGAGAAATCTAGAAAAAATGATATTTTAATTTAATTGTTGGTTGGCTTCGGTTTAAAAATTTACAGCCCATTTCTTACAACGTATAGCCCATTTTCTGGGGAAGCCCATTTCTTACTACTTACATCCCTCCTCGTCTTGAAAGATTTGCAGCCCAGCAGGGCTGAGAAAAGCAAGTAGGCCTCGGTTTTGGTATTCTCCAAAAAAAACTATGCTAGCCATTTTCAGAAAGAAAAAAGATATCAACTGGGCTCATCATGTGCTTGAATAAAAGTGTAAGCATGGGCTAGACGGGCCACAGCCCCCGCACAGCGCACAGTTGAGCTCCATCTCTGAAACTAAAAAACAACTGGGCGAGCTGTTGGGTCCTTGGTGTTATCCGCTCATTGTGTAATTTTCTCGTTTATTGACTACATTGACAATGGCATGGGACCTAGTTTACAAACAATTAGGATGAATTATTATTTTTGGCCTGTAATAATGAGGCAAGTGCTTGCGTAATGCAATGACCCTGGCGGGTCCCTATTGTCAGCCTCTCCACATACAGTCATCTCCTGATTCCTCTTGGTTGTTGACCATGTTGACAACGACAGACGGCAGATGGCACAGCAAGCGAGCCAAGGCGGATAATGACGGCGAGGCCTCGGAAGGGAACGAACATCAGCCGTGAAAGATGCGACAGTGTAGTGGCAGGTGGAGGGGAGTACGAGGGCAACAACATGAAACTCAAGCTTACAAATGGTACACAAAGCCCAAGTATTAATTGTTCATCAAATTTTTAGACAAAACCCAGATTGAATATGGCAATAACATCTAACCCAACCACTCTTTTTCGCAGTCACAAACAAATGGACCGGTCTGATCCATGAAATCAACATCCTGTGCAAAAAAATTATTTCAGGATGACTACAACTTGTTGTAAATAGAAGCCGAGCACGTTTATAAGCCCATTTGTCCACCTGAAACTTCTTCTTTTGCTGTTTAATGTGTCCGTCCATGAGAAATCTCTTGTAGTAAAACTTAAGCCTCATGGATAATTGTAACCTCGCATTCAACAGGAAGAATGTGACAAAGCTTCTGTTTGCCCGGTTGGATGCATATCCATCCATCATTATTGTCCTCAAACGAATGTCATGAGAACTGAGAAAATCATGGTGCTTATTACGCTATCGATTGGTTATACGTTTTTCTCCATGTGGTTGCAGTACCTAAGTAGACATGAGGATTTGAAAATAGGTAAAGTCTAAAAAAAGAGTATGTCGAAAGGGTAACAGCTGAACGGTTAATTCTAGTACAATATCTATGGTCTTTCAATGTGCATGAAATCATCACCTTTATATATAGATTCTCCAGAGACCGAAAGCATCACAACAAGCCAGTAATTATGTTCAGATCATTACTAAACATTCCGATATATAAGATCTTGACAGAATCCAGTAGCATTGATAGGCTATCCATGGACGAACTCTTCATTGAGAATATAACATAATATTAGTACCCAAAGTGTACTCCAAGATGATATAAAACTTATGAGCACAGATGAAAAATGCAGCTTATGATTACAAATGTGTAGATGATAATATATGGTACCTAAAAAAGTGAGGAGCCAAAAACCAACTTGTTGTGATCATCAAATGGAGCACTATTTAGACCACTAATTAGACCCAAGGTCTCCAATTTGGGCATAGAGACGATAGTTATTTGCGAAGGTTTATACCAATCATCAAGCAGCAACCTTTGAAGTGAAGGGGCATCTTCGATGATGAGCTGCTGTCCTTCAAAACAAATTCCAATGCTTTTAAAGTGAGGCAATTTTATTTGGAGACAACTGATAGGGATTTCTATTCCCAAAACAATCAGCAAGTGCTCCAGGGCAGGGCAACTAGAGTGGATGATGTTGTGCAGTGAGGCCTCCGACAAATAAACCACCACAAGCAGAAGGTTTTTTAGTAGTGGGAGTCGAAGCATTTGTACCAGATCATCTGGTAGATGGCACCAGGCGAAGCTGGCAGTGTGGAGAGAGGAGGAAAACCACGACATGGACAACAGTGGTGTGGGCACGAATTCTCGGTGTTTTCGTGGTATGAAACTTTCATCGTAATGGTAGAACTCAAACTGCTGGAGTTTTCCAAATTCAGGGGATGTCAGCCAAGCGTCCACCGTGTCGGGTATGGACAGCAGGTAGGGTGTCGGGATGCAGAGGCATTGAATGGGGACCTGCTGGTGAGAGGAGACGATGGCTCTGAGGAGATCAAATTCAGGAAGGACAGATATTTGACGACAGTCGAGATTGAGGGGCACAGTGCGCCATAGAGGGCGCCACCGAGTTGAGAGGACTTATGTGCGGCATCAATCCTTGGTGGGGAGAAGCAAGATGATCTTCTCAAGGATGACGTCCGGGAGATTGCTGATGCGGTCTACTAGAGATTCTACCAGTTCCTCAGACCAGGTGGGGGGGGGGTTGCCACTTCTCCCCGCGCTGCCGGGTGTGGAATCGACAACCGGCATCGTCGGTAGAGGGAGCCTCATCTTCTTGGCACTGGGGCCGCCGACTCCATTTTCCTTGTGGGTATTGCGCCCAGCTCACGGGTTTGAGCAGAGTAGCCAGAGAGGAGCCTAGTGGCAGTGCGAGTGGGGAAGAAGGAGGGCTGAGGTTTTCTGTAGGAGTGGAAGAAGAGGAGCATGCGTTTTTTGTACGAGTGAGGAAGAAGGTTAGCGAGGGTTTTCTATACGAGTGAGCAAGATGGGGAGCGGGGGGAATTGGGGGGCGAAAGAAGTGGGAGAGTCCAGCAAGCTGCAGTATAAGTGGAAGCGAGGAGGAAGGAAGGTTTTTCTAGGATCACCCCCTCTTCAAGAAATATGGGCTTCTCCTCACAAAAAAATAAAAACAAATGGGCTTTAAGATGGATAGGCCTTTGTATCGGCCCAGTCGGCTGACCGTGTTTCATACTGGAGGGCCTTATCACTAGAGGCAGCCCATTAAAGACACTCTCCAACTCTCTAGCTTATTGCCCATTCGAAAGAAAATAAGAGACGCCTCCAGCTTAATTATGGCTCCTCATCGGTAACATTTTTCAACTTGAAAAAAAGTTATAGCTCCTTTTCGGGCCGGCTTGGCATTCACCAAATTAGAGGATGGTGTACTGCATGCAGACACTCACACTAGTCGTAGTGCGGCAAAATGAGGGGTCAAATAACATTTCCCACAATATACATAGATTAACAGGGATTATGGGGGATTAAATCATGTACAAGCCAAATTCCCCTCCATTCCTCTCCAAACCCCTTGGGAGTAGGTTGAACCGAACAAGGCCTATGACTAACCACAATGGGGATAACTTAGGCTAGTCAGGCTAGTCATAGTGGGAGTAACTTATGTAGTAACATAGCGCACTTCAAGAAATTTTTGCTTACGTGGCATGTAGTTAATGAAGAGAGAGGTGTTTAGAGTAACATAATATGTTACTGTAATATAGTGCTTCCCAAAAAGGATGAGTCTACAAGCTAATAAATGAACCTATCTATGACACTACTATTATGTTACTTTGCATTATGGAGGTAGTAACTTAGACTAGTGTCATATGCATGACACTAGTATAAGTTACTCCCCACTATGACCAGCCTCATAGTGGGAGTAACTTAGGTAGTAACATAGCTCACTCTAAGAATTTTTTTCTTATGTGGCATGTAGTTAATGAGGAGAGAGATGTTTAGAGTAACATAGTAATATGTTACATTATACGTTACTCCCCACTATGACCAGCCTTAGGCCTCTCCGAGTGCTCCACCATGTATAGGTGCTAAGCCTACCACGTAGGCATAAAATATGATGTGGCAAGTTAATTAAGAGGAGAGAGACTAGTTTGGTGACCACAGGAAGAAATGGTGCTAAGCGCGTGTACCTAGGTGGAAAGACAGTTTTGAGTCTATAGCTAATTAAATGAAGCAAGCTTAGCAACAACAAACTAAGCACCTATGCATTGGATACTTGAGTTGCTAAGCCATTTAATGCACTTAGCACCTCATCTAAGCACATTCACATTGGAAGAGGTCAAATTCCATACGGTATCATAATATGATACTCTACCCTCTCTTTCTTCATTTAATTCTATGCCACCTCATCAAATTTGGTTACTACTAGTTGGCATGCATGATACTAATTATAATACTCCCATGACAACCAACCTGGTAGAATTAAAATACTTAATCTGAATGGTCGCCGCCCGATCTCTTTGTTCTCCTCCAGCATCCGGCAGAAGAAGAATCATGCAAGACACCGGCTGTATTCGCCGGCATCGCCTCGGTGGTGGCCTTCATGGGATACAATCGACGGCGGCCTCCCATGTTCTACTTCTCCTCGATGATGGTGGCAGGCGGGGACATGGTGCCTGTCACCTCGTCAACATCCGTGTAGCCGCGTCACCTCATCGACATCCGTGGCGGCTTCTTTCTCTGCCTGCATGTCGCGGCTACGCGCGCGTCGATGGCGGATGGCGTAGTCACAGACAGTGGAGGCGATGTACGATGCGGCGACGTCGAGGGCAGCGACGATGCCCATGCCGTCGTACTCCCCGACAAGCCGGTGTGGAGCAAGTCGGCACTCTTCCTCCAGCTGTATTGGAGAGGCCAGCTGCGGAACCACGATCTGGCTTAGTGCGGCAACTGCCTCTGACGGGCTAGACGAGGTAGGTGGAGAAGCGAGCTGCCTCGCTCGTAACTGCTGGGCTCGGCAGGCCACCCAAATGGCCTTTATGCCGGAGAACTGCTCTTCCTGCTCGTCGGATGCCGCCGAAAGAGTGGACAAAATGGTGGAAGGAGGAGCTTGGCCGGCGTCCTCCTCCTGAAGGACGTGTGTGGCCGGAGTTGGTTTCTCGCATTCCACGCGGGTTTAAATGTAGGTTTTTGAATGTGGCAAGGAGGAAGGTACACCTGGGAGTGCAGTGGGCAGCGCCCTGGCTCGGCGTGCCGCTTCAAATGGCGGACGTAGTGAGAGGTCGCGTCCGCCCTGACCCCCTTGACCGTGGAGCTTGACGGTGTATGTCACCTTGTATCCAGAGATGAGATGCCATGTGTACCTGATGAATGACTCCAAGTTCGACCACCATGATGCTAGAGGTGCGAGTCGAGGAACATTGTTGGAGACACCCCCCCTCAGACTAGCCACAATGGGTAGTAACATAGACTAGTAACATGCTCATGTTACTAGTCTATGTTACTACCTCTATAGTGGGGACATGCAACCCTTCATTTATTAGGCTATAGACACATCTTGCCTTGATATGTGTGATGTTACTCATACTACTAGTAACTAGCTATGTTACTACTTTTCTCTCTTTCTTCATTTATTGCTTGCCACATCATCTACTTTATCTAGATATGTGTGATGTTACTACCTATGTTACTCCCACTATGGATAGTCTCATAATTTTCCTTGTCATCATCTGAGTCCTAGAAGATCTCACCCACATCATCATTAGGCATGCAACCACCTTCATAGACAACATGCGTGAAAGGAGTAGAGGCGACTAGGAACGCACCACGTCGTGGGCACTCCGTACGTGCTCGTGCGTGCTTTTCCATCGGTGCTAGCTCTAAGGCCGAGGCTGCAGTCATCTTTGTCTCCAGCTAGTCGTTGAGAAATGACGGCAAAGAGGTGCTGCAAGAGATGTGTAGGCGCCATTGTGTGCGAGCTTCGCCATAGCACGACGAACCGGATGTCGCCGCAGATGGCGCACGCCTCCATGCAGTCCAGTGTGCGTGCATGCATGTGTTATACACGTCCATTCTGCGGCCGAGTGTGTGTGCATGCATGTGTTGTGTACCCGCGTTGTGTGCTCCATGCTGTGCGCGTATGTGCATGAGTTCGATCGGCATGAGTTAGTGCGTTGGCATGTGTACATGCGTGGCTGCATGCGTCCTGTACATGTGTGGCTTCTTGCGTGGTTATCAATATGAACTATAAAATATCTTCAACTTAGCATCATGATGTATCGTCTCTAGTGGTTAGAGAAGAGTTCATGTTATTTTATTTGTTTATAGGTGGGCAGGCAGCAAAAAACAGGGGAAAACGCGCAAGGTTCCTTGCAGACGCTCCACCGCGAGGTTCCTTGCTCCTTCTCGCTCGTCAGGAATCTATGTTCTTCCACTCTTTTTTACGTGAGCTTTGTTCATCCTTTTGCCAACACGCGAGACATCTAGCATCAAGGTGCACATGTCATGCAAGAAAATGGAGATAATCGGATAAGCAATGCGTAAGTGAGTCGTGCACTTTGATGGCACCTACTACGCAATATTTTTTCTCCTCGATGGCACGTGAATAGTGCACGTACTCAACGACAGAGCACAGGATTGTAGCCATGACATGGTCAGCCCTTTTTGGAGAGAGTACGTACTAAATAACTTTGATTTGTCCCATCAACTCGCAGAACGATGAGAAGTTTGCTTACTACGCCTTCTCCCTTGCCAACGCGTGCGCGGTGGCTCGCAGCACGAGGAGAAACTTTTGCTTACAAGCGGTGGATGTGCAGCAGTTCATTTGGTGTCAGATTGCCAGAAGTACTACTATAGTACCATCATTATTGTTCAACTTCTGGAAGAGGTGAAGAGCCAAACGCAAGGTCACCTACTAACCTTAGGCTAGCCATAGTGGGAGTAATATAAGTAGGAGTGCCTCCTTTTTTATAGAAACAACCACACGCGAATATTGGACGGTAGCAACACAACAAGTGAATCACAAATCGAAACCAACCAATGAACACTACTACTACTGGTGAGCATTTGCTAGTATCATGTACTCCGTCTATCCATGTATATAGGGCTTAATGCGTTTTCCGAGACTAACTTTGGCCCTATTTGGATCCATGGGTTAGAGTTAGTTTGAGCTAGTTGGGGCTCAAATAGCCTTAAAGTATCCAAACATGAGGGTTAAATTGGATCAAGTTTCCCCAAACCCACCAAAAAAACTATCCCACCCAAGAGTCGCTAACATGTGATGAGTTAACCGACCTCAATAGATGGCAAAAACGCCAGCCCGCCGCACTTTGAGAGAGACGACAAGCGAGAAGCGATACGGGCTGGTCGATTACTAGAGCTAGGTGTCACGCGGAGGCTAAAAAATATGGTGATAGCGTAGGTTAGCAATGTAGTATGATGTAACTACACTGGGCTGCCGTGTTTCATAGTCTTCTGGTCTACTATGGAGATGATTGGTTGATTTTATATCGCTGAATAATATAAAATATTATGAGTGCAGACGCTCCACCATGAGGTTCCTTGCTCCTTCTCGTTCGTCGGGAATCTACGTTCTTCCACTCTTTTTTTGACGTGACCTTTGTTCATCCTTTTGCCAACACACGGGGCATATAGCATCAAGGTGCACGTGTCATGCAAGAAAATGGAGATAAGCAGTGCGTAAGTGAGTCGTGCACTACGATGGCACCTAGTGTTATGCAATATTTTCCCTCCTCGATGGCACGTGAATAGTGCACGTACTCAATGACCGAGCACGGGATGGTAGCCATGGACATGGTCAGCCCTTTTTGGAGACAGTACTAAATACATATTAACTTTGATGTGTCCCGTCAACTTGCAGAACAACGAGAAGCACACACTGAATGACGGAGCACGGGATGGTAGCCATGGACATGGTCAACCCTTTTTGGAGATTAATGCACTACTTTTGATGTGTCCGGTCCCCATGCTCATGTATGCCAATGTGGTACTAGTCAATTATTTTGCCAGAGTCAGCTATCACACCCTTTCGGTGACACGTCAATGGTACCCACTAGAAACAAGTTAGACTTGCTTGGTTCAACCGCCTTCCTAGGTGTTTGGAGAGGAATTGGCCAGTGCGAGGCAGTTCTATAGGTGTGCAGGCGGCTTAAAACAAGAGAAAATGTGTGACCCAGCTAAGATGAGGGAGGGAAACTTCTACATTTGTAGGGGATGTGGCATTGGCTATTGGGCGGCAACATGCGGTCATCCGGGTACGCCATAAAGGATACGAAGAGGTATCCTATATCAGCAAGGACCAACTTGCCTACCGATAGCTCATCTAACAGAACTCCCAAGTTAACTGTGCTGAGGCTGGTGTAGTCATGAGATGGGTGACTGGATGGGAAGTGGACTCGATGTTAACTACAGGGATGGGTTACTTCAAAGGTTTATTATAAACAGTTGCAGTGACCCATCCGTCTAGTTAATCTCGAGGTCTTTGTTTTGTAATTTTTGACATTTTTTTGTTTTTTGAAGACATGTTAATCGAAGGTTTTTTGAACATAACGCATCCCAAGACATATATGCTTATGTGGCATGGAGTTAATGAGGAGAGAGGTGTTTGTAGTAACATAATATGTTACACCGTAACATAACACACACCAATGCAAAATGAGTCTACAACATAATAAATGAAGGCTTGCATGACACTACATTTATGTTACTGCCCACTATGATGATAGTAACATAAACTAGTAACATTCATATGTTACTAGTCTAAATAACTGCCCACTATGACGAGCCTTAGCATGGTTAATAATATAGCCAACTGATGGCTACAAGGAACCGCCATGTCATCTACATCCATCATCTATATGCACTCATGCAATAGTGTGGGCTATAAGGTTGGCTATTAGTACATTAGTACTTTTTTCCATCTTCTCTCTATCTCTTTCTTCACATTTATTGCATTTACCTAGGAATGCATATATATCTAGGCTCTTGCATGAGAGCTCACTCCCCTTACTTTTTCACATCTCTCTCTCCTGCAAGTATAATGGTGGGATTATAGCCCCACTTACATGGCATTTTTGCCTATGTGGAGGAGAGAGTGCTGAGACTACCCATAGTGGGAGTAACATAGGTAGTAACATCACACATATCTAGATAAAATAGATGATGTGGCAAGTAATAAATGAAGAAAAGGAGAAAAGTGGTAACATAGCTAGTTACTAGTATTATGAGTAACATCACATATATCAAGGCAAGATGAGTCTATAGCCTAATAAATGAAGTGTTGCATGTTACCACACATATGTTACTTCCCACTGTAGAAGTAGTAACATAGACTAGTAACATATGCATGTTACTAGTCTATGTTACTACCCATTGTGAAAAAGTAAGACTAGTCACAATGGGTAGTAACTTACTACCTCTAGAGTGGGGAGTATGTGTGGTGTCACGCAACACTTCATTTATTAGGTTGTAGACTCATCTTGTCTTGGTATGTGTGATGTTACAATAACTAGCTATGTTACCACATGCTTCTCTTTTCTCATTAATTACTCGCCACATCATCTGTTTTTCCTTGAGATTGTTGGCATTCTGGGAACGAGGGTCCCCAGACTTGCCTGCCTGCGGCCCGCGGCGTGGCTCCACAAGCGGCCCTGTATGGCCCATCTTCACCAGGAAACACTCAAGAACCTCGCGAGGGGCCAAGCCTCATGAGGCGGACGACGCAAGACCTCCTTAGGGGCTGCTTCACCAGGCTGGCTCGCGAGGGGTGGAGAGATCAAGGCAAGGGACACCTCGCGAGGTTCCTGTGACGCAAGCCATGACGACGGGAGCCAGGCGGGCGCCAGCGCGCGCAATGTCCTCATTTCCTCTTTGGTGCTAAAGAGGCAAGCGCAGGCGAGGAGTCCCGAGGCATTAGGCAAAGGTTTCCATATCGGTGCAACAAGACCAATACCAGCAGGACAGTAGGACGGAGGTCACCGTGGAGCCCAAGACGGCGTCACCACCAAAGCCTTTGGCAGGCGAAGACTACTTTTGTCATGATAACTTGTACTAGTTTTCCCCCTTCAAACTGGCCGTTGTGGGATCCCTTCCCGCCTAATATTTGGGAAGAGGACCCAGGTCTCTCTATATAGGACTAGCCACTACCATAGAGAGAGGGGAGACCCAGATCATCCCGAACCACACAAGTTCACCAAACGCAAGAACACCTCTCCTCAGGAGGTTGTTCTTCCCTTGTAACTGATCATCCTCAGCCCAAGAGACAATTCACCACACCACACTGGAGTAGGGTATTACACCACAACGGTGGCCCAAACCAGTATAAATCTTGTGTCTCTCGTTCTTTGGGTTCATCGAGCTAGGTTGTGAGATCGTGGAGTGTGCGAGCTAGAGAGGGGGAGAGATCTTTGTGTGCACCCCAGTGTTCAAACCTCAAGGGTTTTGCTGGAACCCAAAATCTAAGATTTGGCGCGCCAGGTAGGGATGCGCTTAAGCTTTCCTCTTTGTCGATCCGCGCTTCACCACTCCACCAAGTTCATGGCCGACGCTCGTCGGGCCCGCGCTGAGCGCCGGGCCGCCCTCGCTGAGCGCCGGGCCGCCCTCGCCACCCGTGTTTCTTAGACAGCCCCTGTCGGCGGGCCTCCCTGTCGTTCTCCATCACCCACTGCAAATGCCGCCACCGGCCCGGCGGCAAACGAGCATTAAGCCTCTTCACTGCACCCCTCCGTGCGCCATGATGGCTGCACCGCCACCCGTCGCTGACTCCGGCCGACTCATCATCTCACGCTCGCCGCACCCTCATGGACGAGCAAGCCGCGCTGCTCATGGCACGCGAGCTCCCGCGCTACCGCCCGGTTGACGACCTCTACGAGGACTGGTTGGACCGCATCGTCGAGCTCGTCAGCGCCGCGGTGGGCTCCCCTGCACCATCCCTCTCCCTGCCTCGCCCGCCCCCGGCTGCGGGCGATGTGGCTCACGAAGCGCCTCCGCCTCCTCCACAACAATATGGCGCCCTCGCGCCGAGGCGTGCGGCTCATGGAGCCCCTCCGCCCCTTCCACATCAAGACGACGTCCTCGCTCCAAGATGTGCGGTCCCGCAGCATGATCCACCGCGCCGTGTGCCCGCTCACAAGGAAAGAAGCTGCCAAGAGGTTCCCTGTCCGCAAGAAAACGCTCCACTGCTCCCAGGACCGCCATGACAGGATCGCTTGCTACGGCTGGGCTATGCGCCACTTGACGTGGCAGCGTAGGGACACCAAGATCAAGCTCCGCCTCCGCGACGGGCCCCAGTGGCCACGGCAGGCTGCCGCGCCTTCACTCTCGAGCTGCGTAGCATCGTCTGGCTAGGAAAGTTCAAGCCAGATCTACCTCCGCGCTACGACGGCACCCCCAACCCTGCGGAGTTCTTGCAGCTCTATGAGCTAAGCATCGAGGCAGCCAATGGCAACAAAAAGGTCATGGCGAACTCGTTCCCATGGCTCTCAAGGACGGCGCTCGCTCCTGGCTCCTGAACCTGCCCCCAGGGTCGATCTCCTCCTGGGATGAGATGCGCAACCGCTTCGTCGCCAACTTCCAGGGCACTCGCGACCGCCCCCCTGCCGCAGGTGACCTACGCCGCATCAAGCAACAGCCGGGGGAGACCCTACAGAAGTACATCCAGCGCTTCAACAACGTGCGCATGAAGATCCCCAAGGTGATAGACGAGGCCATCATCTTAGTGTTTTCCGATGGCGTCCGCGACATCAAGATGAAGGAGGAGCTCGCCATCCATGAGGAGCTATGCACGACTTTGGAGTTGTTCAACATAGCAACAAAGTGTGCAAGAGCTGAGGAGGGGCGTCTCTCCCTCCTCGAGCTCCCCGTTGCAGATCCAGAGGAGAAGAAGTCCAAGGTCAAGGACGTGAGGCACAAAGGGGTGGCCGTACTCGCGGCAGAACTGGACACTAAGCGCGGACGAGATCTTCCCGAGTCATCCAAGGGAAACCGTACGTTATGCGCCTTCCACAATATGCGCACCCACAACACCAATGATTGTCAAGATCTCGGGGCCATTTGAGATGGACGCTTCAGTCGACGCCCCGAGCACAATGACCGGGGCTACGGACGAGGAGGTGGACGAGGTGGAGGACATTGGCACGACCGTGGGCTCCGCTAGGAGTGGCGCGATCAGCCTTGCGAGGATCATTGACAGGACCAGCCTCGTGAGGGCGCATGGAGGGACCAACCTCGCGAGGACCGTCCTTAGGGCAACCCTGGTCTCCCTCCGCTGCCGTCGCCACCAAGGAGGAACGACGACCACCAACAGGACGAAGGGGCTGGGGGCTTCCAGGAGCCACGCGCCATCACCTGCATCTTGGGTGGCGTTCAGGCCCCAGCCTCCCAATTACGCCAAGCAGTTCTCTCGGGAGGTGAATGCAGCCCTCCCCAAGCTCGAGGCCACGCGCCCGCTCAGATGGTCCAATTACGCCATCACCTTTAGCTCGACGGACCAGCTCAAGTGCGTGGCAAACGTTGGCATTCTCCCGATGCTCTGTTCACCCGTCATCAACAATGTCCAAGTCACCAAGACCCTCATCGACGGTGGCGCAGGGCTTAGTGTCCTGTCCGTCGAGACGTTCGACAACCTTCTAGTGCCATATGATCAGCTCCAGCCCACCAGGCCTTTCTCAGGAGTGACTGACGGCTCCACCACCCTGATAGGGCAAATTCGTCTCCTTGTCACCTTCGGTTAGCGTGATAACTACCACACTAAGCTCATCGACTTCGACGTCGCCCACATCCGCCTGCTGTACGATGCCATCCTTAGGTACCCGGCTCTAGCCAAATTCATGGCAGTCACCCACCATGGCTACAACGTCCTCAAGATGCCGGGAAGCGGAGGAATCATCACAGTCCCCTGCGAAGAAAGAGACGCGGTGTGCTCCCTCGAGCGTGCCTTCCAAGCTGCGTAAAATCGAAGACCCTGACAGCGCGGGTGCGCAGTACCCTCCTGAGGCCAACCCCAAGAAGAAGAAGCAGCTACTCCACACTGGACTTCAAGGGAGCAACACCTCCAGCGGCGCCACCTCAGGATCTGCGCACGCGCCTGGGGCGCCTCCCTCACTCGCATAGGGAGGTGCACCCGATGCCGTCCTTGGGCAGGGCTCGGGGGCTCTCTTCTGGAGGGCCTCGGACCTGGCCAACGTCATGAGGGAGGCGCTCAGGCACCACATGGAGGCGTGCTTCGCGGCACGTTTCCCTCAGGAGGGCACCGGGCGAGGAGCGCCTGGCGCTCAGGAGTTCATCGTCAAGGCCACCAGGAGCTTCAGGAAGCAAGGGAAATACACGGCGACCGCCGCCCACCTGGTGCTACTCCCCATCCAGGCGAGGGTGGTGAGCTGCATGTGTGCATCGACATCCCTGGGCTCAACAGGGCCACATCTCAGGAGCGCTTCTAGCCTTCACGTGCTGGCCGGTATGAGGGTCCGCCTTAGAGCTACGTTCGCATGCCGTTCGGTCTGCCGAGCATGGCTGCTGCCTTCCAGCGCAATCTGCGGAGCATCCTGGCAGGTCAGGAGGCTAGGCATCATGCAGTCCTGGCAGAGATGGAGACGGTACTCAGGAGGCCACCCGAGGCTCAGGGCCTCAACGGCTCGTGAGGAGCGACTCCTTCAGCGACCGTCTTCAGCTACCCAAACACTCCTTCGACAACCAAACCAGGTGACATTTTTCCAAGTTCAATCAGCTGGGAGCGACCCCTGGGCTGCATCATTCCCAGGCCGCGTGGGTCAGTCCCTGTGGCATGTATCCTCTTGCACCTTTAGTTCACCTTGCTGGGGGCGCCCCTCGGGCTGCATCATACCCAGGCCACTCGGATCCGACCCAGTGGCTTGTATTGTTCTTGCATTTACCTAAGCTAGTTTGCTTCTCATGCATAATCCATCTATGGTTATCACCTGCTTCATTTTCACCCACCATGGGAGCCGCGAACCGATCGTCTTTCTTCAGGATCCTTCGCATAAGAAGGCTAGGCACGACGTCTGTGCTCGGGCCCGTCCCTGCAGTGTCGATAAATCCAATGGCTGAGCTCTGTCTGGCGGGCCGGCCCCATTCATGTTACCTCCTGGGATCGTTGGTGCTTCGCCTTCTCGTGCGATAACCTCAGGAAAGTCATTTGGCGCAGGTTGTCTAACCATCTTGCAGGAACACCATAGCCATCAAGAACCAAGACCAGGCGCAACCCGCCTTGAGGTAGGGCCTCGTGAGTCCCGCGCTGGCTCACGAGTGCCCAGACACACCGCGTCTAGCCCTGCCGTGTATGCCAAGTGTCAGGGCGGGGCTGTACATGCCCCGGGGGCTCTCCACAGTAGGGAGTCCCCTCCCACGTGCTAGTCGAAGCACCATGCTCTGCACTGGCAGTCGACACTGCCGAGGAGCTGCTATGCCCGTGCAAGTGCGGAAGCGCTATGCTCCGCGCTGGTGATAAACAACTGAGGGCGGCCTGCCGGTCGTATCAATCTCAAGGAGCCTCCGAGCTTGGTGTCTGGCCCCATCGCAACACCTCCCTGATACGTCTCCGTCGTATCTACTTTTCCAAACACTTTTGGCCTTGTTTTGGACTCTAACTTGCATGATTTGAATGGAACTGACCCGGACTGATGTTGTTTTCAGCAGAATTGCCATGGTGTTATTTATGTGCATAAACAAAAGTTCTCGGAATGACCTGAAACTCCACGGAGAGTATTTTTGGAAATAATAAAAAATATTGGCAAAGAATCAAGGCCAGGGGCCCACACCCTAGCCACGAGGGTGGGGGGCGCGCCTGCCCCTCGGCGCGCCTGCCCCCCGGGCGCGCCCCCTGCCTCGTGGGCCCCCTAGAGCTCCACCGACCTCAACCTTGACTCCATATATTCGTGTTCGGGGAGAAAAAAATTAAGGAGAAGGATTCATTGCGTTTTACGATACAGAGCCGCCACCAAGCCCTAAACTCTCTCGGGAGGGCTGATCTGGAGTCCGTTCGGGGCTCCGGAGAGGGGAATCCGTCGCCATCGTCATCATCAACCATCCTCCATCACCAATTTAATGATGCTCACCGTCATGCGTGAGTAATTCTTTCGTAGGCTTGCTGGACGATGATGGGTTGGATGAGATTTATCATGTAATCGAGTTAGTTTTGTTAGGGTTTGATCCCTAGTATCCACTATGTTTTGAGATTGATGTTGCTATGACTTTGCTATGCTTAATGCTTGTCACTAGGGCCTGAGTGCCATGATTTCAGATCTGAACCTATTATGTTTTCATGAATATATGTGAGTTCTTGATCCTATCTTGCAAGTCTAGTCACCTACTATGTGTTATGATCCGGCAACCCCAAAGTGAAAATAATCGGGACAACTCCCGGTGATGACCGTAGTTTGATGAGTTCATGTATTCACTATGGGTTAATGCTTTGGTCTGGTACTCTATTAAAAGGAGGCCTTAATATCCCTTAGTTTCCGCTAGGACCCCGCTGCCACGGGAGGGTAGGACAAAAGATGTCATGCAAGTTCTTTTCGATAAGCACGTATGACTATATTCAGAATACATGCCTACATTACATTGATGAATTGGAGCTAGTTCTGTGTCACCCTATGTTATGACTATTACATGATGAACCGCATCCGGCATAATTCTCTATCACCGATCCATTGCCTACGAGCTTTCCAAATATTGTTCTTCGCTTATTTACTTTTCCGTTGCTATTGTTATCATCACTACAAAACACGAAAAATACTACTTTTGCTACCGTTACCACTACTATCATATTACTTTGCTACTAAACACTTTGCTGCAGATATTAAGTTTCCAGGTGTGTTTGAATTGACAACTCATCTGTTAATACTTGAGAATATTCTTTGGCTCCCCTTGTGTCGAATCAATAAATTTGGGTTGAATACTCTACCCTCGAAAACTATTGCGATCCCCTATACTTGTGGGTTATCAAGACTATTTTCTGGCGCCGTTGCCGGGGAGCATAGCTCTATTCTTTGAGTCACTTGGGATTTATATCTTCTTATCATTATGAAGAACTTGAGAGATCCAAAAACAAAAATTTATCCCTCAACTATGAGGGGAGGTAAGGAACTGCCATCTAGCTCTGCACTTGATTCACCTTCTATTTTGAGTAAGCTTGCGCCACCTAAACCTGCTTTTGCTATTAATTCTGATATGTCGCATATTATTGATGATGCCACTTCTGCTATGCATGATACATATGATGAAACTACTTCTATGTTTGATACTACTGTGCCACTTGGTGAATTTCTTGATGAATAACTTGCTACGGCTAGAGATAATGAAATTATTGAAACTGATAATACTGATGAAAGTAATGATGAAGGCTCTCCTAATAAATATGAATTACCCATTGTGCTTGAGGGCTATGTTATGGATGAAGAAACTAAAAGAGACTTTCTTGCTTGCAATGATAGAAGTGATCTTAAGAAATTATTAGCTAAGCTTAAACAAAAAACTCTGAATGCTAGAATGAAATATGATCCTGCTTATGCTACTTCACCTATCTTTGTTACTGTTAAGGATTATGAATTCTCTATTGATCATGATATAATTACTTTGGTTGAATCTGATCCTTTTTATGGCTATGAATCTAAAACTGTTGTGGCACATCTTACTAGATTAAATGATATAGCCACCCTGTTCACTAATGATGAGAGAACTCACTACTTTTATATCCTTAAAATATTTCCGTTCTCATTAAAGGGTGATGCTAAGATATGGTTTAATTCTCTTGATCCTGGTTGTGTGCGTAGTCCCCAGGATATGATTTATTACTTCTCTGCTAAATATTTCCCTACTCATAAGAAACAAGCTGCCTTAAGGGATATATATAATTTTGTGCAAATTGAAGAAGAGAGTCTCCCACAAGCTTGGGGGAGGCTTCTACAATTACTTAATGCTTTGCCTGATCATCCTTTTAAGAAAAATGAAATACTTGATATCTTTTATAATGGACTAATCAATGCTTCCAGAGATTATCTGGATAGTTGTGCTGGTTCTATTTTCAGGGAAAGAACACCAGATGAAGCTGAAATTCTATTGAATAATATGTTGACAAATGAAAATAATTGGACACTTCCTGAGCCAGCTCCTGAGCCTATTCCTAAACCAGCTCCGAAGAAAAGAGGTGTTCTATTTCTCAGTCCTGAAGATATGCAAGAGGCAAAGAAATCTATGGAAGAAAAGGGTATTAAAGCTGAAGATGTTAAGAATTTACCTCCTATTGAAGAAATACATGGTCTTAATTTACCGCCTATTGAAGAAACACATGGTCTTGATAACCCGACACAGGTAGTAAAGGTAAATTCTCTCTATAGATATGATAAAGCTGAAATCCCACTTGCTAAGTTTGCTAGCCCATGCTTGGATGAGTTTGATGACTTTATGGTTAAACAAGAAAACTTCAATGCTTATTTTGGTAGAGAATTAAAACGCAATGTTGATATGCTTGAACACTTGGGGGATTATATGGCTAATGTTAAAGGTGAACTTAAACTTATTAGTAAACATGCTTCTATGTTTACCACTCAAGTAGAACAAGTAATTAAAGCTAAGAATGTTTTGCTCAATGAATTGAATAGTAAGAAAAAATGATTATGCTGTTAGAGTGGTTACTAGAACTGGTAAAATGACTCAGGAACCTTTGTATCCTGAAGGCCACCCTAAGAGAATTGAGCAAGATTCTCAGAGAAATAATATAGATCCACCTAGTCCTTCTAAGAGGAAGAAAAAGAAAAATTATAGGACTTTGCATGCTTCTAGTGAACCTGTTGCTGACACACCTGAGAATCCCAATGACATTTCTATTTCTGATGCTGAAACACAATCTGGTAATAAACATGAAACTAGTGATAATGTTAATGATGATGCTCATGTTGATGCTCAGCCTAGCAATGATAATGATATAGAAATTGAACCTGTTGTTGATCTTGATAACCCCCAATCAAAGAATCAACATTATGATAAGAAAGATTTTGTTGCTAGGAAACACGGTAAAGAGAGAGAGACTTGGGTTCAGAAACCCATTCCTTTTCCTCCTAAACCATCCAAGAAAAAGGATGATGAGTATTTTGAGCGCTTTGCTGAAATGATTAGACCTATCTTCTTGCGTGTGCATTTGACGGATATGCTTAAAACGAATCCTTATGCTAAGTATATGAAAGAAATTGTCACTAATAAAAGAAAGATACCGGAAGCTGAAATTTCCACCATGCTTGCTAATTATACTTTTAAGTGTGGAATACCTAAGAAACTAGGAGATCCAAGAGTACCAACTATACCATGCTCCATTAAAAGAAAGTATGTTAAAACAGCTTTATGTGATCTTGGAGCCGGTGTTAGTGTTATGACTCTCTCTATATCATAGACTTGATTTGAATAAGTTGACACCTACTGAAATATCTTTGCAAATGGCTGATAAATCAACTGATATACCTGTCGGTATTTGTGAGGATGTGCCTGTTGTGGTTGCAAACGTTACTATTTTAACGGACTTTGTTATTCTTGATATCCCCGAGGACGATAGTATGTCTATTATTCTTGAAAGACCCTTTTTCAATACTAAAGGGGCTGTTATTTATTGCACCAAAGGCAATGTCACTTTTCATGTTAATGGTAATGAGCATACGGTACACTTTCCGAGGAAACAACCTCAAGTCCACAGTATCAATTCTATTGGAAAAATTCCATCGATTATGTTTGGAGGTTTTGAATTTCCTCTATCTACTGTCAAGAAGAAATATGATATTCTTATTGTTGGGGATGTCCATATCCCCGTTGAGGTAACCTAGTGTTATTCGAAATATCTCCGGTTCCATGTTATTCGGAATGGGTTTGTTAACAAGACCTGATCAACCTTGTTAGTGGATTCCTTTTGATGAGCATGAGATGGATGAAGTTAGAAAACACAACTCTCTGTACCCTCTTTTTACTTTCTGTTATTTATATTAAATGAAGGAAAAATAGTAATTTTTGTCTGTTTTCTGAATTATCCATGCAATATAAAAATACACCGAAAATAAAAGTTCTCCAAATGCCCTGAAATTTAAATATGATTTTTTCTGGAATATTTGAGAATATCTAGCACTGAGAACATAGCAAGGAGAGCAAGCACCTGGCCACGAGGGTCCTGGTGAGGACACAAACCTGGGGTAGGGCAATAGGCCTGACCTATACGTCCTACCTAAGGTCCTTGTCCTAAGAACAAAGAAGTTCAAGAATCAGAAGAAGGGATCCAACGAAGGTGTCTAGTGAAGTCCACTCGACCTACCATTCACTCGGAGACCTCTCTTTGTCCAGGTCACTCGACCATGAAACCACTCGACATATAAGAAGACCTAAAGCCACTCTACGCAGCAACAGTCGGGTATTTACTCATATATTTAATGATCATTTGTAGCACTTCAATACAGTCGTTACCTGTAACGCCACCCCTTTATGTACATTGAATCCTATGTAACGGAGGGGAGCTGGGGTCCTGGCGCACTCTATATAAGCCACCCCCTCCTCTGGGACAAGGGTTCGGACCCCCTGTAACACACACGCTCATAATCCAGTCGACTGCCTCCGGGCTCCGAGACGTAGGGCTATTACTTCCTCTGAGAATGGCCTGAACTCGTAAAACCTGCATGTACAACCCCTCCATAGCTAGGATCTTGCCTCTACATTCCTATCCCCCATTGTACTGTCAGACTTAGAACCACGATAGTTGGTGCTCACCGTGGGGCTGGTGTCTTAGTGATTTGTTGGAGAAGGTTTAATTTTTCCGATCCCCTTCATCATGGTTTCAGGCGGAGGTTTGGCTGAGGGCCGCGAGATCTGTCTCGGCGCACTCGTGTTTGTCGCCGACGACTCCGCTTGTCTTCAGGAGGCTCCACTCGACATCGACGCACTCCTCGTCCGCGGGGCAACACACTTTCGCGCGTGCGTCTGCGGCGTCCTCCTGTGGCACCCGTCGACTCAGTATTGGTCAGCTCCTGTAGCTTCCCCCCTCCCTGCAGCCCGCCGAAGCAAACATTCCGGTCGGTCGAGGCTTCAACGGTGGGTGAGGCATGCGGTGGCTTGCCAATCGGCCACCCCCCAGGTCGCGGCGATCGAGCCCGACGAAACTCTCTACGGCCTGTTCGACTGGCTCCGTAGAGACTGCATCCGAGTGCGACAGCAGCGAGCCTGCGGCGGAAGTTTTGATGGTCAATGGACCACATAGTCCTCCTGGCTTCACCCGTGAAGACGGAGGTGATGGTGGCGGCGATCCGTCGCGTGTCCACGAAGAGTACCGACCCGAACCCCTCTTTTGACAGAGGAGGGAGGAACTTCGCCGTCGGAACATGGATGCACTTCACACTCCTATCGTTGGAGAAACCCCTGAGGCCCAGGCCTTGGAGGAGGCGCACCTTGCCAACTTGGCTGAGCGCACTCGACTAGAGAACCTCCAGCGCGCACTCGATGAGCGTGCTTGGCAGCGTGCTCCCGAATCGAGTCGGCGTCAACTTTTTCCACCTCTGACTCAGGTATACCGAACTCCAATCCAGAATCTTGTAGCTGCGGCTCGAATAGCAGAGTCAATTCAACCTTCCCAGTCAGAAGCTGGTCGAGGTTTGGTGCAGATCCGGGCTTTGCTCCGAGCCGCGGGAGAGCAGAATACAGTAGTGTCTCAGTCGCAGAATAGGATTCACAGCAGATTCATAGTTGTAGACACAGTCCAGTCGGCTCACAGCCCGAGATCGCCCCCGAGGCGTGAGGGACGTGGAGACCGAAGAGATCAGTACAGAAACCGTGAGCAGTATGATCACCGACTCGATCATGATGATCGTCATCGAGGGACCACGCCTCCCCCAAGGAGTGGGTCATACGTGCCTCGGCAGCAGGATGCCAAACGCCCTCACACTGGTGGGTGAAGGATTCCAGTCGACCCCAGGGAACCAGGATTTGATGCAAGATCTATCCTCGTTCAGGGTCTAGTCGACAGAAACAAAGCTCATAGAGAAGGCCCTGACAGAGATTTTCCAACCAGCAGTAGAATGCATGTCTCAGGCTCAGAGTGCTTCAGCAGAGCCATCAGGTCTGCGGTGATTCCTCCCAACTTCAGATTGGCGACTGGAGTCAGTAAGTTCACTGGCAAGTCCAAGCCAGACACTTGGCTTGAGGATTACCGAGTGGCTGTTCAGATCGGTGGCGGTAACGATGAAGTGGCCATGAAGCATCTTCCTTTGATGCTAGAGGGCTCGGCCAGGGCGTGGTTGAATCATTTAGCTCCTGGTAGTATTTATACTTGGGAAGATCTTGCTCGAGTATTTGTCAGAACATTTGAAGGTACTTGCAAGCGGCCAGCAGGGTTGCCAGAATTACAGTGTTGCATTCAGAAACCGAATGAAACTTTGAGGGATTATATCCAGAGATGGATCACTTTGCACCACATAGTGGAGAATGTGTCAGATCACCAAGAAATTTGTGCCTTCAAAGAAGGCGTTAAGTATGAGGAGTTGAATCCGGAATTCGGTCAGACAGGAGATATGACTCTGACTCGGATGATGGAGATTGCCACCAATACGCCAATGGTGAAGAAGAAGACCGACTCCGGAGTGGTAAGCACAAAGCAGTCGCCCACGAAACCGGAGGAGGAAACTCCAGTCGAAAGCAGAAGCGCAAAGCCGAGCTAGTCGCTCCTGGTGAAGCCTTAGCCGTGACTCAGGGGAAGTTCAAGGGGAAACCTAAAGGACCATGGAACCCCAAGAAGGTAAAAGATCAAGATGGAAATGATGTGCTGGATTTACCATGCCACATTCACACCAAGAAAGATGAGGAGGGTAATTTCATTTACCCAAAGCATACCACTCGACAGTGTCGACTCCTAACCCAGCAATTCTGGGAGAAACAACCCAAGGAAAAGGAGAAGGAAGCAGACAAAGTTGAGGATGAGGAAGTGGCCCCCACGTCAATTCCACTCTCATGATTTTCGCTGATGTTGAGAGTAAGAGTCGACTGAAAGTCATCAACAGAGAAGTAAACATGGTCGGCCCGGTGACACCCAATTATTTGAAGTGGTCTCAGACTACCATTACATTCGACCAGTCCGATCACCCGGCGCACATAGCCACCCCTGGGAGGCAAGCGTTGGTGGTCGACCCAGTGGTCGAAGGCACCCGATTGACTAAGGTTCTGATGGATGGTGGCAGTGGCCTGAATATACTATATGCGGAGACGTTGAAAGGAATGGGCATTCCGATGTCCAGACTCATTGAAAGCAATATGAGTTTCCATGGAGTCATTCCAGGCAAGAAGGCTGCATCACTCGGCCAGATTGCTCTCAACGTGGTTTTCGGTGATTGCAAGAATTTCCACAAAGAAAAGTTGACATTTGAAGTTGTGGATTTCCAGAGTGCTTATCACGCTATTCTGGGCAGGACAGCTTATGCATGTTTTATGGCTTGACCATGCTATGTGTACCTCAAACTGAAGATTCCTGGTCCTAAAGGGGTGATCACTATCACTGGTAATCAAAAGAAGGTAGAAGAGTGCTTCCAGAAGGGCTCGAAGATCGCCGATGCACAGATGGCAGTAGTGGAATTGCAGGAGTATCAAAAAATGCAGATCCGAGTGATTTGCTGCAAGCTAAGAAGCCTGCTACGGATTCAGCATTTCAGTCGTCCGGTGAAACGAAACCGATTCATATTCACCCGACTGATCCCAATGCTGCTCCGACTCACATTTCCACAACACTCGATTCCAAATAGGAAGAAGCGCTCACCCAGTTCCTCCGTGAGAACTGGGACATCTTTGCATGGAAACCCTCTGACATGCCAGGTGTTCCCAGGGGACTTGCTGAGCATCGTTTGTGAGTCGACCCAAAAGTGAAACCGGTCAAAGAACATCTCCAACGGCCCGCCATACAGAAGAGAAAAGTAACCGGTGATGAAGTGGCTCGGCTCCTAGCAGCTGAGTTTATTCGAGAGATTTACCACTCCGAGTGGTTAGCTAATGTTGTCATGGTCCCTAAGAAGGACGACTCACTTCGCATGTGCATTGACTTCAAGCATATCAATCAGGCCTGCCCGAAAGATCACTTTCCTCTCCCTCGCATCGACCAAATAGTCGACTCGACTGTGGGGTGCGAGCGTTTGTCCTTTTTGGATGCTTATTCCGGGTACCATCAGATCTGTCTGTACGGACCCGATGAGATAAAAACAGCTTCCATCACCCTATTTGGATGCTT
The DNA here is from genome assembly GCF_018294505.1 of Triticum aestivum. Lineage (NCBI taxonomy): Eukaryota > Viridiplantae > Streptophyta > Magnoliopsida > Poales > Poaceae > Triticum > Triticum aestivum. The sequence continues at coordinate 485,673,396 of NC_057797.1, forward strand.
CTGTTATGTCACTATGCCATTCGGTTTGAAGAACGCTTGAGACACATTCATGCGGATGATTCAGAAGTGACTGCTCACTCAGATCAGTCGGAATGTGGAAGCATACATGGATGACATTGTGTTCAAGTCACGTAAAGGTTCCGACCTACTGGCTGACCTTGCTGAAACCTTTGCCAACCTCAGAAGGTATGATATCAAGCTTAGTCCATCAAAGTGCATGTTTGGAGTTCCAGGCGGAGAATTACTCGTTTTTCTCATTTCCGAACGAGGGATTGACGCTAACCCAGAGAAAGTGGGTGCCATACTCCGGATGAAATGCCCTGTGCATGTGCATGATGTCTAGAAGCTTACTGGTTGTTTGGCCACCCTAAGTTGATTCATTTCTGACCTCGGTGAAAAGGCACTGCCTCTTTACCGACTGATGAAGAAGTCAGATAAGTTCGAGTGGACTCCTGAAGCTGATGCAGCATTTGCAGAGCTAAAAGCCCTGCTTTCCACCCAGCCGGTGCTTGCTGCTGCAATCAGCAAAGAGCCTTTACTGCTTTATATAGCAGCCACCGGACAAGTCGTCAGTACAGTACTTATGGTCGAGTGGGAATAAGAGGGAAAAGCCTATAAAGTTCAGCGTCCGGTTTATTATGTTTCTGAAGTTCTGACTCCGGCAAAGCAGAGATATCCACACTATCAGAAACCACACAAGCTCGCCCCTGCTTGGGAAGGCCCCTTCATCATCACCAGAGTTCTCCACAATGGAGCATACCATCTTTACAGTGTCGAGCATCAGAAAGACGAGCCACGAGCTTGGAATGCGGAGCTGCTCCGCCCCTTTTATACTTAAAGTACTCGTTCGAATAAAGTGTAATAAGAAATACCTTTGCAATTTGTTTATCAAAGACAAGAGCTTTACAGTCCTCTGGCAAGATTGTTGTTGCTTTTGTTTACGTTTGAAAACCCCCGGTGGGTGACTTAGCTGCGAATTCGTTTCGCCTAAGTTTTCAAACAACCTACCGAGTGGTGAGTCAGCCTCCCACTCGGGGGCTTAGCCATGAATCTGTTTCGCCTAAGTTTTCAAACAACCTACTGAGTGGTGAGCCAGCCTCCCACTCGGGGGCTTAGCCGCGAACCCATTTCGCCTAAGTTTTCAAACTCCTACCAAGTGGTGAGCCAGCCTCCCACTCGGGGGCTTAGCTGCAGTCCAGTACTCGCCTAAGTTTGTAAAATCCTACCGAGTGGTGAGCCAGCATCCCACTCGGGGGCTTAGCTGTAGTCTAGTACTCGCCTAAGTTTGAAAAAATCCTACCGAGTGGTGAGAAAGCCTCCCACTCGGGGGCTTAGCTGCAGTCCAGTACTCGCCTAAGTTTGAAAAAATCCTATCGAGTGGTGCGCAATCCTCCCACTTGGGGGCTTAGCTGTAGTCTAGTACTCGCCTAAGTTTGAAAAAAATCCTACCAAGTGGTGAGCAATCCTCCCACTTGGGGGCTTAGCTGCAGTCCAGTACTCGCCTAAGTTTGAAAAAAATCTTACCGAGTGGTGAGCAATCCTCCCACTCGGGGGCTTAGCTGCAGTCGAATACTCGCCTAAGTTTGAAAAAATCCTACCGAGTGGAGAGCAACCCTCCCACTCGGAGGCTTAGCTGCAGTCCAGTACTCGCCTAAGTTTGAAAAAATCCTACCGAGTGGAGAGCAACCCTCCCACTCGGAGGCTTAGCTGTAGTCTAGTACTCGCCTAAGTTTGAAAAAATCCTACCGAGTGGTGAGAAATCCTCCCACTCGGGGGCTTAGCTGCAGTCCAGTACTCGCCTAAGTTTGAAAAATCCTACCGAGTGGAGAGCAATCCTCCCACTCGGGGGCTTAGCCGCAGTCCAGTACTCGCCTAAGTTTGAAAAATCCTACCGAGTGGCGAGCAACCCTCCCACTCGGGGGCTTAGCTGCAGTCCAGTACTCGCCTAAGCTTGAAAAAACCCTACCGAGTGGAGAGCAACCCTCCCACTCGGAGGCTTAGCTGCAGTCCAGTACTCGCCTAAGTTTGAAAAAATCCTACCGAGTGGTGAGCAATCCTCCCACTTGGGGGCTTAGCTACAGTCCAGCACTCGCCTTAGTTTGAAAAAATCCTATCGAGTGGAGAGCAACCCTCCCACTCGGGGGCTTAGCTATAGTCTAGTACTCGCCTAAGTTTGAAACACATCCCTATTCGCAAGGACGACGAGGTGCAGGTCGACTGCAACCTTCTCCTTCGGAGCTACGCCACAAGTACACTGTGCGCTCCATCCCTATCCGCAAAGACGACAAGGTGCAGGTCGACTGCAACCTTCTCCTTCGGAGCTACGCCACAAGTACAATGTGCGCTCCATCCTTATCCGCAAGGACGACGAGGTGCAGGTCGACTACAACCTTCTCCTTCGGAGCTACGCCACAAGTACAATGTGCGCTCCATCCCTATCCGCAAGGACGACGAGGTGCAGGTTGACTGCAACCTTCTCCTTCGGAGCTATGCCACAAGTACATTGTGCGCTCCATCCCTATCCGCAAAGACGATGAGGTGCAGGTCGACTGCATCCTTCTCCTTCGGAGCTACGCCACAAGTACAATGTGCGCTCCAGCCCTATCCGCAAAGACGACGAGGTGCAGGTCAACTGCAACCTTCTCCTTCAGAGCTACGCCACAAGTACAATGTGCGCTCCATCCCTATCCGCAAGGACGACGAGATGCAGGTCGACTGCAAGCGTCTCCTTCGGAGCTACGCCACAAGTACAATGTGCACTCCATCCCTATCCGCAAGGACGACGAGGTGCAGGTCGACTGCAACCTTCTCTTTCGGAGCTACACCACAAGTACAATGTGCACTCCATCCCTATCCGCAAGGACAATGAGGTGCTGGTCGACTGCAATGTGTGCTCCGTCCCTATCCGCAAGAACGATGAAGTGCAGGTCGACTGGAGTCACCACCTCAGAGCTGCATCTCAAGCACAAAGATTATTCCGAGTGAAGAACAAAGTCCACTTGAAGGCAAACACAAGCATATTTGTAAATAAACCAAGTTCGGATAAATCCTAAAGTACTGGACGACGGATCAAAAGTATTCGAGCATCAAGCCCGAAGGAGATTAATGGTTACATAATCACTCGGCATTCCGAGGCAAATAAAAGTGAGGTATAATGTTTTTTCGGTCACGCATCAGGAGAAGGATTGGCTGGGTCGCAGAAACTGTCAAGGTCAATGCTGTCTGCAATGCGAGTGGCGGCCTCAAGGAAGGTATCCATGAAAGACTGAAAAGTGTGCCTCTTCGTGTTAGCAACCTTGAGTTCCGCCAGCTTGTCTTCCCTGACGTCCTTGTAGTGCACTCGGACCAAAGACAACGTGGCATCAGCACCACAGCGAGCGGATGACTTCTTCCATTCTTGCACATGCTCGGGGATTTGATTCAGTCGAGTCATCAAGGACTCCAGGTCTTGAGGCAGTTCCGCCTGAGGCCAGAGTTCAGCATCAACCCGAGTCATCGCAGCTTTCAGGTGGGCAAGATAAGCAACCGCACTGTCCATACGAGATTCCAACCGCAGCACATTCATCGCAATATCATCCTTGACTGGACAGTTTATGGGATCAAGACCCGTCTCGACCCGCCTAGTTTCTGCTTCAATGTCTTGGCAAAATTCTGCAGAGTCGAGTGAATGGTGAGTCGACTGCATAATTAGACTTGGCAGTCGACAGAAATGAGACAGATTAATAAGTACCTTCAAGTTTCAAAACCAGCTTTATAGCAAGCTGGCCCAGATAAGACTCCAGTTCGCCATTCTTGGCCTTGAGACCCCCAAGCTCGTCGGTCAGTTTCTCCTTGTCCTTCTTCAATTGCTCGACCTCCCGATTGGCGTCAGAAACAGAAGTCTTCAGCTTGGAGTTTTCTTCTTCTAGCTTGCCGACTGAAGCAAGCTTCGTGTCAACAAGTGCTGTTTTATTGCGCGCCTCCTTCTGTGCTGCAGCAAGATCCAGGTCCTTCTTCTCCAATGTCTGCTTCATTTTCTCTAAAGAAATAACATTCTTCAAACGGGCTTGGAGTTGGCGGTTTTCACTACGTACATCTGCTCGAGTGGAGTCACTCGGTTCAAAAAATGAAAAGGAAAAGTGCTAGCAGTGGGATATACAGTTAGCGATTGGTTACCTCCCATGGCAGCTACTTCGTCTTGAGCTGTCTTAAGATTCTTCTTGGCCAATTCCAGATCAAGGTTGAGGCTTATTTGCTGTCTGTTCATCGCAGAAAGCTGAGCCCCAAGATCACAAGATTTCTGCAGTTAAAGCCATATCAGTCGACAGAGATAAAAGACACCACAATGATAGCTACTCTAAGACTACCACCGAATTAAACATTCAATGGTAGCCTCGAGGACTACACCCAGTGGGTGCACTTAGCATGCCCCCACTGATTTTGTAAAAGAGAGAGAGAGAGGTTTAGATTCTTAGACCATAGTCGACTGCCCGCAGCCAACTATGGTCTCGGGGACTACACCCAATGGGTGCACTCAGCGTGCCCCCACTAGTTTTGGTTCCACTCGGCGTGGCCTTCCCAGTTCAAGTTGCAAAAAAAGTTCCTATTCTCAGACCACAGTCGACTGCCCGCAGTCAACTATGGTCTCGGGGACTACACCCAGTGGGTGCACTCAGCATGCCCCCACTAGTGCAAAGATTCAGCTTGAATCGACACAAAGAGACATGCAAGTTCAAAACAGCCACACCCCAGTGGGTGATCAGACAAGAAATACGGTCGATCGGAAAATCAACTAACCTGGATATTGGCTTGCAGAGCAGCTCCGGCGTTGAAGGCTATCTGACTAGCCTCATGCAGCACTTTCGTTTGCCCCATAACAAGATTCAACTGAAGAAGAGCTTCCTTGGTAGCAGCCGGTGGATCGTCCGGAGTTTGATATGCAGTAAAAAGTGATGAAGGCACAGCAATCGAACACTACAAAAAAAGACACATCCGTGACATTTTGGGCCGAACGAAATTTAATTCTGTCATACATATGACACTTCTATGACGATAATTATGACAAAACCCGGTATCATCATAGATGTGGTGGGCTCCTACTTCTATGACAAAAAATCATGACAGAAAATGGGCTTTTCGTCCTAGGCGGGCCGGAGACGCAGCTGCATGACATTCTTTGGGCCGTCCATGACGGAAAAAACCGTGGTAGAAGCGAGGGGTAGGAAAATTTCGGGGAGTTCCCAGTTACGGTGGGAGGTCGGGGGCCGAGCGATGCACGTTTCTCTCATACACATACGCGCGTGTGTGTGAGGCGTTGGCTCCAAATGAACCCGAGCGAGGCATTGGGCTCTAACTAAACCCGAGCGATTGCACTGCAGGCTACGCGTTACTAAACCCGATCCATCGATCGATGGCTGTTAACTGAACCTGATCAAGCGATTCCTTCGCTACTGCTGCTAACTGAAGCCGATCGATGCTGCCTCTGGATGAACAGTGAGCGTTGCGAGGGGGGGGGTTTGGATGAACAGTTCCCGATGGGGGTGGATGAACAGGACCCCGTGATGTTGCCTCTGGATAAACAGGACCCCGGTCGATCGAGCCGGTTAGGGCTGGATGAACAGGACCCCGTGGAGGGCTAGATGAACAGGACCACCCCGTGGAGGGCAGGATGAACAGTAGACAATGGAGGGGAGGATGAACAGTAGCCCGTGGAGGGGTGGTTGAACAGGATCCCGTGGAGAGGGCTGGTTGAACAGTAGCCGGTGGAGTAGCGTGCGGTGGAGGCTGGATGAACAGGGCCCGTGGATGAACTGTCGCAGGTGGAGGCTAGAGGAGGTCGACGGTGGATGAATAGTAGCTCATGGAGGCTGGAGGGGGTCAACGGTGGAGATGAACAGTATCCCGTGGAGTCCCATTTTGCGGTACGCCACACCCCTCCCGATGAACAGGACCCCCATTTTGACCGTAGCGCCCCAGCACAAGTCCGTTTCCTCCGTTTTGCGGTACGCCACACCCCTCCCGATGAACAGGACCCCTGTTTTGACTGTAGGAGGTCCGTTTCCTCCATTTTGCGGTACGCGAGAACCCTCTCGATCAACAGGACCCGGTTCCGAATGTAGGAGGCCTGTTTCCTCAGTTGTGCGGTACGCCAGGCCTCGTTTCCATCGCCTGTTCCGTCCAAGCCCTCCCAATGAACACGACCACGCATTCCGTTCCGACGCAGCCGGTTGGCTCCCACGTGTTTGGTTGCCTCCCGATGAACACGACGCATTCCGTTGCCTCCCGATGAACACGACGCATTCCGTTGCCTCCCCATGAACACGACACATTCCGTTGCCTCCCCATGAACACGACGCATTCCGTTGCCTCCCCATGAACACGACGACGACGCTGTTTATCCGTTCCGACCCAGCCATGTACACGAGCCCTTGGCGTACGTATGCGCGAGTAGGCGTTCGAGACCCCGCCCGTATGTACACATATGTGGCCGTATTTTCTTTCTTGCACCCTGGCCACTGTACGTACGTGTACATGCTACATGCGCGCCTCTACTACGACACGTGCGCGCCTCGACATCGACCAGTATGTACGTACACGTTCGTGACTAGAATGACAATGCTACGTACGCTTCGACCAGGTGGGTCCCGACTGTCAGGCACTTCCTTGCCTGTGAAGATGTAGCTGGTGGGTCCCAGCAGTCAGGGGGCGAATCAATTTTTTTTGCCCGGACGCACTTCCTTGCGTGCGAAGATGTAGCTGGTGGGTCCCAGCAGTCAGGGGGAAACATTTTTTCACGAAATACTATGGCCCGTCTAGTGGGTCCCAGCTGTCAGGTGGAGGAATCATTATTTTCCGCGTAATAGGGAGGCACTTCCTTGCTACGACCGTGGACCCAGCTGTCAGCCTCTCCACGTACAGTCCACATCTGATGGAAGTCGTTCCTTGACCACGTTGACCACGCCGCGCCAAGAACACCAGGGCGGTGGACGACGGCTAGGCCTAGGAAGGGGACGACATGGAGGCAGGAAAGACTCGACAGTTGTTTCCCACGCGGAGGGGAGTACGACTGTATGAGAGTTTACTGGTTCGTCTGTCGTCGCCAGAGAATAATAACAGGTGTGGGTGAGTAGAGGGATGGCTAGGCCAACGATGGGATTACGGTCGGGCGGTGAGGCCTACGCGGCAGCACAGCCAGCCATGAGGAGGAGGGAGCAGGCAGTCCCGTCGGCGCTTGTTTGAGCGGCTGGAGCAGGAAGAGCAGAGATTGAAGAAGCACGACGACCGTTGGATGGACATCCAACAGTCAGTGCTTGTGCGTCAACCTTTCTTTAGGAAAGCCAAAAATCTGTGGAAAACAGCATACAGCCCATCTGCCATTATTTCTAATAATTTACAGCCCATTTGCTAATTCTTAAGGTTTTTTTGGAGCCCATATTCTTTTTGTTAGCATTACAGCCCATATTGTGGCAACGGTTAAAAAATTATACGAAATTTCGCATATTTTGTGCGGTCCGAACTGTTTTTAATCCCGAAATTTCGACTCACATTCAAACTAATTTTAAAAATAAATGTATATCAATATAAAATCCAACAAATTTTCCACGCATAAAAATTAATGTAATTTAAAATCTTGAAAGGAAAAAAAAATATTTGAAACTAATTGCCGGTTTGATGTGTTTTAAAAATTTACAACCCATTTCTCATTACTGATGGGCCATTTTCTCGGCCAGCCAAATGAAAGCTCTCCTCGCCTTGAAAGATTTGCAGCCCAATAGGCCTGACAAAGCGACTTACTTGGCAAATCACAAAAAAACTGGGCTGTGGCCGTGGACCCAGCTGTCAGCCTCTCCACGTACAATACTCTTCTGATGGAAGTCGTTCCTTGACCACGTTGACCACGCCGCACGGAGAGCACCACGGCGGTGGACGACGGCGAGGCCTAGGAAGGGGACGACGCGACAGTGGAAGCCCGCGCGGAGAGGAGTACGAGGGTTCACTAGTTCGGCTGCGGTGTGAGGCTGCCATCGCCGCAGGGCCTAGCCAACGGTGGGAATAGTAGGGGGCGGTGAGGCCTCTGCGGTAGCACAGCCGGCCACGGGAGGCAAGAGCATGCGGCACGACCGGCGTTGCTTTGGGCGGCTGGAGCAAGAAGACTAGAGGTTGAAGAAGCACTACGACCGTTGGATGGACATCGTACGGTCACTGGATCTAGAATCGTTCATATTGACTAAGTTGACAAAGCCCTTCATCTTCGTCAACTTAGTAGGCCCACAAGTCAGCTTCCCAGCAAGGTGGGTCCCAGCTAGCCGGGGGAGTATTCATTTTTTTGTGCGTAATAAGGAGGCACTTCCGATGTGTCCGAGCTGACAGCGGGGGGGGGGGGGGCGTTTTTTCGCGAAATACGGTGGCCCGTCCGGTGGGTCCCAGCAGTCAGGGGGAAAAGATTTTTTTCCGAAAATACTGGTGGCCCGTCTGGTGGGTCCCCGCTGTCAGGTGGAGGAATAATTATTTTGCACGTAATAAGGAGGCACTTCCTTGCTGCGGCCGTGGACCCAGCTGTCAGCCTCTCCACGTATAGTCCACGTCCGATGGAAGCCGTTCCTTGACCATGTTGACCATGCTGCGCCAAGAGCACCAGGGCGGTGGACGACGGCGAGGCCTAGGAAGGGGAGGACGCGGAGCCGGGGAAGACGCGGAAGTGGATGCCCACGCGTAGAGGAGTACGAGGGTTCACTAGTTCGCTGCGGTGTGAGGCTGCCGTCGCCATAGAATAACAGGGGGTGTGGGTGAGTAGAGGGATGGCCTGGCCAACGGTGGGTGTAGTAGGGGGCGGTGAGGCCTCCGCCGCATCGCAGCCGGCCACGGGAGGCAGGAGCACGAGGCACGACCGGCGCTGGTTTGGGCGGCTGGAGCAAGAAGACCAGAGGTTGAAGAAGCACTACGGTCGTTGGATGGACATCGTACGGTCACTGGAGCTAGAATCGTGCATATTGACTAAGTTGATAATGCCCTCCGTCCCCGTCAACTTAGTAGGCCCACAAGTCAGCCTGCCACTAAGGTGGGTCCCAGCTAGCAGGGGGGTATTCATTTTTTTGTGTGTAATAAGGAGGCACTTCCGGTGGGTCCGAGCTAACAGCAGGGGGAATGTTTTTTTGTGAAATACGGTGGCCCGTCGGGTCGGTCCCAGCAGTCAGGGGCAAACTTTTTTTGCGATATACTGGTGGGCGTCCGGTGGGTCCCTACTGTGAGGTGGAGGAATAATTATTTTCCGCATAATAAGGAGGCACTTCCTTGCGGCTACCGTGGACCCAGCTGTCAGCCTCTCCACATACAGTATTCTTCTGATGGAATTCGGTCGTTGACCACATTGACCACGCCGCACCGACAGCACCACAACGGTGGATGACGGTGAGGCCTAGGAAGGGGACGACATGGAGCCGGGGAAGACGCGATAGTGGATGCCCACGCGAAGAGGAGTACGAGGGTTCACTGGTTCGGCTGCGTTGCCGTCGCCATAGAATAACAGGTGGTGTGGGTGAGTGGAGTGGAGGGATGGCCTGGCCAGTGGTGGGAGTAGTATGGGGGCGGTGACGCCTCCGCGGCAGCACAGCCGGCCACGGGAGGCAGGAGCAGGTGGCACGACCGGCGCTGCTTTGGGCGGTCGGAGCAAGAAGACCAAAGGTTGAAGAAGCACTACGGCCGTTGGATGGACATCGTACGGTCAGTCGAGCTAGAATCATGCATATTGACTAAGTTGACAAAGCCCTTCGTCCCCATCAACTTAGTAGGCCCACTATACTGGGTCCCAGCTAGCAGGGGGAGTATTCATTTTTTGTGCGTAATAAGGAGGCACTTCCTTGCGTGCGATGATATAGCTGGAGGGTCCGAGCTGTCAGCGGTGGTAACCTTTTTTTTCGCGAAATACAGAGGCCGTTTCGGTGGGTCCCAGATGTCAGGTGGAGGAAATCATTATTTTGCGCATAATAAGGATGCATTTCCTTGCGTGCGGCCGTGGACCCAGTTGTCAGCCTCTCCATGTACAGTCCACTTCAGATGCATGTCGGTCGTTGACCACGCTGTCCACGCCACGCTGAGAGCACCAGGGCGGTGGACGACGGCGAGGTTTAGGAAGGGAACAACACGGAGGCAGGGAAGACTCGGCCGTTGTTTTTGTTTCCCACGCGGAGGGGAGTACGACTATACGAGGGTTTACTGGTTCGTCTGCCGTCGTCGGAGAATAACAGTAGGTGTGGGTGAGTAGAGGGATGGCTAGGACAGCGATGAGAGTACGGTAGGGCGGTGAGGCCTGCGTGGCAGCACGGCCGGTAGCGGGAAGGAGGGAGCAGGCAGTCTCGCCGGTGCTTGTTTGAGCGGCTGGAGCAGGAAGAGCAGAGATTGAAGAAGCACAACGACCGTTGGATGGACATCCAACAGTATACATGCCATCTGTGGAAAGCCTCAAATCTGTGGAAAACAACATACAACCCATCTGCCATTATTTCAAATAATTTACAGCCCATTTGCTAATTCTTACGGGTTTTGTTGGAGCCCATATTCTTTATGTTAGCATTATAGCCCATATTGTGGCCAAGGTTAAAAAATTATACGAAATTTTGCGTATGTCGG